>NC_056733.1:1625606924-1625974424 GCF_019279795.1 Protopterus annectens | reverse complement strand
TGTGTGTGCATAATGTTGCAGGACTATGAATAATGAGACCAGTTTTATTTTGAATTCTTCACATACCTGAACTTTTACTTGGAAATATAATGATTCATTGTATTTTATTTTGTCAAGACTCACTGACTTGATTCAGCTACAACAAAAGTACATATGATTGAGTGCACATACTGGCAGCTGCAAAATTTGTCAACATGTGACTTGGAGGATTACTATATACCAGGATGTTCAATGTGTTATTCTGCAGCCTTTATGCTTGTGCAGTAAGCTTTGCTGCTGTACTTCTGACTCTTGTGTAGTAATTCTGAGGTCACAATAACTTGAAATGAAAAGAGAAGCTAATTTTAAATGAAAACAAATTTTTGATTTTGTTCCAAGGTTGTGCAGCCTCAGAGTTCAGCTATGTAGAAGCTGGTATGTGGGTGGTGTAATGGCATAGTTGCATGCAAAAATATTTTATTAAGTAATAATGTTTGTGTGGTTACAGCAGTCATGTAAAGAGGGTTGATGTAAAAGATTGGCAACTATTAGGAAGAGTAGGGTTCCTTTATTAAAACAACCATTCTTATCATATTTTACATTATATACACTATATACAATATTTACAATAAACAATATGTATTTCATGTTTTCCTTCTACATTCTCTTCATATATATATATATATATATATATATATATATATATATATATATATATACACACACACACACACACACACACACACACACACACACACATTTATCTATATGTGCATATATATATATATATATATATATATATATATATATATATATATATATATATATATATATATACAGTATACTATACACAGGCACAACACGGGATTCATGAAGCTTGCGCCAGGTGCAGGTGTAGCACTGGCGTTCCAACACCAAATATGGCCGGCGAGTGATCCAGGTACAAGCTGTTTCCACGTGCACTGCCTGCGTACGCTACACCCGCACAGCTCCCGGTCCCTGTATGCTAATTACCCCAGTTGCAGCAGTGTAGCATGCAAATGAAGGTATTTAGCAATCCAGGAAGTGGTGCAGTTGTAGTGTAAACATGCAGAAATGCAAACCGTAAAAAACGGTTTACATTTTCGCAAACATAAAATCTGAGCCATGACAGCTAGCCAAACACATGTATTATATCGCTAATATATGCCAATGGCTAAATATATAACCATTGGCATAAAAAATGTACAAAATATAAAAAGAACATTTAATTTCATTTTTCGCACTATCGCGAAGTTTAAGAGCAGGGCAGCAGCGGGCAAACTGGATCGCAAGAAAAATAGAAAAATATAGAATAAAACTGCAATGTAACACATATCATGATTTTCCCATAATAGTCAATGGCAGGCATGTTACACCACACCATGGTGCATGGGTTGCTAAGGGGCTATGACAGTGTTTTGCGTGGTAGCAATGCCATGCAAATGAGAGGAGTAATAGTGAATCACAGATTCCCCACTGGTATAGGGATGCACCTCACAGCATAGCGTTATAACACCGAGGTGTGCCCTTGAGATAGAAATTACATCAAGAGAGGGGTGTGTCACCTTTGCTGTAAGCAGATTGGAGCATTGCTAATCTGGTGTCCCGTAGCTAAGCAAAGCTGCAGGAAATTGGTGTGTTGAACTGGTTATAGCTATGCTTAGTTGAGAGCACACAAGGTAACCAAGTATGCATGTGGACGGAGATTAAAATGCACTTAAACTCTGTAAACGGGTTTGCGTGGCGTGCACTGGAGCTGAAACAGGAAGGATATAGGAAAAGAATAAGGAAATGCCGCAGCAGGAAATTGGAGTACAAATGACTAATTAACACCTAGGAAACTACAGTGGGCCACTGACAGCAGCTAACAAGGCTGCAAGCAGCTACCTGCAGAACAGGAAAGGGGAGGGGCTGTACTGCAAAGAAGACAGTAAAGTGTCACAGCAGAACAAAGCAGATTTACATTATATCAGCTACAAGACACATTTTACAACACATGACTGGGTAGGGAAAGTACAAAACAAGAAAGACGGTAGGTGGAGGCATGCCAATAATGGGAGGGGATCTTGGTATAAAAGTGAATTAAAGGGCAACAGATTAATCAAGGCAGGCAAGCATAACTCCACACTAAAGGCCCGACACTTGCAGTACTCACTGTAAAACCCATAATTAAGATACCCTGCAGCTGGAATTGCTCATACACACACAATGACATCAGCAGCATACATAGCACAATAGTATAAAGTGTGAAAGCACCTCACACACACTTGTGTATTCCCATACACTCTGCACCATTGGTATATACAGACGGGGAACTTTTAATATGTACATGTTAGGGGCTGCCATAGCTTTGATCCAACAGCATGTGTTGGAGACTGAAGGTGGTGTGGAGGATGATGCTCATAACCACCCCAGGCACCAGAGGAGGAGAAGAGTGCTCAGACCCAGGGTAACCTACCAGGGGCTACATGATCTGCAGATAGTATAGCATTACAGGGTAGACCAGGACACCCTACAGCAGCTTGTGGAGCTACACCTCAGAGCCAGAACAAACAGAGGGGAACCCATCCCAGTGGATACGAAGGTATGTGTAAGCCTGAGAATACTAGCTACAGGTACCTTTCAAAGGCCAACTGGGGATATCATGGGGATCTCACAGGCATCAGCATCCAGGGTACTTCACCATTTCCTGGATGCCATGTTACCACATGCCAATGAGCACATATACTCCCCCTGAATGTAGGAGGAGTTGGCCAGCAATATGCGTCTCTTCCCCCGTGTGGCAGAATACCCAGAGGTACTGGGTGCAATAAACTGCATGCACATACACATCAAGTCACCACCCGGTGAGCAGAGTAGGTGCTACATAAACCGCAAGGGATACCCCTCCATCAATTGCCAGGTCATGTGCAATGCCCAGGGAATTATCATGGATGCTTGTGCTGGCAGCCCTGGAAGCTATCACGACTCCCACATCTGGCATGCCTCACAGCTGTATCAGGTATTTGCCAGGGGGAACATCCCATATGGCCACCTGGTGGGGGATGCTGGCTATGCACTGGAACCGTGGATGATGACTCCCATCAGAAATGCACACACACCCATGCAAGAACGCCATAATGAGGCACACTCACAAACCAGAACCATCATAGAGCATGTGTTTGGGATGCTTAAATCATGGTTCCATTGCTTGGACATATCTGGTGGAGCCTTGCAGTACTCTCCAGGCATGTGTGCCCACATTTTCATAGTATGTGCCATGGTACACAATATGATCCTGTGGAAACAGCTGCAGCAGGGACAGACTGGTGAAGGCCCTCACAGCCCACCGCCATTGCCAACGGCCCCACAGGCACATAGGTACTCAGACCATGAACACCCTGAGCCAGCCCCAGTAGGCAGACAGAGGTATGCCCATGCCTTGACAAGGAGGGAACGTATAGCACACACACACTAACAGTGTAGGCACTTGGGGACTGACACCTTTCACCACCTGCACACACAGTAAAAATGGATGGCACACACACAAGACTACCTGTAAATTGTCATGTATAGGCAGTCTACTGTGTGCATCCAACATCGGCAGCCCTCAACTATTGCACACACAACTGCTATTGGCACAGGGTAAGTCAACACCTGAACAGTAAATTAAGCTATCAGCATGTGCTGATACTGTATGTATAGATTCATAGGTTCATAGGTAGGTACTTGGCTAACTGCCTGAGGGCATTCATAAGCCTAGCCAAAATGTGTCAGCTTTTGCCACTCCATCAATTAATTAACTGTCCCTCTGTGGAGCAGAGCCAATGGCGGGATCCCTGGGGTGTATCTACTGTTTCCCATCCACTCTTCAAGGTTTCTCATGAGGAGTGTTAGTGAGGGGCTCTGTATAATGTAATTAGGGATGTAGTTTCAAAGCATGGGGAGTTTTTGTAACAGGAATCTGTCCCTCCAGCATCTTCTAGTTATTGTTGTGGCAAGGTTAACTCACTACAGCATGTGGCTCACTGTGACATGGATTCCCATAGGTGGAGCATATCCATTAAGCCTGAGTTGGACATGGCTTTGTTGGCCAGCAGAGATCATCTCTGAGTAAACGAAATGCCACTGAGTAAAGCAGGAGTTTATTCAGTCTGCCGGCATAGGACATATGTTTGAGGCCAGTAATTCTCTTGGCAAGGTATGTTCGTGGACCTTCCAGCTGTTAGAAGTGTCTTCTGAGGTACATCCCAAATGGGTTATTATACTCTATGATGGGACTGATGAGTGATGAGTAAAGGGGCACTATAACCTCAGTATGTCTAGATGCAAACCCTTTAGTAATCGGATAGCCTACATAGAAGGATGTCCTAACTACCCTGGAGATATGATTGTCAAAGGAGAGATCACTATCTACCTTAGTCCCCAGATACCCTATTACCACATCTGTATTAAAGTGGCTGCCACTTACATGTTAATATGTGGGTGTTTAATTTTCCAAAATGGAATGACCATGCAGTTTGTGGCACTTAGCTGTAGTCCATGACATTGACACCCTGTGTCGGTCTCTCTGAGGCTCCTTGAAGGATGTCTGTGTCAACTCGATTGTCAGTTATGGCTCCCAGTTTGCAGTCATTGTCAAACATAGTCTGCCGTAGTCCACCTGTGTTTGCCTGTACCTCTGCGAAGTATATGCCAATCAGTAGGGCTCTCAGTATGTGACTGGTTAAGAGTTGGACCTGGAGGCTGCTAGTCTTAACATGTGGGGTCTGTGTGTAAGCCTGTTGGCAACCCATCCTGTGATGTATGGGTTTATGTACAGGCTGATGAGGTTACCAGTAATACCTGAGTGGGGAATGGTGTCAAAAGCCTCGGCGAGGTCAAGGTAGTAAGTGTGAACCACCTCTCCTCTCATCTAATGTCTTGGTGACTGTCTGTAAGATGTCAAATAGGTTCAGTAGGCTTGATCTGCACTCAACCAAGCTGACCTGGGTTGGGTCAAGTGTTTGGATGTTACCAATGTCGTTGTCAATGAGTGCCATGAGGATGCGCTCCATAGCTTTGCAGACCAGGCTAGTCAGGATTATGGGGTGCTAGTTACCATGGTCAGTTGTGTTTCCACTTTGGTGGAGTGGAATAACCATTGCTATGCACCATTGTATGGGCATGTAGCCTGTGTAGAGGCTGAGGTTGAAAAACTTAATTAGGTGGGGAGTTAGTTTGCCCTGTAGTGTTTGCAAGATGTAGTCTGGGACACCATCTGCCTCCACTGATGCTGTGTTTTGCCTTCTGAGAGGGCCATTTCCACCTGTGTGTCTCTGATGTCTGGGATACTGTACTTTCTGGGTATTGTGGGCTCTTGAGGGGGTGAAGTTTGCAGTGAATGTATCTGCAAGGATATTGGCGATATCAGTAGGGTCATTATATTTTGTGATATATTACACTGGCACAGTGCAAATCTTTGTGTTACCACTTACATCCTTGACATAGCCAAATAAGGCTTTGTGGTTATCTTTCATATCCCTGCCTATTTTCCTGTTGATGTTAGCATTGGTTGATTTCATGAGGGACCTCTGTTTCTTACTAATACTGGTCATGGATGTCTGCCCATCTTGGTTGTTGCTGTTTTTCTGGACTACTGTCCTACTTCTGTTGCACAGCCTGTTTATTGCAGG
The DNA here is from genome assembly GCF_019279795.1 of Protopterus annectens. Taxonomy (NCBI): domain Eukaryota; kingdom Metazoa; phylum Chordata; order Ceratodontiformes; family Protopteridae; genus Protopterus; species Protopterus annectens. The sequence continues at coordinate 1,625,968,770 of NC_056733.1, read as the reverse complement.
GGTCAACCAGACTAGTGTACTTGTCTAGGAGGAGTAAGTCTTGGTTTACCAGTGATGGCATGATCCATACATCCTTGTAGGTGCTTATAGAGTGCATTTGCAAATCTTTCTGTATTTTGAGCAGTGTTTTCCCTTAGCATGGGGGCTGTGAAACCTCCCACCTCTGTCTTTAGTAGTGTGAATTTAGCTGTAGGAAAGGTATTCAGTGTGGTTTCTTTGGGTGGGGGAGATGGATAGGTGTGGAAATCATCAGTGAAAAGTCCATGGTCAGATCTAACCAGTGATCGGTTTACCTCTGCTGTGGTGCACCAGTCACCCATGTTGGTGATTACCACTTCTAGTATGTTTCCACCTCTCGTTAGGGAGTTTACCATCTGACACAGGGCATATGAGGTGATAAATTCTAGGAAGCGCTGGGCCTGGAAGTGAGTATTCGAGTATGTTTCCCAGTTAATGGTAGGGTAGTTGACATTGACCAATACCAGGGTGTTCAGTAGGACTGTCAAGTTTTCCACTGTCTCCAGGTAGGAGGAGTGGTGATCCTGGGTCATTGAGGGTGATCTGTAGCAGGCCACAGTTTGCATTGCAGTTGTGGCTGATGTTAGCTGCACATGGATGATCTCAGAGGTATCATGCTGCCCCCACTAACCTGGAGGTGTAGGTATCCCTGATGAATATGGATACACCCCATCTATGTCTGTGTCAGTCCATGTTCTGCGGCCGAAATGTGTGGTATGGGTTGTAGTCTGGTTGTGCTGGTGTGCTCTCAGGAGCCTTAAAACACGTCTCAGTTACTGCACAGATGTCGACATTGTCCATACGGAAGAGTGCTGTGAGTGCATGCATGTTGTGATTACAACCCCTAGCATTGAGTAGCATAACCCTCAATGATTCTGCTATTGTGCTGTTTATGGAAGTGGGAATTACCTTTGAGACTTGCCTGAAAAAGGCACCATAGGGGCGCCAATAGCCTTGGCCAGTATTCCAAAGTCTAAGGCTGACACATGCAAGCCGGTATGGTATTTTAGCATGCATGTTACCCATTTGTGCTTGTTTCTCATCTTTCCTGTAGGTAACCTACTGATAAGCAATAGAAAGCTTTAAGCTTATACAAGTCTTCTGGCTTCCAAGATAGGCCTTTGGAGTGATTAAGTATCAGTGTTCTGTATGTTCTTGCTGTACTTAACTGTTTTCTGACTACATGGTGAGTTTTCACTGTATATTGTGATCTGAAAGCTCTGTTTATTCACAAGTTATGTCTGTGATGGCCTGCACTTTAGAGGTTCACAGATAGGTAGTAGGCTATCTGCCCAAGGGCATTTAGAAGCATAGCTACAGTGTGTTGGCTTTTTCCACACCATTGATGAAGTAACTGAGCCTCTGTCAAGCATAGCCAATGAAGTGATTCCAGGCAGAGTTGCCAGAAGCTGTTGAGGACTGGGGTGGCGGAGAGTGATAGGGGCACTTAGTGATCTAAAGAGGGCATGTTAACATGAAACATCAACACCATTCAATTTCCTCAACAGGTCTTGCAACTATAAAACAGGAGGGGCTCCCCCACCCCCTGGCTGTATGGTTCTGGGACACATGATCCCAGGGGTGTATATTCTGTTACCCATTCACACATCAAGGTTTCTCATGAAGTGTGTCAGTGAGGGGCTATGCCTAATGTAGTTAGGAATTTAATTTATAGTCTCTCATTTCATTTGTTATGTTTTTATTTCAAGAGTAAGTGAAGTTCAGTGGGTCTGGGCACCTCCACCCTTTGCTTAGCCTAGCTTACACATAGAAATCATCTAAATAGGAAATAGGCAGAAGCAACATTGATGTCAATAGTGTAATGGTTACAGAATTTTCATAGTATCTGTGCATTCCTGGTTCAAATCCCAATAAAGTCAGAGATGTTTTTCATGTTAAAAAGTATACCTTAACCACAGCTTGCATATCTAGGTAGTATTCTTCAGTATAATAAACATATGAAACACCCATGTGTGCTGGAGGGTAAAGTCAACAGAGAATGTAATGTTATGTAAGCGCATAGTGAGATGTTACTTCACTGAAATGTATATATCCTGAGTAGTTAGCAGATATGGCTGTGTATGCGCGCACAGGTTATAAGTTGTAAAGTTTGTTTAACTTTTAAATATGCTTACAACCGCTTAAACGAGCCTTATTCTGAAGTAAAACACATTTTTAAAGCATTGCAGGTGTTGAACCCTGGACCACGCACACAATAGTCATGGGACTTACCACTAAGCCACACCTTATACTATAGCCATTTCATAGTACTGACCACAAATGGGACAGTCACTTTGTGTACATATGTACAGTACATTGTAATGTACTGTAGTTTGTGAATCAACATATACAAGTCTACATATGTACATACATATGTATAACTGTTACAAATTAATACTATATATATATATATATATATTACTATATATATATATATATATATATATATATATATATATATATATATATATATATATATATATATATATTTATTTATATGTATGTCAGTGATGTCTGCACATAGGGAAAAAAAAAAAAAAAAAATATATATATATATATATATATATATATATATATATATATATATATATACATCTATGAACACACTTTGTGACACAGAAGGAATCCAAAGGAATTGAAGTGTACACAAAACACATGCAGCTCTGCTATTATAACTGTTAATATTAACTTAATTCACCATAGAAGAGTTGGTTATTGTGCATGTGGAGAATGGGGTGGGGGGAGGAATGATGGGCAATGAAATTATGCATCAAGGAGAGCCTGGGTTGGATGTTCAATAAGTGAACTGGAGGGGTATACATGGAGTATGGGGACAATATAAAAAAGAAACAAAACAAGAACCATTCTCATCCATAATACACCCTGTCAGGTCACATTGCAACACTTAATTCCACAAACATATGAACATTAACATGTATCATACATATTTACACCAACTGACCGTCACATTTGTTTTCAGTAGTGAAGAATGCCCATAGTAAAATGTATATTCTAAACATCATATCATTTGTACATATCTCAGATGCTTTAGAGGTAAAGTCAGTGACTGGTGTTCATGGTCCTGGGTTCATGACCTGCAAAGGCTGTTAATTTATTTTGAGGGCCAGAATAAGGGCTGTCAAATGCAGGTTGATTAAAGCACTTTTAAGCAGTTGTAAGCGGTTTTGCGCGAGTTTGCACGAATGAAAAGCAGCGCTTAAACACAGTTAAATGGATAAGCGCTTCACAGGTTTTACCTTTGCTTAACATCACGCAGACCACAGGCAAACCCACTTACAACTGCTTAAATGTGCGTTAATCACACTTTCCCTACCTGTGCCTGTTCTGAGAGTTAAAATAATAACCACTTCCAGGATTAGAACCAGCAACCATGTACACCATCCTCAGAGTAACCTACCACTAAGCTACCTGAGATGAACCAATGCCAGTTGTGTAGTCAGACAGGTTAAAACACAAAAGGGAAGATTGTGTGGAACTAAGACAAACCGCCATGTACCCAATGGAAGGTGTATGCTATATATACATACATACATACATACATATATATATATATATATATATATATATATATATATATATATATATATATATATATATATATATACAGAGAGAGAGAGATAGAGAGAGAGATACATGTCGATATATAGAGATATACATATATATGTAGATGGATTCACTTCATAACACTGAAAGCTCAAAACACTGAAACCAAAACACTGAAATTTCAAAATCTTGAAAACTCAAAACACTGAAACTCAAATCACTAAAAACATATCATACATATACTGAGTTTAAACAACATAAATCATAGCACTTTCCACCAAGTGTAAGCAGGGGGGCAAGCACCCCCCCCATGTGTGGGGCTATGCCCCCCATACCCCCTGCTACTTATATATATCAACTCCAAGATTGCACTTCACTACACTAAGTGCAATCTTGAAGCTGATATATGTAAGTAGCAGGGGTGTGGGGGAGCACAGCCCCCCACTTGGGTGGTGCAGGGGGGCTTGCCCCCCTGCTTACACTTGGTGGAAAGTACTATGATTTATGTTGTGTAAACTCAGTATATGTATGATATGTGTTTTCAGTGTTTTGAAGTTTCAGTGTTTTGCTCTACTATATTATGAAGTTTTTCTCATTTTCAGTGTTTTGAGTTTTCAATGTTATGAAGTGAATCCATGTAGATATATAAATATATTGAGGTACATATAAATGTATCAATAATATGATATATTATATATATATATATATATATATATATATATATATATATATATATATATATACACACATACATATGTACATGTGTGCATACATCTGAAGTGTTCAAATCTGAGTATAACATGGACAATAGCAATCACACATTCTGCCACCCCCCAAACAATATGAACATAAAATATGAAGAGTATATGGCAATACACTGTTACAAATATGTTCTATGGACATGAGCCAAATAGGGTTAGTCACCAACACAACTACAATGACTGCAAATATCCATGACAGAAATACACAGACATCTTTCATGTAGCAAAACTTTATTACATTCCAATGTATTGTCAAAGGGATTCAAGGACTAACAATACCTGCATGCTATACGGGATGCATTAACAGTGCCTTAATGAATCAGCCTGCAATTACCATAGTATTAGTCCACTAAGGGATAGGTGTTCACATAGGAAAAGAACCCCCCCACACACATATAGAATATGTATAAAAGCAGTTCCTACACACCTGCAACTGCTATGTACACCCACCAACATATCCCTCACACCCAAACTAATTACAATACATACTGTCATACCATAACTAATTATTCACCCACTGTACGATATCTGCTGAAACCTTAACATACCTGGACAGAGACACACTAATAAGGTCCTATGTGAAATAGTTGCTGTTATACAATGGAACAGCTGCTGATGTTACAGGGTTTGTTTGAACTAATCCTGTTTCAGAGGGTTGAAAAGTAATTACACCAGGAAGTGTTACCAATTACTGATTATCAGCACAGTATGATACACATTTACACCAAACTAAAGATGTCTGGTGAGCACACTGTAAACCCCCTAACATTATATGCTTAGCCATACAGCCGTGAGCTGGTCAAGAATCCTGGCCAGACTGAAACATATGCAGAAGTATTAGGTACGGACAAACCCTGCACAAGCAGCAAAGTTCAGAAATATAACAGCAGTACTCACATGTAGACCAAATCTTCTAGGCATTACACACAATATAGTTCCATTTGTCTCCATACAGCTATTGCAAGAGATTTCAAACAACACTTTCAGGCTGTCTTCCTCACATGTAAGGCAAAGGGACACCGTCCAAGTGGAGTACTCAATTATACTCCACCGTTGCCATGGTATTGGCTAAGGGAATAGCTGCACAGCTGATGTGCATGTAATTAACTACTGTGGAACACCAATTGGTGATCAAGATAGCACATGTTACTGATTTTTAACTATAAAAGGATGCCTTGTCACACATTCAAACCATCTGTATCTACCTGCAGAATAGTACAAAATACATAACGGAAGCCGAAACACAAACTGAAAACGATTAATATACCAGTCAATAACACCACCAATTACTAAGAAGGTATGTATAACATTTAGAATGTCTGTGTATGTAGTACTGTATGTAGTTCTGTAATAATTACAGTGTAATCAATGCATATAGTGGAAATAGCTATATTGTAGTGATGTATCGTTGAGCGGTAGTAATCTTTGTAGTATTCTATGTGTGTACTGCTGTAGGTCACAAGGCAAACTCCTCATACACCACAAGGGATGATATATATGGGCTTGGAATTCACCAGTTCTTTTCCAGCCACTGTCAGTTTCAGGGTTGGTCCAACAAGTATGCGCTATAACAGGGGATAGTATATGTTGATATATTGTAACAGTAGACATATGTATGGGTGTATTAGTGAGATGAACATGTCAAAGGTGGGCTTACTGTGCAAATATGATTTGCATTGTGGGATATTGTGCCAATAACTGTAATGTACAGTATTTTAGGCAGATCTGTATTCCATTTTACATAGCATTTCTGTTATGTTATGCAAACATTAGTTATGTCTTTTGGCAATTGCAATACTCAATAACAGGATACATGTGACTTGCATTCATCAGACAGTTTAGCAGCATGATAGCAAAGAAAATTGGAAGAGCTAGGTAACTATCCATGCACATAAGACATGTAATATCCACCTCACTAGTATCGTTTGTAAGCAATTACAGCTGTGCATGTGTACATGTTATACAAATGTGTAGTGACCCTTGTTACAGGGATGGCTATGTGCACACCTACATAGAGTGGATATTGAGAGTAGAGACACACTGGTTGAACTTTCAGGTTTGTGTAGCCTAACCTCTCATTGCCAACCTAACAGCCGCTTGCAAATACTGTATGTATGGTTGTGCACAGTACTGGTAATGAAACAGGTTGTATATCATCTTTAACTCCATATGCAGTAGGAGTGTAAGATGTAGGAGAGTGCTGCCCATGTGTAATAGCTGCTTTATAGGTGATGGCTTACACTATCTGATTATATCCTGATCATGTTGATAGTGGCAGCAGAGTCTATTGATACTTGACTCTGTTTGGGGAGTGGGTGAGTGTGCCCAACAGAGCTCATGGTTCTGGTGGATATGTGAGTATATACCCAGAAAAGGATACAGACCTGTTGACACTTGCACCATCTGTAACCAACTATCAGGATGTGATGTGCTCCTCAGAGGAGGATTGTTGCTAAAGGTAGCTACTATGTTTCTGTAATAGCCAGTGTTGTCACGTCCATAACACAAATATTTACTTGTGAGCATCACTGTCTAAAACATCTTCATAAGCAATAAGTACACTAAATACAGTACTTGGTACTTGTAGTACTGAATGCTCATACAGGCATGTCCACTAGTCAGCTACTGGTGTTTACTAATGTCAGCTTTGTGTATGTGGCCATCCTGGGGGAATGTAATCTCTATGCCATGTATACTGTCAAACCCACCTAACACCACATCCCACACATTATCTGGGATGCAGCTACAGGGGTAAGCTGGAAGGCAGTCCAGTCTACAGCCATGACTAGACTGAACAGTCATGAAGTGTAGGTTAACACATGCATCTCATCATCACAACCAACACATACCCTTACCAGAACACAGTAAGGACACCCACACATACTACCAGAAATCACACACATTCACATAGGCTTCTAAGTATCTGGCCAAGCAAGGGACCTCCCAAGCTGGAAAAGACAGATAACAAAATACACAAACTGTATGACATAGTTTGCATAATTGTGCCACACCGCAGAACACGTGGTCGGAAACATGCCCAACAGTATGCATTTGTGAATGCAAACCCTAGCACTATGTTACACACCAAGCTATACGAGGGCAAACATACTGCCAGCTGCCTCTCTGCCATGATTAGCCACATACCCATACACTCAGATCACCTTTTGAACTATACTCATGGCCCTGGCATACTCCATGTTGTTGTGCAGGACCTGTGATGCAGTAGCCTGGACTGCATGGAAACACACATGTAGGAACTGTCAGGTCTTGTAGCCCATGCAGGTATGTCCCAAGGCCTGGGTAGCATCCTGCCAGTGGCCAGAATGATACTGCAGTACAGGGACAAAAGGATTGTATTCCACAATTGTATAATGTACTGGTGCAATTCAAAGGGTATCCAGTATCTCACTGCCTGGGATAACATGGTTGGCAGACCATGATGCTTTGCCAGACAGGGCCTGCACCTGCCACCCCTGGGAATCTGGATATTGGCTAGGGCTCATGCTTCCCCTATAGTGCCTTCATCATACAAAGTTCAAGTGAAAGTCCACTGCTGTAACAGGGACAGCCAGGCAATAAACTGCGGGTCTCGCAACTCAATGATACATTTCAGAAACTCTTATGTCACTCCTTAACATGGAGAACATATCTGTGCAGTGACTGAGATATGGTTCAGCGCTCCGGAGAGCACACCTGCATAGCCATGTTATAACACATACTTCATCTCTTGCCCATTATTATTTATTGGAACACATGGGTCACAGGTGTGTCTATATTCCTGAAGGATATGTACACTCCCACACTAGTTGCACTTGCATAACTTTAGATGCATTATGCTGAGCAACTACCTTTGTGCCAAAGTGGAATCCAAATTGCACCTTGCAACAGATCACCCACCATGCCTCAGAATTCCCAACTGTCATATTGTGCTGTAATGGGGAATATTAGGTTTGAGACAGAAAACCATAATAATGCCTCATGTACCAACAGCTGCACTCAATGCATGTTGGATTTCATCAACCCCAATGACCTGGATCACCATAGTCACACAAACAGGGCTAACAGTATACTACACATAGTCAGTCTCCAAAGCCAATGTTATGCTTCTTAAGAGAGAAGTGGTGACTGTCATGGCACCCATGCAGATGGACAATGCATGTGCAAATGCTGAATCCTATACAAATGAACTTTAAGTACTTACATAAGTGCAGTGATTGTGCCATTGAAACAGAACCAAGAGTCAACCAAACACAAACAAGAAGACAAACTGGTGGTACCCTGCCTTAAACTGTACCACAGAAGGTAGTAACTGTTGCAAGAGTGAATACACATGAGTGGAGGTGATCCCTGGTCAGCCTCAGTAAGATGCAGATACACCATATAAAACCACACAAAGCTACTGTGAAACTAATCAGCCACATATTATGAGGCCAACCACAGAGCATTCTATAGCTGTGTCATGAATCGTAATGGAACAACAAGACCTGCCATGCTTCACAGCACTAAGGCATGGGAAGTACTGCACCTACAGAAATAGCACCTGTTCATCCAGATAGGGTCTTGGAGAACCTAAACCCACTCCCATATTCCCCCAACAGGTACACATATTTATATTTTCATGTACACTACAGAGCCCATGTAATAACAACTATGCAGGTAAAAGCTGCACTCTCTAAAGCCATACATGCAGCTTTCGTGGGACCTGTCAACATCTCAGGGTGTATCCTACAGAAATGTCAGAACAATTTGCTCTCCACATAGACATCATGTTCAATCATAGCTTCATGTCAGGCTGTGTACACACTTAATGGTGCACTGCAACAGTTATCACACCCCACAAAGGGGGAGACACCACTGATAATGGGAAATAGTGCACTACTACCCTGCTGAGTCTGGTCTGTAAGGCCATGAACCATGATCAACTTATTGGATGTAGTCAGTACAGATGTAGATGACAGTAAGGTTGATTCACACAGCATATCATGACCTTGCCAGGTCTTAGGACACCATCACCCATACTGTGTTCCAGCTACACTCAGTAACCTAGGTTTATATTCCTATGTCACAGGAGTGGTTGGCAACTGGACTGCTGGCAGAACCAACACTATAGAAGGTGTCTGACTAATAAATGCACATCAAACCAGTGCCAGCTACAGTAATACAGGGTTAATTCCTGGTACTCCCCCTCTTTGTTATCTATACCACACGGACTAACACAGAAGGCATCTGCCTATTGATGTTTGCAAATGACTATGAACTAGGAGCAATAGTTGACTCAATGTGTGCTGCAGTCAACATAAAGAAGGGCCTTTGTGGGTCGATGTGTGGTGTGTGACATATGGCTGCAATCTGACAGCTAAGTATTGCATTGTCATCCCCTATGGTAAAAAACCTGTACCCATGAACTACCACCTAGGCAGCAGTTAACATAACGGAAACTGTGTGCATATGGGATGCAGCTGGACAGTAGTCTTTCCTTTGATAGTTACTTCACCACACCAGTCAGGTAGTCGTACGTAATAGGACACAACACAATAATGAAAGTATAACTAAGGAAAATATTTATTTTGTAACTACTTTTGGATGCTTTACTAAACAGTTTCTTGACATTGTTAGCCAATTTTGGCTTTATCTATGCTCTCTTAGAAATGTACAACAATGGCTTAATGTGAATATTAAGTTTTCTTACCGTAAGGGTAAGAGTATAAAACATTTTCTGGTGAAGTCTAAGATTGTTCTACCCTCCCCAAGAATGTATATGGAACCTGTTAGAGTTGGGACCTTCCCTTGTGGGAAATGCAAGGCTTGTAAACATATTGTATCCAATTTTGAATTTATTAATAATGTTAAGTTTGATAGTCATGGTTTATTTAGTTGTAACTCTGTGGGTGTTATCTATGCTTTACAATGTCCTTGCAACAAGTTTTACATTGGGGAAACAAAGGGCATTTAAAATAAGATTTTTAGAACATTTAAGAGACATTAGAAATTGTAAGAAAGATAGCCCAGTTGCAGTGCACTTTTAGAAGCCCATAATAATTGTAGTGATGGCTTGAAAGCAACTATATTGGAACAAGTTGGTGTATCTATGTTTAATAATATAAGTATCAAAACTGTTTTAGTGCAGAAAGAAGCTGTGTATATTTTAAAATTTAAAACTATGTTTCCTTTTGGGCTAAATGAAGAGCTCAATTGGAAAGTATTATCTTGCCAATATGCTGTTTAAATTGATTAATTGTTTAATCACTTTGTAATGGGTGTGCATATATACTGCTTTTTTATGTAAGTATTTTATTCTCCTTGAAGGCTTTGGCCGAGATGTCAGAGAGAGACTTTTCCAGTGTATAATAAATCCTTGGTGGAATTTGCTCCTGTTGTTTTTTTCCTGTTTGGTTCCTGTTGTTCCAGTCGTACGTGGCACCCCTAATCATGACAGGGTGCTATCCATGAATATAGAGATCATTGTTCAACCATACTCAACACTAAAGTGACCCATAATAGATCACATATCTCCTTTAAGTGTTATTGGCCATGTTCAGATGGCCTACACTGGCCTTCACAATCCCTAGTTCCACTATGTAGCATGATGCCTACCCTGAATAAAGCCATGTCCAACCCAGAGATGTTGGACATGCTACACTTACACATCCTGATTTCAAATAAACACATACTTCATTGACATCCACCTTTCTAGTACAAGGATCACAACATGTCTGACAGATCTCTGTCCCATACAGTTTACATACTCCTGCCATACAATGCATCCCTGTCCAGCAAAGCTGCACATTGCCCCTCTTTGTGACATGGTGTGATGACCACATTGCAAATATATCAGTAACCCTGTGGATCAGTTCTGTGGCACTGCTTGAACTGGCCACTGAAACTTACCTGTCTGTTGGCTACAGCTAGGTAACCTTTCAGACGAGGCTCATAAATGTCCCAGGGCATATAACCTACTAGTTCACTATGACCATACATGCTATAGTTGATGTCCAACCCTGAAAATACCATCAGGCTAGCCATTGTCCCATGTGTTTCACATGTGCAACAGGGGTAATACATGGCAGGATGCTATACAGCTGTACAGAGCCATGTAGATGTATATGGCAAAACGCATACATGTAAAACTTTCTGTGAGCAAGTCTGCAGGGTCACAGGTCACATCCCTTAAGGCTGTGTAGGACTATATATGTGACATATACACAGCATTAAGGTCTACTGCATTAATGTGAACACATCCAGGCATGCTGCTAGGTAAAGACACCAGTACAGGCAAACAGACATGCCCACATCAAGACATCCACATGGGGTATAAGCAATGTCATCACTTGACACACACACATATATGGTGATAACATCAAATCACCAGTAAGTGTCAAATGTGTGTGAGTTAAACATGTCAGTGGTGTTAGTGTCATGTAGATTTACAAAAACATATTTGTAATCTTAATAAATGTGATACACATGTATGTTCAGCTGTATGTCTGTACTTCTCTGTGAGTTACTGTGACCTGTCTCCATCATTGTCTTCCAGGTATGCCGCGTGCCAGGCTGCCACCATACAACCGCTTGGAGGATGAGGTCCTCATCCCATACCTCCTCAACAATGATGTAATACTCTTCAGCCATGTGCCACAGGATGCACAGCAGCGGGATGCCTGGTGGGAGGAACTCCGGAGGAGGGTAAACGATGTTGGTGGCCACAATCGCACCTATCAGCAGGTGTGTCGACACTGCACGGACCTCATAAGACGGGCAAAACAGCGTGCTAATGCAGTCGCCAGGGAACAAGGTGCAACAGATGAGGGGGCCACTCACCCAGCCACCACTCACACATACCGAGGAGCTACTGGCCAACCTGGGGACACCTGCAGACCTCCATCTGCAAGCTTTAGCTGGTATTGTGGAGGTGGGTGTCTCTCAACCACCGAGCCTGGAATTGCCTGGTAAGTCACTACTGCACATATAACACAACTATATTTCATATAGTTACATGTGTTACTGTACAATATGTAATGTTACATCATATGCAAGGGAAGTATGCACGCATGCCACATACCATAGTCTGCTACTCTATGTATGCACAGATGTGCATACTCCATAGTATATTCTATTGCACTGGCTTATGTGCTAACATGGACATTGCACCCTGTAGCTATCACACAGGTGGGGATAATGATCTTACTGCTATGACACTCCTATTTAGGTACCTCTGGTGTTTCACAGTGACACCAGCCTGTTGCAGGTGAGATTATTGTTTACCAGGCTTGATAATGCACAGATCATATTAATTGCATGCTATCTGCCATGTGGCTATTTAACACACGTACACATAATGTATGGTGGTCCTGTTAAAATACACGGGTCAGACCCGCAATGCATCACAGTGGTTACCCATGTGGAATGATTGAAGACTATATGGAACATCTACACTAAACCTTACAAACTGTCATTGCCAGATGTGTGGACAGCTGTGAATACAATGGTGGTGGTGTGGTTCACTGTAGGGACAGGTACTACAGATCAGCATTACACATGTGGGGAATACAAACAGTACTATACAGAGAGCATATGTATGCACACACTCTAAATGTTTTGGAGCTGGAGTATGACCAGCCCACAGGATTCACCCTTGTGGATTATACCCGTGCTATGAATGCCACACAATGTCATGTGCTATCTGACATGTCCATGACACGTAGTGGGCTGACTGCAACACTGCTCAACTATCCTGAAAAACATATCTCACATCCCAAACATACCACCCTTTGTCTGCATAACCCTGTCCTCAGTGGAGCATATGGCATCTATGGGTGTATGTCATATGGGATAACACTGACATGTGACATAGATGCCCATCACAACCATTGGACAAAATGTGTACACATGGCCATGGAGGATGGCCAGAGACATGAAGCAACACACACAGTAGAAGTGATATACATGTGTGTACACCCTGTTGTACATTGGCTTGACACAATACAACTATGGCCTTTGTGTAATAGTGATATTGCAGATGTGAAACACTAAACATCATACAGGCCTGTGCACAGCTTGGGTAGGCATGACATCAAAACCATCACATAACATGTCTTGAACATCTTAAGTGTGTCACGACATAAAAGCATTCACCTATACAGTATTCAAATACATATATGTGTTGCACAACATACACATACAACTACAGTAGGCCACAGATACAGTACATTCACCTTGCTGGTGTCAGACATCACTGTCATGCTTGCTCCTCATGTGTGTGAGGTACACAGATGGCATGTGGGACATGGAGTACTGCCAAGTTAGCCATGTCTGGGCATAGTTGCCAGGCATCAGTAATATGGTTGCAGATGTGCAGGGGTGTCATTTGTATACCCTACAGTGACCCGTGTCACACATTCCACATTAGGGTTTTGTGTGTATACACCTCAGTGACGTGGGTCACATTCCACATTAGATATGTATTGTATCTGAACACAGTTATGACTATGAACTGTGTCTGTAAATCACACTGTATAACAATAGTGAAGCCACATGATGTCCTGCAATGGCTATGCACATCAGCTCAATGTGCAGTATGTCACTGCATATTTGTAGGGTTGACTGACAACATTGCGTCAGGTGAAGGTCCATGTTAGTATAACACGTCCCTGCACTGGGACACCATTACCTTACTGTATATTTGAAAGGACACCATTGTGTTACACATGTATGCATGTCATTCAACACGTCAACAGAAGACATGTCATACTACATGTGATTGGCAAGGTCATATGCCACACATCAGGCTGGTGTACTGTTACCCTGTGCTGGTCTGTGGCACCATTGCAAAGTAGGGAAAGCCATGTCAAACATGTGTGTACAGCCACATGCACATTGTCTGTAGACTCAGCTCAGGGGTAGGCAGAATAATGTTGAACATACATGCACTACTTTGGGGGAGATATGCAAGTTAGGGCTCAGGCAAACATAGTATTCACTCCACAAACCCTTCTGCACATGTCCTCCTCACACATAGGGGCAGTGGCCAACACAAAGCATCAGTGGCAGATGTACAAAGGTCAGCGTTGGTCTGTTAACATGTGGGGTATGTTGCACAAAACATGGCAATGCGGTGCAACGGTGCATAGTGCATGCATTGTGTTGCAGGTATGGGGCATAAGCTACTAAAACAAATGGTGTAACACAGGGATGTATGCTAACTACTACTATAAATGTGTAAGGTGCATGCCTTCTGCTATAACACATGCATGCTGTTGTGTGCAACTCAGGGATATATGAAAACTACCACTATAATTGTCTAAGCTGAATGACATCTGCCATATCACATGCATGTTGCATGCCATTGGGTGCCATAGCATGTGTCTGTTTGTGTGTCTGTCTCTGTGTGTGCTCTGCTGTATAACTTGTAATGTACAGTTCTTGTCTGCCCCTCACAGGTGTTGATGTTGGTGTGTTGCCCTCCTGCGGTCCACCTGATGTTAGTGTCCCCACAGACTCTAGCAGTGATGATGAAAGTATGATTGAGAAACAGGCAGGGTTGTCAGGGGCTGAATTTGTGCCATTGGTTGCCATTCCACCTGTATCGCCCTCATCCCGGCACATAGTTCTCCTGCCTACACATACCCCATCACCAGTGGCCATAGAGGAAGGACAGTTGGTGGATGGTAGCATGGAACAGGGAAGTGTGGAGACTATGGAAGGTGTGCCTGCACACCATGATCCCAGCCAACTGACTGGTGATGTCCCACGCAGGCATGTGCCCAGTGTTGCTCATAGGAGGACCACTGGCCAACATGCCCCTGCAAGACAAAGCACATCAGCTGGTGTCGCAAGATGCATGTTTCAGACTGTAATGGAGGCACAGGCATGTGCTGAATGGCACACCAGAGAAGGTCTGAGGCTTCAGAGGGTTGCTGTCCTTCTTTAACTGACAACATCCAGGCAATTGCAAATGCTCACCATCATCTTGCAGATGTCTTGGATAGACGATTGGGTGACATGGTGGGAGTCCTTGACCATGGCATGTCAATCTGCTGGAACATCTGGTGGGAGTGAGGCATCGGGCACATGGATGTAGGCCAGCTACATCACCTGTTGAAGGTCTACGTGAACATGCTACTTCACATGCCCGCTCCCATAGTGGCGGAAGCAGCAGCAGTGCAGCTGGTGCTGTCCACACCAGGACACAGCAGGCCACATGCACATGGTCCTGGACGGTCCCAACAGGGACACGGTTCCAGTGGACATGTGTCATCAGACAGTACCCAATCTGGATCTCTGCCTGGTAATGCCCATGCAACCCCTGGCAGGCGCAGGTCACATGGCAGTGGCCGGACACAGTGAACTGTGAAACCTGGCCTGTACAGTCTGTAGCTATCAATAATACCCCAATGTAGGCCAGCCACATGCCAGATCTATGTGCATACATACACACACACACACACACACACACACACACACACACACACACACACACACACACACACACACACACACACACACACACACACACACACACACACACTCACACACACACCAGAAACAAATGTAGGGCACCTCAACACACACATGCATAACATCCACACATGCCCAATGATATCAAAGGCCCTAACCCACACACATGATGTCATCCAATGGTGCAGCCTAGGCCTCTGGCAAACATTATCACCCTGTGCATATGATAATGCCTGTGCTGCATCCCTGTCATCTACATCATCGGTGCAGGGACATGCTCATATGGTCTTATGCACAGGTTGAACATACTAGGAAGACAATTGTAGATTAATATTGTTGAGTAGTGTTTGACAGGCAACAGACATACCACGGATTACAGTTTTAAAATGCATTTGGTATGTTTGACAGTGTGTATCATGTGTAACAGTAACTGCATGTTGATCTTGATGTTCTGCCTTCCTCTTTCAGGTGTAATTGCATGTGCCGGGGGATGTCAGTGTTTGTGGTTAGTGTCCCATATGTAAATGTTGACTACTCACAGGTCTGTATGACAATACCTGCATGCACTTTGTAGCTTCCACATCACAGTTTTAATCTACCAAGTTTCAGTTATGTTTACTGATCTAATGATCCAAGAGCATGATAGCTGTGTAGTAAGCTACTGTGTTCAGAGCCATCACATCCATAGTGGGTGACATCACAGGTATAGTTACCTGGAACAGGGAGGAGGTAAAAGAGTGGTATAGCAGATGACAAGGGTAAAGGCCAGTGGAAAAATTGGTTTCTCATTGGGAAGCAGTAATACCCACTCTCATGACAGGATGCAAACACAGACACACCCACACACTCAGGGATTTACAGACACAGTAACACACCCACACACTCAGGGATTCACAGACACAGTAATACACCCACACACTCAGGGATTCACAGACAGTAACACACACTCTGACAGACGCACACACACACAGTTGCCAGTGTTGGGATGAGTACCTCTGCCTATGTACAAATCATCATTATAGTACTACACAATTACAAGATGCGCCACAGAGATTACACATGTACAGGTAGTTGGAATGGCCTAAGATCGAAGACATCATCAGGGATGCTAGATTGCAGCGAGTGAATGTGGGGTGGGGGGTTCATCAGTCAGCTATGTAACAACAAGCCTCACCCCAGGGTGTACATGTTTACAGGCAGTTAGAATGCCCTTCTAAGATTGATGACATCAACAGGGATACTAGATTGCATTGAGTGGATGGGGGGAGGGGGCCTTAACATTTCACTATGGTAAAATACAGCCTCACACCAGGGACCGGACAGCCATACATACACACACACACACACACACACACACACACACACACACACACACACACACACACACACACACACACACTGTGGCATTCACAATGATATACACCTATGTCACACTCATACAGACACTTGACATGTGTGAGATTCAACCACTTGCCTATGCCTTTCTTTCTACACTTCACTCTGTACTGATGTCTACCACAGTATTCAGGAGAGTGAAAAATATTTGGGATGTATTCCCTACCATACATGACATACATGGACACACACACACCCACACATGTCAATACTGTGAATCAAACACCTGCCTATCTCATGATAGGTATTACAGAGTTACAGCACTATTGCACACACTACAAAGCATACTGACTCTTTCCTTTGCCACCTGTGCTGATATATGCACAATATATGCACAGGGAAGGTGTTACTGTTACAGGTGTCAAGAGGTTTGCCTTCAGTGGCACCCTTACTGCATTCTACATTGTGTGTCTTCCACTTCAATTAACAGAACCATAGCTTAGCAGTTACACAGGTTATTGTAGGAATGGTTGTAACACACCTGTGAGCTGTCCTCAGTAATCATTCATCTGCAAAGTAGCCCCACCACTTAGCAGGGACGTCGGGAGGCATACACACTGTATTGATTTCAGTACAACTTCTTTAGAAAAGGGGGTAGCTTTTTTTAAAAAAAAAAGTACATATTTTTTCTTTTTTAAAACAGCGTTGGCTCCTTTAAAGAACATACCAGCCAGTCGGAATTGAGCTTACGTCATGTCCGGCTGGCTGCGAGCGGGAAATGAGCAGTAGTGAGTGAGTGGAAGACAATTGCAAATGGATTATCGCTGCGAGCGGGAAATGTGAAGTTGTAGTTACTAGTGAGTGGAAGGCAATCGCGAATGGATTATCATTGTGGTGATCGCAAACAGATTATCAGGTATGAGGGTGTGTGTGTGTGTGTGTGTGTGTGTGTGTGTGTGTGTGTGTGCCTTTATATGTCTTAAGTATACACAAGTTCTTTTCTTTTTTGTTTTGTTTGCAAGTAATGTCTGTATTTATTTATTAAGCTGCTTATTTATTTATTTATGTTTCTTTCTTTGATCTACCAACAGCTGTGTTGGCCTGAATGTATTAAGTTTTGCATTAATGACAGCAGTTTTATAGGATGAATGATGAGATATTTAATATATGAATTTGTCGCACACACTAACTATAAACTACGTGATTACATAACAAAATTGTCTTGTTTTATTAAGCTAGGAATGTAGGAAGATATAAGCTTCATTGTTCTGATATAGCAATTAATCACAATGTCATTCTATATACCTAACAAATAGTAATAGTCAATTAATTAATTAAATGACTAATGTATGGTTTAATATACATTGGGATAAAAATAATTAAGTTCTGCAAATCTACAAATGATTTAATACCAAGCAGCTGGAATGCCAGTATCAGCAGTAAATATAAACTCCTAAATCAACTTTATTGATACTTTTTTACTGAAACATAAAATAGTGCAATATACTGCATCTGAGCTGTAACAGTTATATAATAGCCATTGACTAAAAAAGTACTTTTGCAGCTGAAGACAGTCTGCAAAACTTTCTGCAAAATATTCATGCCCCTAGTTCAGACATCTTTCCTTGAACAGATATTGGAATAATCATCTACACTACCTACAAGTGTTTTGTGGACTTGCAGAATGGGTGAGACCATATGCCCTACCTCTCAAATCTCCAGAGTTTTGCCTCATAATTATGGTCTGTTCCTCATAAAATATGTGATTTTCTGGATTTTTGTGGTGAAGCAGTGAGGAATTAATTCATCAAATAATGACAGATATTTGAGTTTCAGATTTAATACCCTTCAGAAAATGTATAGTAACACAAGACCTTTTATTTTAGCAACTTTCTAAGTTTATAAGAACAATATTTAAAATGTGTCCCTATTTGGGGGGGGGGTGTCCCCCTTATTTTTGGCTTTGTCCAGATTGTTTGTGCTAAGAGGTTGAAAGCTATGCCATGTACCCAGGAATGTTTTGTGAGAAATGCTGCAGCAGTATGGGGTCCCAGGGTTATTGCTTCATGCCATTTGGTCACTGTGTTTGAGTACTGTCAGATGTGTCCACATTCTCAGTGTCACAATGTTGTGTTTGAAATCTGCTAGAGTCAATAAGATGGCACAAGTGTAAATGATCAGGTCTGTGTGCTTCTCTGTTCTGCATAATACACCTGCAGTTTGAAATAAATGTATCAGGCAAGGGCGCCCGCAGGCAGGTGCAAGTTAGTGCACTTGCACCCCCCCTGGAATCGGCTAGATAATTACAAAAAAAGTTTTTTTTTTTACGTACATTCTTCTTTAAGAAGAAAGAAGTCCGAATAGTCCAGTCACAGGTGTGCTGACATCATCGCTGTCAGTTAGAGGTTTGTGAGCGGGAACTCACACAGGCGGGACCTGAAACGAATGGAAGGAAGATGGGATACGTTCAGGTAGAGGGGTGTGTGTGTGTGTGTGTGTGTAAAATGCCCCAGGTGTACATGGTGGTGGGTAGAGAATAAGGCTTGAACCCTGTACCTTGGGCCCAAGTGGCAAGAGCCTGAATTCCCTACCCACCACCATTTGTAAAAATGTTGCTGG
The DNA here is from genome assembly GCF_019279795.1 of Protopterus annectens. Taxonomy (NCBI): domain Eukaryota; kingdom Metazoa; phylum Chordata; order Ceratodontiformes; family Protopteridae; genus Protopterus; species Protopterus annectens. Next base: position 1,625,949,019 of record NC_056733.1, on the reverse strand, counting down.
ATTTTCCCACCACCATTTGTAAAAATGTTGCTGGATTTTCCCTCATACTTTTTCTGGTCCTCATAAAATATGTGGTTTCTGCATTTGTGTCCTTGTTGCCTGACAGCTACATGTTCTCTGGTTTTATTCTTGGCTGTCTGGAGTGTTTCTCCCTGGGCCTCTGCTAAAAATTTACTTTTTTTTTTCAAAGTCAGACTTTCCTGGTTAACAAAAGTTAAAAAAAATGGACACACTTCAATATCAGACTTCATATTCTTCAGAAAGTGCATGGTAACAAAAGCTTTTATTCTAGCAATTTTCTAAGTGTACAAGATGGATATTTGAAATGTATCCCTGTGTTTGGGACTGTATCCCCCCCCCATTATTTGCTTCGTCCAGGTTTTGTGCTAGAGTTGAGAGTTATGGTAAGAACTGAATTCACTGAATATGTTTGGGGGCTGTATTCACCCAGTATTGGCTTTGTTTAGGTAGTGTTTGGGACTGTATTCCCCCCATTATTGGCTTCATCCAGGTTTTGTGCTAGGGTGAGAGTTATGGTAAGAACTGAATTCACTGAATATGTTTGAGGGCTGTATTCACCCAGTATTGGCTTTGTTCAGGTATTTATTGGCTTCATCCAGGTTTTTTGCTGATGTTGAGAGCTATGGTAAGAACTGATTTCACTGAATATGTTTGGGGGCTATATTCTCCCATTACTGGCTTTGTCCGGGTGTTATTTGCTAAGAGGTTGAGAGCTATGGTGAGAACTGAATTCACTGAATGTTTGGTGGTTGTAGTCACCCATTATTGGCTTTGTTCAAGTCTTTTGTGCTAAGAGGTTGACAGCTGTGCTATGGTGAGAACTGAATTCACTAAATGGTAGCAATTTAAGTTTCAGTCTTCCTCTTTCACAAATCAGTTGATTTGGCATAGTGGTATGTTGCTCTGACTGTTTTGCACGGGGTCCCCTGGGTTCAAGACGTGGCAGTGAAATGTATGGTGGTAACGCAGCATTTTATTCTAGCAACTTTCAAACATTATACAAGCAATGTTTAAAATGTGTCCCTGGTTTTTGGCCTTTTGTCCCCCCCCCCCCAATAAATTTAGGCTTTTTCCAGATTTCTTGTGATGAAAAGTTCAGAGATACAGCTGAGTGTCGAGTAGATTTTACAAGGAGCTGAGAGCTGCAGGGGAGCAAAAGTTTAATGCTGCTTGTGTTTAGTCTGCTTGCATTGTTAATAGCACAACAGATAGTGTACTTGCTTTAGATGCTGAAGGCTGTGGGTTCTACTCCCACAGTAGGTAAATGCATTGCTGATGCTGTATTGTGTTGTAAAGGGAGTGGATGCTGCAGTCTTTTTGGCAAAGATACCTAGTAACTATGAACCTGTTAACAGTTTGCTATCCATTCCCTATTGCGATATTACTAGCTTTTCATTTTTTTATTGCATGCAACAAAAGCAATTTATTCTTCAAGGGTAACAGGCACTTTATTTGTAGATTAAACAATGACATATAAAGTGTCTGCTAGCAGCAACCTCTTTATTAGTTACAATTTTTTTCAATGTGGAGTTTACTACTTCAGAGATTGTGTATATTTTTTACTGATACTGGTGGACTTGAGTAGACTTTTATGATGGAAATGTTCTGAATTGGGCAGTTTTGTCATTGGTGGATGCTTTTGTTTCATTGTTTACTGGAAAAATGTTCAAAACAATAAATTTAAAATGCCCTCTAACAACTGTACTGTATTGTACAAGGAATATAATGTAATACAGTCAGAAAGGTGTATCAAAGAGCACGTGTATGTTATGTTCGAGGGGCCTATGATTTTGTAGACAGCCCAGAGTTAATATTTGCCATTGGCAAAATGTATTTTCTCTGAAAGTGGGTTTCAGTGCTGTTTCAATGCATGCAAGTTTCAAGAGCAGAGAAGTTTTAATGTTAGTCTATTTTCATTGTGAGACTGCATTGCTTTAACAGATATGTATTAGGGTTTGTGCTGTAAAATGCAAAATAAACCTTTCAAATGAAATCCAAAATCATTGCAGAAGTAAAGCAGTATGCACATTAGTGTTTATGATAAATGGGGCAAAATAACCAAGGAATGGGACATTGGAATGGCTGCAGGGGGGAGGCTCCATTTGACCATGATTTTGTGAGGGGGGGTAGCAAGCTCAGACAGCCCCGGTTGAACTATACCTCTCAGTTGTCCATATCTTAGCAGAATGAATAGATATTTGCTGCTTATTTTTGGTTTGTTCCTCAAATTTGTGATTTTCTAGCAAATCATTTAGGAATGAAGCCATTAAATGACAGACATTGAGTTTCAGATGTCATAACCTTCAGAAAAATGCATGCTAATGCAAGACTGTCTTTACGTTTATACAAGAGCAATTTTAGTAGTGTTTGTATGTTCCCCAATATATTTGGCCTTGTTCAGATTTCCTGCATTAAGACGTTGAGAGGTACGTGCAAATCACTTTGTAGATTAGGAATATCCAAACATCTCAATTGTCCCCAATTCTGGCTCAAAATGTTGCTCTCCCTCCTAATAATCCCTCCTCCAAAATGGCAATTTTGGAAGAAAATGTGGAGGGTTTACAATTATATATAACTGTAATGATCACTTATAGATTACCTTTATTTCAGAAATGCATGTGGATGCTCTCATTTTGTTAGCTGCTTCAAGTTAACTGTTAATATTAAAAAGGTGTCCCTTTTTGACAGGTATTTTGCATCACATTTTGGTCCGTTTTTCATAAAATTGTGGTTTTCTGGCAAATTAGTGGCAAGTCATTAAAGATTGAAGTTAGAAAATAATGGCAGACATTTGAGTTTCAGATTTCATACCCTTCAGAAAATTTGTACTAATGCAAGATCTACCTGTTCTATTTAAGTTATAAGAGCAATATTTAAAAATTGGCCTTATTTTTGGGCTTGCGTCACACTTCTAGTTCTATGTATGGCTTTGTTCAGATTTCTTGCTCTGAAGTTGAGAGGTATGAGTGTCAGATCCATCACTGTCAGCCAGAGACATTTCAAATTGTGACATACTTATTGCACCCCACTCCCCATTGTAGTGGCTCTGTATGTGTCCATGGACGGCAAGGAGCAGTTATGCAGTGTAAGTGTGCAGAGTATTCCCCCATCCAAAGTAGATCACAAATACGACTGTGGCTTTTCATCTGTCCTTGATTTTGCAAAATGTTCTGGTTTTCTATCAGATTTTTGTACTGTTGATTTATGCTTCTTATTCTGGAACTGTATGCTGTCAGTGCCCTGTTGCTCTGTTTAAGTAGCCATGGTTTAATGAACATCAGGTAAGCTTGTCGGAGATTGTAAGATGCAAGTAAGCTTGTCGGATATTGTAAGATGCAAGTAAGCTTTAGTAAGTATATTGTTAAAGAATTACCAGCATTGAAAGCCTTTTCGTTGTTGCCATGCAGAGAATATTTACATGACTAGATAATGTATAAGCCTTGGGTATTGAAATGCATATGACAGTATTTTATTTATTTTATTTTATTTGCAGTTGGTTTGCCAGGATAGTCCATTGGGCCAAATGAACCCGTTTTCAATGGAGTCCTGGGGAGAAAAGCTCCAAAACTAAGTAGGTTATTAATAGATATACAAATTATACAATTACACAGAAGTTAATCATACAAGAAATAACAATTTGCAAATAATACAACAAAAACTAGAGCGAGTACAATCTAGTGATGAAATTAATAGGTAATACAGACTAAAGGGAAATTTAGCACAAAAGCACTGAGAAATAACAACATATTTGGAAGCATTTCATGACAATATTGAGGAATAATAACATATTAGGAAGCAATGCACAAAAGTACTGAGAAGCAATAACGTATTAGGGAAGCAATACTTGGGAAGTGTGGTCTAGTATATTCTTTCTGATTATTGTAGGAATAATAATATGTATGAGTTAGGGTGGGTAATTAGGAAAGTTGCAGGAAGAAACAGAGGAAGAAAGAAGATGGAGTTTGCAAGTGTTAGTTATGTGGGGTGGGAGCAAGAGCATTCCCACTGGGATACTAGATGTGAGTGAAGAGATCTTTTAAATATAAAATGGTTGGGGTGGTGCGAATGGAAGGTGGTAGGGAGTTCCAAAGGCATGCAAGGCCATAAGACAGAAGATTTTTGCCTGGGGGACGAGTTGGTTTATATACTTCTAATAGATTTTGATTGTTGGACCTTAATACTCTAGCAGGAAGGTGCATTTTAAAGGCTGATGAAAGGGAGGGACAAAGGGAGGGTTGAAAATGAGCTTATGTGCAAGATTTAGTTGAGTATATGTGAGATAACTGGGTAGCTCTAGCCATTTTAGTTTTTGGAGAGAGGAACAGTGGTGGGTGGAGGACTTGTGGTTGGTAGCGAACTTGACAATTTTGTTGTAGCAAGAGGAAAGTTGTGTTTTAGAGAGGTCTGTAGATTAGTTAGGAGTGGAGCTCCATAGAGAAGGGAGGGGATAAGAAATGAGGTAGAGGGTGATTTTGGTAGCAGGTGTAAGGTAATGATTTTGTCGGTAAAGCATACCTAGTTTTTGATGGGTTTTCTTGATATTTAACTGTAGGTGGGAGTTGAATTTGAGCTGGTTATCAATTTGGACCCCAAGTAACTTGGTCTCGGACACCAGTTCCAGGGGTAGATTATTTTGTCTAGAGATGTGGAATGTGTTTATATTGAAAGAAGTTGCCTTAGAGAGGGTGAATAACATTAATTTGGTTTTAGAGGCATTGAGTGCTAGGTGATTCCTTTTCATCCATTGCTCAGTTGTTGTAAAAGCATCTTGAGTCAGTTTTAGGAGTGAGGGGATAGAGGTGGCAGCGCAGATAATAGCAGAATCATCGGCATATTGGATGATGTCTGAGAATGGGATAGAGTTGCAGAAATCATTTATAAATATATTGAAGAGAAGGGGACTCAGTATAGAGCCCTGGGGTACCCCAGTAGGAGTATTTAGAAATGAGGAGGTGGCCTTTTTCCATTTGACTGCTTGAGATCTGTTAGATAAGTAGCTGGAGAACCAGTTCAAGGAGGAGGGAGATAGGTTATGTTTAGAAAGCTTAGTTAGTAGCAGGCTGTGAGAGAGTGTCAAAGGCCTTAGAGAGGTCGAGTAGTAGGGTAGAAACAATTTGGCCAGAGTCGCGGGCTTTATTTACAGTTTCAAGGAAGGAGAGGAGGGCAGTCATAGTGCTATGATGTGGTCTGAATCCATGTGTGGGAGTTAGTAGGTGATTATCTAAGAGATGTGGAAGGAGTTGTAGTTGGATACACTTTTCTAGGAGTTTAGAGATGGGGGACAGAATAGCGATGGGGCGGAAATTAGTAACGTTGTTGTTGCCACCTTTTATGTAGAGGTATGATAAAGGCCCTTTTCCAGACTTGGGGTACTATACATTCTTGGATAGAGCGGTTGATTAAAATGCTAATAGGGTAAGCGATTGCTTCAGCAGCTTTGCTAAGAAAGTAAGAAGTGATGTTATCAGGAGCATTGGTGCATGGCTTCAGTTTCATAAGGAATTTCTTTATAGTAGAAGTGGGTATAGGTTTAAATGAGAAAAAAGGAGTGTGAAGAGGGAGAATTAGGGGCAGATGAAGCTGATGAAATAGTAGGAGTAGGAGGAGTGGAGGGATGGGAGTTAGTAGATGGGAATGAGGAAGTAGTAGCAGAGTGGGGCAGAGAGATGGTTGGGGATGGTAAGGGAGTTTTGGAGAATGTAGTGGTGTTAGAGAAAGATGGCGTTAATTTGGAAATGGATTCAATGAAAAGAGTTAAATTGGGTAGCCAAGTCTTGGTCAGGAGCGTTTGGGTCTGGGGTAGGGGTATCTGGTTTGCTGGGGTTAAGTAGAGTAGAGATACCTTTCCAAAATTTCTGAGGGTTTGATTTTATTATTGTTTTGAAGTGTGGAAAAGTAGTTTTGTCAGTCGAAGATTATGAGCTTTTTTACCTTATTTCGAAGTGTTTTATATTCATTGTAATAAAAGGACAGGATTACAGTATTTTCAGAAGCTCATTACATTTTATTGCAGACCAGTGTCTTATAGCAGTGTCTGTGTGTTAGTACACTTGTAGTTGGGTCAGGGTGGCTTTAATGGTATATGGTAAATAAGCATTGCTACCTTACATAAAAGCCAAGCCCTGCAACAACTAGCTCCACACTGAAGTCAAAACACAATAGCTCTGGTGGGTAAATGTACTCTGTAGTAATCAAAAAAGGCAAATGTTTAAAATAACTACAGCTTATGTGCAAACACAATAGGTAGTGATGAAACAATGCTCTGCTAAAAATGTTTTAATGCTCCACATTGCTGAGCTGCAGATCAGTTATCACTGGCTACCAGGATTTCACCCACTTCAGCTCAAGCATGGTGCCGTTCAGTGCAACCTTCCCAGAACTAATTTGTCTGACTAGAATTATTTGGTGTGTGTATAAGAGGGAGGTAGCATACCCCTCAGCTGTCCAGATTTTTGCCCCATATTCCTCCTAAAAAGGATTGAAGTTGCTAAATGAGACATTTCAGTTTTAGATGTCATGTCATTTAGAAAAATGCATACTAACACAAATCCTGTTACTCTTGCAATTGTCTAAGTTTCTGAGAGCCATATTTATAATCTGTCCCTATTTATTTTAGGCTTTGTCCAGATTTCTTGCACTAAGGTTGAGGCCTTGAGGGGTGTGGTATGTTTGTGAGAAAGTGAAATGCCCAAGTTAGAGTTAACAGGTGGAATTTGCAAGTGCATTTTCAAGGAACTGTGAGTTTTAAGGGAAGCTAAGTTCACTGCTGCTCATGCCAAGTCTATTTACAATGTGCAACTGTTTTGTTTAGCAAATGGTATCTCTATTGTGGTATAAAGTTTTAAAGCTATGTTAGTAGCACCACAAGTAGAATACTTGCATCTTAATGTAAAGGCTTGAGATTCTATTCCTACAGCATATACATTTGTATGCTGCAGTCCACAGGATGTCCTCCTTTGGATAAGATGCCTAATAACTATGAACCTGTTTTTCAGCTTGTCATCCATTTTCTATTGCAATATACCAGCTTACCATTTTTTTAATTTAACATAGGCAATTTATTCTTAGACGGCAACAGGCACTGAATTTGTAGATGAAACACTGAAATATACAGTTGTTTTCTAGCAGCAACATCTTCATTAGTTTCAGATATCTTTAATGTGGAATTATTCAGATTACTTTTACTTCAGCAGAGTCACTCAAACAAGTGCTGCTGTATAATACAAGGGATATAATTCAATTGTACATTATAATTAATACAATCAGGTAAATCAAATAACTTTTGCATGGCCCTAACGGTGTGCAAGGAGCCTATTGCTTGAAAACAGTTCAAAGGTAAATAACCTGCCACTGGCCAGATGCATTTTCTTTGAATGTGGGTTTCAATGCTGTTTCATTGAATGTGAGTTTCAAAAGTAGAGAAGCTTTAATGCCAAGTCTGTTTTCATTGTAAGACTATTGCTTTGTTTAGGTTTAGTAAATGTCTTAGTGTTTGGGCTATAATGTTTGAAATAAAAGTTGTAAATTAAATCCAACTGCCTGTAATCATTGTAGAACTAAAGCATAAAACAGTATGCACACAGATTTGAACAGTGTCTACAGTAAATGGGGAGAAATAGCCAAGTAATGGGACACTGGAATGGCTGTGTGGGCGGGGCTTGGGGTGGGTGGACTTGGGCGGGGCTGTGTTGGTGGGGCTCTGGGTTTGCACCCCCCTGCAAAAAATCCTGCGGGCTCCCTTGGTATCAGGCATGTGTTTCACCATCCAAACAGCTCTTGGTAACATTTAAAATGTTTTTCTGATATGGATATTTTCATGGGATTATGGAATTGGGAAACATTAGTCATTAAATGTGACTTTGTGTAATAATTACATATATGTAATAAACTACAAACGTAGCATCTTAAATATGGTGTGTGATTTCATGGGATTATGGAATTGGGAAACATTAGTCATTAAATGTGACTTTGTGTAATAATTACATATATGTAATAAACTACAAACGTAGCATCTTAAATATGGTGTGTGATTTCTTGATTGCAGTCATAGTTTCACTTTACTATTGCTATCAAGGACAATTTAACTTTTCCTGTGGAAATGTGTGACCAAGAAACTGACGTTACCTTTGTAGTCACATACAATAGTTGTTACTATACCATCTCTTATAGTTTAGAAAACTCCAGAGAGATAAGAGAGCTGAGAGAGTGTGCAGCATTTAAATACATTTTAGTACTCTTATGAATTTCTACTATAATAATGTTCTATTTTCTTTTCTCTTGATAAACAGGTTCTGGGATATTGTTTAATCAAAAACTGCTCTTGACTTTTCTTGAAGCGCCAACACTTTCATTTGTGTATACATTGCTATTTTGTTTAATTTAGTTAGTGGTTTGTGGTTGCAATTCTTTATCTAGCCAAGTTAAGCGTCTGCATGAATAAGTCCTGGGTGCAGCTATTTTTCTTCCACAAATAGCATTGCTATAAATATATTTATTATTATGTCACTCTAGAAGCTTCATTCATAGTATTTCTTTGTGGTACAGGAACACGTATAGCTGAATAGTATTTTAGTACATAAAGTCTTCACCTATATGGGGAGCCTGGTAGGCATATGCAATGCCACCTATATGGGGAGTCTGGTAGGTATATGCAATGCCACCTATATGGGGAGTCTGGTAGGTTTATGCAGTGCCACCTATATGGGGAATCCAGTAGGTATATGCAGTACCACCTATACGGGGAGTCTTGTAGGTATATGCAGTGCACCTATATAGGGAGTACAATGCCCCTTTCGGAATGTACCTCACAAGACATCTGCAGCAGCTGGAAAGGTCACTGAAGTACCTCACAAAGAGAATTACTGGCCTCAAACAAATGCCCTACACTGACCATCTCAAAAAACTCCAGCTTTACTCTGTAGCATATTGCCTACTCCGAGATGATCTCTGCCTATCATATAAAGCTATGTCAAACCCAGAGCTGTTGGACATGCTACACCTAAAGAAATCCCAATCCCTCCGAGCTACACAATCTAGGGAACTAAACCTTGTCACAACAATAAACAGGACATGCTGGAGGGATAGATTCCTGTCCCAGAGACTTCCCATACTCTGGAACAGGCTACCCATCTATGTCAAGCAAAGTTCTTCATTAGCACTCTTCAAGAAAAATCTTGAAGAGTGGATGGGAAATAGGAAATACACCCCTGGGATCACTTCTGTGTCTCTGCTTGACAGTGGCACAGGAAAATAACTTTCTTGGATGATGTAAGCCAGGGAACCTTGTTGGCTAGGCTTACATAGGCCCTTGGGCCGATAGCCTAGTACTTACCTATGAACCTATGAGTCTGGTAGGTATATGCAGTGCCACCTATATGGGGAGTCTGGTAAGTATATGTAGTGCCACCTACATGGGGAGTCCAGTAGGTATATGCAGTGCCACCTATATGGGGAGTCCAGTAGGTATATGCAGTGCCACCTATATGGGGAGTCCAGTAGGTATATGCAGTGCCACCTATACGGGGAGTCTGGTAGGTATATGCAGTGCCACCTAAATGGGGAGTACAGTAGGTATATGCAGTTGCCACCTAGTGAATGCCTCTTCATCGACACTAAAAGAGTGAAATGTGAATTACGAGAATGGCTGTAGCTTGGCTGGGGAGGGGGTAGCAGTTTGAGAGCTGTGAGTACAAATTTGAAAATCCTAGCTACACCCCTGCCACTTAGTAGTCATGTCCAAACATCTGTCCATACATAAAGTACAGCTTACTGTACTTTGAGCATATCATCATATACAGTTGGCAATGTTGAGGCTGCATTGCAACAGAATGATGTACTAAGACAACAGTCACCTTCAAACATCAGACACTGCACACGCATGGAATCTAAACACACATCAATACATGTACACATATGCAGTCTCCATCAGTAAGTGGACTAGCAGGTCAAGAGAATATAATCCACACCTTCCCCACACTATGTGTGAAACCTAGCCGAGCATTACACCAAAATTGATGTTGTATTCATGTACTGGTAGGACACACAACCACCCTCACTGAGTAGCCAAGTGTACATTCATGCCAAAAGCACATATCAACAAGACACACACACAGCAATATTCCATGTCATGATCCCACAAACTGTTACTTGACAGTTCCACGGTGAAGCCAGGGCACTATAATGGTCACCATTGAGCACTTCATATATGCCACACACACCTCATGATTACTGGAAGAGTGCCAACAATGTGCTCTGTTTGAGCTAGGCATTCCACTCATTCAAGCATGTGTGAGGTCTGTGGCTTGTAAACATCTCACCCCAGCATGTTCTGGCTATTGTGGTAATAAGGTTAATGTCCAGACAGCACGCAGCATGCATGGCTTGCAATTGTTGATATGGGGTATATGTAGGAGCTGTGGGCACACATGGCTGTACATGTCATGGACATATCACCTGTAAATACTCAGGAACATACAGAGCATAGCTGTATTTCCCTGAGTCTGTCAATACAGGCCATGTGTGTAGGTCCTATGATCCTGTTATTTGGGTATGTTTGTAGGCATTGCATTAGGTGGACATGTCTAATGACATACATACCACATGGGTTGTTGTATGATATGATAGGTGTCATGGGTGACCAGTAGCGAGAGAATATTACCTCTATCAACATAGACATCAAACCTTATGTACTGTTATCATTCAGCAGCCATGGACCTATCTGCCATGTGCATGTGTGTAATGAATATAGCCACCTGTATGTAGAAAGGACAACAGCAGCTATGGTATTTTCATTTATGTTGTATGAGTGTGGGATGTACATATCCAGGGCAGGTACATTTAGGTCATATCCAACCATGAGGGTGTTGTTTACTGGTGTACAGCAACAGTCAACTGTGTTAATGCTGACAACATCCGTGGGACCCTGGTATGTGTACAACTGACCTGGTTACAAACAGTGATATAATTGCATTGCATAACACATTATGCAACTGTGGCAGTACATGGGTACTTTGCACAGTTGATGTAGGGCTAGTTACAGTCCACCAATCAAAGGTTATTTGGTGTTCTACCATACTATGTCATACCACATGTATGGATGTGTGTTGGTAGTCTGAGGACATGGTGGTGGATGTATGAGGATACACTCTAGAATGCAGCTTTTGCCATGGTCACCTGTACCTGACTCTTCTGTGATGACTTATGTCGGAGTACTGGTCTTTACTTGTGATTAGCCTTTATGAATATGTGGACAGCACCACCTGGAATAGTCCATACCAGTGTTATCGTCCACATGTCTGGATCCGAGTTATATCGTGGTAGTGCAATTGTGCACTACAGAGCCTTCAGCCAAGTGTTCCTCACTGCACAGATGTCAGTATTCCCCACTGTAAGTTCTACATTGAGCAAATGGATTATGAAAGCCACACATCTAGCACTGGTTAGCATAAGCTTCCAATGCAATTGTCTTGTAGGAGTCAGGGTGTTACATCTGTGTTTAGGACTTTTGATTTGGAATGGCACTATATGGGTAAATGTGACCTAGGTATTATCCACACTCCCTTGAATCATGGATGTATGTGCCCTGTGACAAAGGCTTGTCTTTCAGTATGACATCCCGGAATGACAGACACTGAACAACCTCATAATTACAGCAGGACATTGGCTCATTGTTTTGGTCAAGCAGTTGCCACTCGTACCATGACATCACTGCGAGTGGCAGTAATGTGGTTGGTATTAAATGCCACATCTAAGGTGACGGACACCAGCAGACGTTGTGTATATGACCAATGTCAGATATACTTATTAGTGGTTCTGCTAATAATGACAACTACTAACACAGCCGGGAGAGGTCATCTTGACACTTGCACCTCAATACCATTAGACAATGGGGCTCACATATTATGCTTGCACATGCCACTATTCCAAGTATAATGCCACTGTCCACAACCTGCTATCAATGTATGCCTTTCAGGGCAGCAATGTGTGTAACACATGCTGTAGTTAGCATCCACCTGTGTGTCCCAGTTAAACTATTGTCTGTCACTTCCACACATGCATGATTGTGTATACTTCGCATATATATGTCAGTACTTCATGTACATGTATGCATGTGTATCACACAGCACAGACACAGATATATCATTTATGGGCCACATACAGGTATCTGGTAGTAAACCTGTATGATGTGCATATATACTGACAGTTAAGACGTATATAGCTGTAAACCTGTGTGTTTAAAATTGGGGTCCATATACAACGTGTTCTGTACATGTAAGTTTATGAGCATGCACACTGTGGCCTTCCGTGGTTAGAATCGGAGTGCATCCCAAACAGCCCTGTGCTACTGAGTGTATGAATGTGCCCACTGCCACCTTGTGTAATTTGAGTCAGTGCATCCGAACAAGCCCTTTGTTTCTAAGTGTATGAGCATGCCCAGTATAACCTTGTGTAGTTGTAGTCATAGTGCATCCCAAATGGCTCTGTGCTAAGTGTATGAGCATGCCCACTGTCACCTACTGTAATTGGAATCAATGCATCCAAACAAGTGCTGTGATTCTATGTGTATGAGCATGACCACTGTAACCCTGTATAGTGATAGTAGTTGTCCATTCCACAGATGGACATACTCCAGTTCAGGGCTTGTTGTGCTACAACTATACTTCTCAGGCCTACCTATGTCTTACCTGCCAATGATGTGTCATGTTTGTGCATACAAGTTGCAATGGACTCCTACTTTAAACACACAAGTTTACAGCTATGTACATCTTAACTGTCAGTATCCCTGTTGTTGCCCTCACTCTTAGAAGGGCATTCTGACTGCCTTGAAATGTGTAATCTCTGTGGCACATCTCATAACTGCGTAGTACTGTAATAGAGATCTGTAGATAGGCAGGAGTTCTGATCCCACCACTGGCAACTGTGTGTGTCAGCAAATGGCTGAGTGTGGTTGTGTGTATTTGTCTATGCATCCTGTCATGACAGCGGGTTTTGCTGCTTTCCAAAGAGAAAACACCTTTTGCAATGGCCTTTATCCTTCTCATCTGCTAAACCACCCCTTTTCCCCCCACACCACTGCAAGTAATCAGTCCTGTGATGTCACCCAGCTCAGAAGCAGAATCAGAGTAAGTGTAATTGTATGGTGTCTGTGACACATACCCCAACTGCATACTACTCTATTAGTTACCTTTACATAGGCAAGATGTGTATGCACAATACTGGCATGTGTGTGTGTGTGTGTGTGTGTGTGTGTGTGTGTGTGTGTGTGTGTGTGTGTGTGTGTGTGTGTGTGTGTGTGTGTGTGACTACACTGTAGCCAGGCATACACACGTGTTATGTCTTAACATGCTGCACACCATGGTAGTCATCTGTGGTGAGTGGAGTCTATAAATTATTACATAGTTAGGAATAGAAAAGAATAGACAGTCAAGAACGACTACAGTTGGGTTTGTTGTTTTCCTGTGCCTCTGTCGAGCAGTGACACAGAAGTGGTCGCCGGGGTGTATGTCCATACCCGTCATTCCCCCACCCAAACTTCACAATCCCCGGGGTATATTTCCTTAGCCATCATTCCCCACCCCAAACTCCACATACACAACAACAATCCCTTCTCTGGTGAACTGATTAAGATTTAAATGTTATAAAACAAGAGATGCCTCTGTTTTGTGTATACATCAGTTCCTTTGTATCCCTTCTGTGTCACAAAGGGTGTTCAGACATGTGTGTATATATATATATATATATATATATATATAGATATATCTATAGCTATAGCTGTGTGTGTGTGTATATATATATATATATATATATATATATATATATATATATATATATATGTGTGTGTGTGTGTGTGTGTGTGTGTGTGTGTACACATCCCGTAGGTGCATATATGTATTTAGTTATGACAGTTGTACGGATGTAGACTTGTCTATGTTGTTTCACAGAGTACAGTACATTCAAGGGTACTGCACATATGTACACAAAGTGACTGTCCCATTTGTTTTCAGTACTGTGGAATACCTGTGTATTATAAAAACCATAAAACATGTATACAACCCAGATGGCTTAGTGGCAACTCCAGTGACCTCGGTGTGCATGGCCCAGGGTTCAAGTCTTGATAATGTAATTTAAGACTGAATAGGACACTTTTATGCAGGTGTAAATGGGTTTTCGCGATAGTAAGCAGCGGGTACACACAGGTACAAGACATGTACAACTCGCAGTACACTTGAAATGCCCTTCTTTGGCAATCCTGTTGATGTCACCTGCCTAGAAATACACCTCTGTGACTGCTGCAACCCAGTAATCTCTGTAGCATGTCCTGTAACTGCATAATGCTGTAGTGTGATAAACTAGTTTGGTAGGTGCTCTAATCCCAGAGATGCTAAGTATGTGTCTGTCTGCCTGAGAAGGGAACAATGCTTTTTAGAGTACGCCCACTCCTTGCAATTCACATACTCACCTTTGGCAATCCTGCTCATGACAACCAATGAGGAATACACCTCTGGGAGTGCTGCAACCCAGTAATCTCTGTAGCACGTCCTGTAATTGTGTAATGCTGTAGTGTAGTAAACTAGTTTGGTAGGTGTTCTAATCCCACACATGCTAACTGTGTGTGTCTCTCTGCCTGAGAAGGGAACAATGCTTTTTAGAGTACGCGACTTCTTTATGATTCACATACTCACCTTTGGCAACCCTGCTGATGTCACCCACCTAGAAATACATCTCTGGGACTGCTGTAACCTAGTAATCTCTGTAGCGCATCCTGTAACTGCGTACCGCTGGAATGTGATTTAGAACTGTGGTAGGGATCTATCCACAATCATGGCAGTTATGTATGTTTTCTGTGTGTTTCAATGTCTGTGTAGGGAGCAATACATTATATCCTACTCACTTGCAGGACATTTACAATGCCCTACTTTGGTACTCCTGCTGGTGTCATACCTTGTAATATATACACCTCTGGGGAACAAGTTCCCTAGTAATCCCTGTGGTGCATCCTATAACATCTCCATGCAGTAGTGTGATATAGATCTTGGTCATGGGTTCTATACCCACACATGTCAGTTGTGGACATGTTGTGTGTGTCTCACTGTCTGTTTTGTGAGCAATGCATTTTGGGCTACTCACTTGCAGGAAATCTGAAATGCCCCACTTTGGTAAACGTGCTGAAGTCATTCCTTGTGAAATACACTGTTGGGGATGGAGTAGCCCAGTAATCTCCGTAGCACATGCTATAACTGTGTAATGCTGTAGTGTGATAAACTAGTTAGGTAGGAGCTCTATTCCAAGACATGACAGGTGTTTGTGTGTGTTTGACAGTCATAGCCTGTGTGGAGGTGGCTGTGAATGTCTAACCACTGGACATGTTGAGGAGTGGGTTTTGAAGTTTTCCTATATTGTGGCCATATTATATATCACAATGTCTACCTCACGAGGTTTACATATTTCAATCATCCAAGAGACTGTGTTTGCAAGCCATACCCCTACATCTGGCAAAAGACCTGGTGAACACAGTAAGTAACCCTATTACCCAGAATACGGTCTGAACCCATGTGTCATACACAAACACACTTGCCTAGAATATCCCGCTATGGTGCTAGTACCCTGCACATTGTTGACAGATAGTAGGCATGATGTGATTGCAGTGGGCCGCAGAGGGCATGGCACCCTGTCCAACAGTACAACAGGCACATAATTGCGGATAATGCGCATTCACTATGTTCCCCACTGGACGCCTGCAACATATGTGGTGCCATCAAATGTGATCCACAAAGGACATACAATGCCTTACACACATGCCCTGTATGGACAGATGCCACTGACACTAGGGAATACCTGTATCATGCTACCATTGCAGGTGCAGGGTCAACCTGCTGTCTATTAGTAGGTCCTGCCACACCAGGCCAGTATTGGCACATCTGATGATAACAGTCAGTGTACACAACATGTGCCAGGCAACCAGGTATACTTAAACATGTCACTGTACATTATTGTGGGAAGTGCACATCTCAGGCATTGTCCATGTCAAGGACTATCAAACACAGACATGGCATGCATTGCAAATCAATGGCCACACAAAATGGTAACCAGGATGACAGGACAGGTCATACAATACCCATCTGTGTGGGACATTGCAGACATTACACCCCTGAACCACACTGCAGACCATTGTCAAGTGGCCTGATGCCAAAGATTACCCCTCACCCAGCCTTGTACAGCCATCTTGCACAGTCAACCACTGCACACCCATGAAGCAATGCATACATGCAAGTCAGTACTGGCACCTTGTGTCTGCATGTGGGGTATGATGTTCCCAACCACAGTCACACCCAGTACAACTCCCATTGGCATACTGACTGATGTCAGACACATTCACATGCCCTAGCCCATAGAACCTCAGGATATCCCCTGTGGTGCATGTAATACCTATGCATTCCTGCAGTGTAGCAAACTTAGTAGTTAGGAAGTATATTTGTGAGCCTGCCAAAGTGTGACAATGTGTCTGAGTCCCTTAGACAGTGTGGTTGTGTTGACAATGACATCTGTTCATGTGGACAGCCATGTGTGCTACACCTAATGTATGTCTACTATATCTCTGTTGCAGATGTCACTCACCAGCACACATATATGTTCTTACAGCACACCAACATGTCAGCTATGTGGCACATGGAGTAACTGCATGCACTTGTAATAGTAATGGCTAGTCAGTCAGGGGTTTGAACCCCTGTACTGGTAGATGTGTGACAGACGATGCTTAGGTTTTAGTCTACCAGCCCTTCTCTGATGTACTTTGCCTCTGTCTGTTCCTCCCACACACTCTTTGGTGGATGTGGAGTTGTACACCTGCTCAGCAGCAGCTTGTGTTTTGTAAGTGATGGTCATGATCAGGTGATGGCCTCTGCACCTATTGCAGTCCTCCTCTAGCTGATTGCATGTGAAATAGCTGTGGTGACATTCCCATAGCTAATTGCATGGAAACATAGTACAATATCTAGGAACATCATGTCGGTGTATACCCATTACAGCCGCTGTGAGTGGAACCTGGATTTGTTGTTTGGTAAACAGCATCACATATGATATCCGGATATTTTTCAAACAACATACACAGTGGAAAATACCCTAAAAACAGGAGGGTGATGTGCTAGACATGACTACAGCATGTAAGTGTAGCTATGCTTCATTGAGACTACTGCCAGTTTAACAGGTTGTGTGTGGTAATGGCTAGTCTACATGTTTTAATAACTGACAAGATAGTGCTTGGTTTGTGAGGAAACCCCCATCTGTAGGGTCATCTGTGGACTGGTCAGTGTGTGAAACCATTTCTTTCTTGTGTTACTCACAGAACACACATCTGTGAACTGCAGAAGCATAGTGTGAGGATTGCAGTCAGTACATGGTGATAGTGATGAGAGTTACTGCCATTGCATCCCTGATTGGTCATACATCACATGAAACAGTGGTATGGCAGTCACTGTCTGAGGTTATCACAGTGATATGCCAATAATGGACCACTGTTCATAGCTGCCGTCACAAGTCATCTATGCTTTGTACAGATATCATGCAGTATATATGCATGTGTCGTGCTCCCTCTGCAAATGTATGACATCTGTTGTGTTGGGTTGATGGTCATATCTATACATGCTGTTATAAGTAATCCTGAATGCTGTTGACTATTACTAAGCCATATCTGTGTTAAAACTGCAACACCATAGGCTGTATGAGATTGGAGGTCCCGGCGGAACCACCTGTCCCACTTCAGCTGGCCATGGCACCAGGCACCAGCATGTCTAGGGCCCAGCCTTGGACCTCCACCTCTGTTGGCTCTGCACCACCTTCTGGTGGAACTGCCACTGAGGATGGGGCTTGTCCCACCTGGGAGCAGGTCCAGAGAGGAACTTGTCAGCCATCATACAGTCCAGGATGTGGTGCGTAGGGGGCTCAATAAGGGGTTTCGATGCCAGATACGCCAGCTTGAGGGCGGAGTGTCACATTTAGAGGGTGAGCCTGCCCCCTCCTAGATAGCCCCCAGCACAGCCACCTTTGCAGCTGTGAAGGTGCAGTGGTGGCTGGCTATAGGTGGGGACCTCCGTCTCACTGTTTCCATTTTGGGGCTCATGGGCTTGTGACTGCCAAACACCCCTCCCCATCCAAGGTGTATCCCCCCCACGTGTCATATACTGCCCCTGTATGCTGTCTTGTCTGTCATCCTACCCAACCTATCCTCCACAAGCATACCTACTCTCCTTCCCCAACATCCCACTCTCACCTTACAAAAATGGAAACAAAAGGCCAATCTGTTCCCAGAACAACATTTGCCCCATACATAGCTGTCCATTTCACACATGTCCATTGAACATATGTAACCTTTATAATTTGCATAGCAACATACTACTGTTGTCCTCATCCCTCTCTCAGTCACACGATCCTGGTATGCACATGACTCCTACAGGTTCCAGGTACACGTGAGGCAGATGACCCCATTGTACACACAGCAATACTGGTCCCTCTATGGTTACCCCATTTAACTTTTTAATGATGATGCTGTCGCACACAGCACCTTGCAGGAGTACTGTTCTCACATCATGATTGGAGAGGAACTGTTTTGTTAATGTAAATAAAATGCACAAAGTAATGTATTTGGCCAATGTACAAATGTTTGCATATAATAATGACACATGTCTGTCTGAGGGAGTCTTGATATTACATAGGACAACACCACTACATAATACAGAAGTTGCAGGTGTTTCCCTTTTCATTGTTTTTTAATGCTTTGTTGTCACATGGTATGTTCTTGATATATCTAGATATATCTATATATATGTATGTATGTATCTATATCTGGACATAAACACACACACATACATCTACATGATGGAATACATTTCCTATACATTTGAATGACTGTGCTGGATGATATGTTTGTGATAACATCTGATGTCTGTATATCTGCCATGGCTTAGTGGTAAATCACATTGGCTGTGGTGTGCAGGGTCCTGATTTGGAGCCTTGCAGAGGCCGTTTATTTTGTTGCTGGGCAGAACAAGGGCCTTTGGATACAGAGTGATTAAGGCACTTTTAAGCAGTTGTGAGTGGGTGTGCGTGGGTTTGCGCGACAGTAAGCAGTGGTTACTTTTGGTTACAGTTCTTTACACTCAGTTACCTCCTTGATTGCTTAACCTGTGTAGGCAGTGCTTATCCCCGCCCAAACAGGCTGAAACCCGCTCACTGCTGCTTAAAAGTGCTTACTCCTGCTTACCCCTCACTAATTTCTTTAAAAGAAAAGAAAAAAGGGGTGATAGGAAAGTGGTGAAAAAGGGGCACAAAGAGGGAAAGACAGTAGGCAATGTAGCTAGGGATGTGCAGGAAGGGTGTAGGGAAGGTCCATAGCTGTCCATTTCTTCTACAGCAATGGCTGTGCATATGCAAAAAATTTGGTGGTACATTTAGACACTCACAACCCTGAGAGAGGGGTGAGGACAACAATAACATGTTGTGATGCCAATTAGAAACGTTTACATGTGTCCAGTAGACACATGTGCGAAATGGACAGTTATGTATGGGGCGTGCTTTTTTGCGGGAACAGATTGCCCTTTTTTTCTTTTATTTTAGGTGAGAGTGGGATGTTGGGGAAGGAGAGTAAATATGATCAGGGAGGATAGGTTGGGTAGGATGTCAGACAAGACATACAAGATGCGTACAGGGGCGGTATATGACACATGGGGGGAACACCTTGGACGGGGAGGGGTGTTTGGAAGTTGCAAGCCCATGAGCCCACAAATGGATACAGTGGGACTGAGGTCCCCACACATGGGCAGTCACCACTACACCTTCACAGCCCAGAAGGTGGCTGTGCTGGGGGCTGTGTAGGAGGGGCAGGCTCACCCTCTAGTTGCGCCACTTGACCCTCAAGCTGGCATAGGTGGTCTTGAATCTCCCTGTCGAGCTCCCTACACACCACTGCCTGGACTGTACCATGGGTGACAGGTTCCTGTCTGCTCCCGGGGGGGGGCCGAGCCCCATACCCTGTGGCGGTTCCACCTGAAGGTGGTGCAGGGCCAATGGACTAGGAGGACCCAGGCTGGGCCCCAGATGTGCTGGTGCCTGGTGCCATGGCCAGCTGAGGTGGGACAGGTGGGTCCGCTGGGACCGGCCTTCCCATACGAGCTATGTTGTAGCATGTTTAAGGCAGATATGGGTTTGTAATAGTCAACAGCATTCATGATTAGTTATAACAGCATGCATAGGTATTCTCATTACCCGGGGCACCAGATATAACATAGTTGCAGAGCAGGCAGAACACATGCATATATGGGTAAACAGTGACCATTACAACAATATGCAGGTTTCATTGATGGCAACAGGACATCAATATGGGAGTATTTTAAAATGGAACATGCATAGAAACAGATGTGAATATTTATAAACTAATAGGACATATGTCCCAACAAAGGTTAGGAGTGTAGACATACCAACTGAGTTGTGTAAATCGGTTATTTTTGCACATATGGTAGGGGTGAGAGAGAGACAGTTCAATTAACAACTAATAAATCCTTATAGTTTTCACAACATTCATAGTCACTGCAGTGGTATGTCCCTTACATGTATTATTACACTATCCAATGGCGTTATATTGTACAATGGTATGTTTGTAGATTAGTATGTACGGGACCTGTGTCTTACGTACAGGTTTGACAAGATGCAGGTGTTAATGCAACATGTTTTGAGACAGCTGACTGCTGTCATACACTTTGGGTGAGATGCTGGGATGACAGGTATATTTGCATGTGCATTCTCTGACTATGTACAAGTCTAACTATCAGTTATATGCCATTTACAGCTGCCTACATTTCTTGGATCATCTCACTAATTTGTCAGGGGAACAGGGCAAAAGGCAGGTGATGTGGGTCATTTATCAGGACATATTGGGAAGACTGGAACATTTGAGGGGTATGAATATGCATCTGTACAGTTGTTAAGTGTATATATGCATACGGCTTTCTCACTGAACGTTCTAACAAACTATGTGCAGTTGTGTGGAATGATTATGCATACAACTCTCTGACACTCCTGGGATCCAAAGCCCTGCTGTGTGTGACAAAAGCATTACAGTTAAGATCACTGTACACTATGCTATTAGGCAATTGTTGTGAGGCTTTGCAATGTATTTTGTCTAATAAGACTAACCTGTTTGCACTTCAGACATTGTTATACAGCACTTCATACACATTTTATCTGCATAACACAGTGTGGGTAACACTGTTTACTACAGCAGTACTATTTAATAACTGCAACAGTACAACAACATATGACTGCAGAGTAAACAGAAGCAATGCAGGGGTTACACCTTTATTCACAGCATATTACACAATTCTGTATACTGGTACAACACTTTCTGAGGTTCTTACATTTATTTGTTATGACAGTACATGCAGGCTATTTACTAACCTGCCTCGCGATGCATCCTTTGCAGCCTAGCATCATAGGCTTGCTGGTTTGCAACACGCTCATCTGCAGCTGGCAGAGAAGTACAGTGATATTTAGCCATACCTATTCATAGTATACACAAGCTAGGCAATTATTAATTACGTAGTGGAAAGAGTACTTACTCAGTTCTGGGGCATTTCACATCTGCCTTGCTTCCTGGATCCACTGTTCCAGGACATCCCCCCTCCACTGCTTCAGGTCTGCATGATGGTGCCTGACATGCTCACCAGTCCGGGGGTACCTGTGGTGCTAGTGAGGTCACGGGCAAGACTGTCTCAGGCCTCTATTTTGTACTGCAAGCCCTGGTACTGGCCCTGCAGTAGTCTCCTGTCATAGTGCTTTACCAGGAGCCATACCATGAATTTGGACTCCTGGATGCCCTAGTGTCGCACTCTAAAGTGAGTGCCTTCTCCCACTCCAGCCATTCTGCCTGCAGGGGGATGCTATAACCAGTTATGATCCATATTCCAGCTTCTTCAGTTTAAGTAGGGCAAGATTCCAGCACTTTTCTGTAATTGACCAGTTTTGAAAAGGCTAAGCTATGAGCACACCTGCTTACTTCAGGTTGGCACTGCTTAAAGAGACCTGTGGTCATATTGTATTGGCTTCCCTACACATTGCTTGCAATTACTTAGTTGGGCTGTGCTGTGGTTAGCATTGCTTACTGGTTATCTAGCATTATACTTGCCTTTTGTCAACAATGTCTTACTCTTTACAGGTTATATATGTCTCTGGTATCTGTCATTCATGTGTACATACACTGTATGGGGTCCTGGGGACTTTATATCTTTATGACAGTGACACCTCAACTCTATGTTTACTGCAGTACTCCAATTCGCATATTTATGGTCTGTGGCAGGTTATAGCACATTACATTGTACATAGATTCAGTTCACATATTTGATTTGATTTCCCTGTTGTGAGGATTAGTTTGCTGATACCTCTTTATATGTATTGCTATCATGGCATAGTGGTTTACTACTATGACTGTGATGTACAGGGTCCAGAGTTCTAGCCTTGCAGAGGCTGGTTATTTTGTTGCTGGCCAGAACATGAGCTGTTGGGTACAGAGTGATTAAGGCACTTTAAAGCAGTTGTGAGCGGGTGTGCGCAGGTTTGCGGGGAGCTAAGCAATGCTAACCTCCGGATATAGTTTCTTACACTCAGTTAGCCTCTACATTGCTTCACCAGTGTGATACTCACATACTGGCGCCCAAACAGGCTTACACCTGCTTGCTCCTGCACTTGCAAATGCACTGCATTTGGTGTTTGCATCTGACACACACCCCTGGTTGGGGGTGAGGACTATGATAATACCTTCTGATGCCTATTACATCGGCTTACATGCCTACAGTGGGGTGTTGCTACCATGTGTTCGTAGGTGTTGTGTAGTGGGTTATGCAATGACACATATGGTCATACCATACTAAGCCATTTAAACTAGACTGTGCTGTGGTGGGACCCATATCGGGAATGGCTGCCCATTAGGCGTAAACATGCCGGCCAACTGTACGGAATCCGCGGCCTGGCCAGAGTTTGCTTCATACTATTGGTGTGTTCCTCTTACAATCTGCACCTGTCTGGCAAATACCTGGGAACTGACACCATTAAATACAGACAAGTAATTGGGTTTAGGACCCCACATCCTTCAGCTGAGTCATACTAATGCATACCTATTATTCTATCAGTTTTCTAAGGTTGTAAGTGGAATATGTGCTTTCTGTCCCTATCAGACCTCTCAAACAAGTGGGGACAAATTTCAACTGAATCAGGGACAAGTCAAGAAACATTCAGGGACAATCAGGGACACTTTTAAAATACTAGTGCTATCAACCTGAAACATTGACAGAATCAGAGCATGTGAATTAATACACATTTTTTGAAGTAAAAGGAGTTTATAACACTTAATTATTGTCATTATTCATTAAGTGTAAATCACCACCTTTCCTCCAAAAGTCACTAGTTTTAGGAGGGATTAAGAGGGACAGAGTTAAAATTTGAGTCAAAATCAGGGATGTCCTTGAAAATCACAGACAGTTGAGAGGTATGGTCCCTATTTGTTCCCCCAATGGTTTATGTCCTGTCCAGTGGATTTGCTCTTAGGGGTTGAGAGGTATGAGCATAAGCTCTGCCCATTTTGGAATATTACTTACATCCCCGGGGTGGTCCTAATACAACTGCGCCAGCCAACACCTGCCCGCCCAGGCCCATAATTGCATCAGCATAGTTCCCCCACCTGCCCCTCCTCTACAGCACTCATCCTTACTGTGGGTGCAGGTGGAGTCTAACCACACCACTACACACTGCCCACTCTCCACATGTCAGGACCCATGTTGTACGTTGTGTCAACCCATGGATTATCAGGCTTGCACAACCTACTGGTCCGTGTACGTCTACAGCCTGGTTTGATGACTCATGACAGGAACTGAATCCAATGATCAGTAATTTTTGGGGTGTCTCACAAGGGACATCGATGTCTTTGTTTCAAGATTAGACCTGGCAGGTCTCTCCCACTGGTAGTATCCTGCCTGTGGTCTGGGAAGCAGTGGTGTGTTTACTTTTATTGTGTGTCTGTATGTTTCACTGGTCTAGCTGGGGGGGGGGTTGGGTTGATGCTACGTGTTACATGTTTGTTGACTGGACCCCTCACTACCATATGCACGGCCTGTGAACATATGTAATTCGTAACTGCTGTATCATATCCCAGCTATATACATTATATTTACACACACATTATATATATATATATATATATATATATATATATATATATATATATATATATATTACTATATACAGATATATCTGTATATGTATGCATTCATGTATATATTTATATATTGCTGTCTATATATATCTAATGACATATGGGTGTATGGGTGTCTGCATATGTATATATCTATATGTGGGTATGTAGATGTATTCTGTCTCTGTATGTATACATTTATACTACGGAGAGGGAGAGGTATATCTCCATGTAGCTATGGGTAGATATACACACACACATACCTCTACATATATACATCTACATCTGGTTATTCCGTTCCTTGCCATGTAGATTACACTTTGCTGCAGTGGGACTCGTAGCGGGTGTGGGTGCTCGTTGGGTGACGCCTCTGCCCAATGAACACTTTTGCTTACATCCCTGGGGCTGTCAATATAGTCCCACATCAGCCAACACCTGAACACCTAGACCCATAACTGGCTACCCATACTTCCCCCACCCGCACCTCCTCTACAGCACCCATCCTTACTCTGGGTGCTGGTCGGGTCTGAACACACCGCTACACGCTGCCCACTCTCCACTTCACGGGACCCATGTCATACGTTGTCTCGACGCATGGGTCATCAGGCTTTCCCACCCTTGTATTTCGGGTATGTACACACCCCAGCCAAAACGGTCGGAGTATCACCTTCTTTTGGTTATATGTCAATTTTTGGGGCGTCCCACAAGTGACGCTCCTGTCTGTGTTCCAAGATTAGATTTCACGGGTGCACTGTGTACCCCCCTGGTTGTATCCTGCCTGTGGTCTGGGGAGCAGTGGACTATTTACATTGTTTATGGGTTTGTGTGTATGATTCCTTTGTCCGGCTGGCGGGGGGAGGTCATGCTACGTGTTACATGTTTTTTGCTTGGGCCCCTCACTTCCATTGGCATAGCCTGTGAGCATATGTCATTCTTGTGTGCTGTTTCCTATCATAGCTGTATATCTGTGTATATCTACGCACACACACACACATATATATATATATATATATATATATATATATGTCTGCAACTATATATGTATATATATATATATATATATATATATATATATATATATATATATATATATATATATATATATACATATATATATCTGTAAGGCTAGGGTTGCCACCTTTTCAGATGGCCAAAGTGGGACAATTGTGGTACAAACATCAGATTTTGCAGGCCAAAACATACCCACGGCCAGTACAAGGAACAGAACTTCACATTTTTGCCTAAATAAAAGCTTATTCTTGTAGCATTTTAGTTGCTTATTCTGTTTCTTATAACATTTAGGTGTTTCAGATACAGAATAACTGTTTTATGCAACTATTACATAAAATGTAGGAAATAATTTTGCCGTAATATTTCAGGACAGTTGCCATTCTTACAATTTTTTTTTTGCAGTACACAACTGCCCAAAGAGGGACTGTCTCTCACAAAGTGGGACAGGTGGTACCCCTATGTAAGGCAATGCATACCCCCATGCAGATGCACTTAAACACGCTTACTTGTGCTTATTTATGCTTAAACCTGCTTACTAGTGCTTTATTCATTATGTCACTGACACTTCGCTCCAGTTCACTTTTAATTGTTATTATGCAGGTTATACAGCAGACAGATGTTGAAATATGTTCATATACAGATTACCAATGGAAAATGGTATTTGCTGCAGTGGGATTTGGAATGGGAATGTCTGTTCATTAGGCGGATGCTCTAACCACTACACTATTGCTGTGCTGCTTCATTTGCATATATACCCATATACCCATGACTCCTGGTTCCCCAAACACCCACCCCAACACTACACTACACTAAAACAGCAGTCATCCATTCCCCAGTTGGATACACGGTGTATCCACATCATTACCCATTGGCCACTCCCTACTCCTATAGACCCATCCCATGGGTTGACTCACTCCATGTATCCTCAGACATCCCAAACCTTTAGTCCATAAACATTGGTGAAATGAGTGACCAATAGGACACTATTCGCAATTTTTGGGTAGTCCCACCTGGGATACCCATGTCTTTATTTCAAGATTAGACTCTATAGTTCATTACATTATTACTCCCGTAAACATGACACTACAATAAATTAATAGGTATGACTATGTGGTAAAGCACACGTTATACATGAGAGCTAATAATGTACAAGTTTGGCTAAATTATTTTACAATTAGGACCGGTTTAGTGATTGGCATTGCAGTAGCAGGCAGATCACAGGAATGATTCCATGTGTGAGAAAGTCCTCACATTTAATTTTTTGAGAACAGCACTGACTTCGGACATTGTACACACTTCTGCATTTTAGCAGTTTTGTCCCTTCCCTCTTATGCACATACTATTATTCTATCTACTGTCAAGGTTTGTAGGGGCACTTTCATGTTATTTATGTCTGCGAAAGGAATGAATGTGTTACAGGGAATGTACTTCTACATATAGATGTATGCATGTGTGTATGCATATATACTTATAATGAACTCGCTGACCTCCACGAGGCGGGCCAATTAGAACCAGGCCATCCAACCCTGACACGCCTGGATCCATAATTTCATATCCATAGTTCCTCTACCCCACCTGAGTTTGACATACATGCAAACCATCAATTTTCCAGTTGCTATCACAGCCATGACACACCTCCACACATTGCCCTCTCCCCAGTGTTAGGGGCCCTACACGTATGTTGTCCCAACCCATGTATTATCAGGCTCTCCCACCATTTAGTCCTTGAACATACCTGCCCTTGCTTGTGTAATGGTCGGAGGTCCAACAATCCTAGCAATTTTTGGGTAGACCCACCAGGGACTACCTTCTGATTGTTTGTAAAGTAGACTTAGCAGATCGCCAATGTTACTCCCACTGGTAGTATCCTGCCTGTGATGTGAGTAGCAGTGCTTTGCTCACACCTGCCCATCTGGGTATGACATATGCTGACAGCACTAAATAATACTGGAGTTGCTGTTGATTCCCTTCTCATTCTTTTTGTATGATTTATTGTTACGACGTTCATTCTTCATAGAGATCATATACATATATATATATATATATATATATATATATATATATATATATATATATATATATATATATATATATAATATATCTGTACATACATCTACATAATTATATACATTTCCTATGCTGGGTACTGCTTACACTCGCAGAAGCGCACTCAGACTTGTTTACTGGTACTTATATATGTTTACTGCTGCTTATTTGTGCTTACACCTGCTTACTAGTGCCTTATAGGTTCATAGGTTCATAGTTTAGTACTAAGCTAACTGCCCTTGCGAGCCATTTTAAGCCTAGCCAACTATCCCTTGTGAGACTCAAACCCTGCATCTTGTGTTTGTAAGGCAAACACCTTAACCATTAAGCCACCCTCCCAACCCCTGAGTAGTTGGATTTGTATTCGTTATGACACTACCACTTTGATTGCATGACATTAGATAAACATTTCATGCGGTACTCCAGTTCACATTTACATGTTATTATGTAGGTTATACAGCAAAATGACATTCCACATGGAAAATGATATGTGCTATAGTTGGCCTCAAATCGTGCATGCCTGCTCGTTAGGCGGATGCTCTAACCATTACACTATTGATGTTAATGTTAATTCTGCATGTTTTTCTCTATTTGGTTGATTTTGATGTGTAAGCTACGCTAAGCAAGGGGCAATGACACGCAAACATGCTGCGCTTCGCTTACACTTTCGATATTGAAGCAATACAAATGTAAAATTGGGACACGGGCAATCTAATTGTGAAAGTTCTAGGGACGGGGCTCAACATTCTGCTACGTGCTTGTGTGTTTACTAATTTGATTTTATTTCAGTGTTCGTGGACACTCTTGTATGCATAGCATACATTTCAGTATCCACGGACACTGAATTAATTGCTTACTATTAGAGGCGGGCTCTAATAGTAAGCATAGTAGGTTGTGCAACTGTGGGGGCACATTTATTTATTTATTTATTTTACATTTGTTGGCTGGGATAGTCCGACTGGATACATGTCCATTTCCAGCTGAGACCCGGGGAGAAAAGCTCCAAGATAATAATACACATCAAACATTTAGTAAATGCTAGTTTCAAGCAGATTACAGTCATAAGCAATACCAGCATTTAGCACATATAGTACTTATTATAAAACACTTTACAAAACATAACATTATTTTCAAAGTTAAACATGCATAACATTACATTCAGGTTTAAGACACACTGAGCAGCAGTTATACAATTGACCCTTCTTGAAATGGAGTGGTAGAAAAAAATTAGAAGTAGTTGAAGTTAAGGCACCTAAGAAATAGAGAGATCACTAGTCGGTGTTACTGCAAGGACATAACCAATGAGTTTTGAAGTATTTGTTGAGTTTGTTTTTGAATTAAGTTAGTGAGTGTTCTAGGGTCAAGTCAGCTGGGAGTCTTTTCCATATTTTTCCAACAGAGCTGGCAAACAGACAGCCCCAAGCTGAGTAGTTGGATTTGTATGTTTGAACTAGGAGTCTAATGGATGATCGCAGTGGCCGGGTGCTGGTGTAGAGGCTGATAATATTTTTAGTGCAGGTGTATTTTCTGGTTGGTAAAGGACCTTATGTGCCATTATTAGCTGCTTGAACTGCAGTAGGCTTGGCAGTTCAAGCCATCCTATTTGATTTAGGTTGTGACAGTGGTGTGTCCGGTAGGCTGTGCCAGTAGCAAATCTGGCAATGTGGTTATAGCAGGATGATAGTTTATTAAGATCTGTTTTGTTTAAGTTGGAGAATAGAGGTGAGGCATAGAGAAGAGTCGATAGCAGATTGGAACGGGTAATTGCAGTTCTAGCAAGTGGGGTAAGGAAAGGTTTGATTCTGTAAAGAGAGCCAAATTTTTTATTAATGGTTTTGATAGTTTGATTGATATGCGCATCAAACTTCAGGTTGTTATCAACTATGACACCCAGTAGTTTAGTTTGGGTTTTTGGGGAGATGATTGTGCCATTGTTAGCAGTTATGTTGAAGGCTGGCAGTAGGGTCCTGCATGTGGGGGAGAAAAGGAGCAACTTAGTTTTTTGGGGTTTAGGATTAGATGTTGATTGGAGAGCCATCTTTCCACTGTATTGAAGGTAATTTGGGTTAATGTGAATAAAGTAGTTGGTGAGGTGTCACAGCAAATCAAGGTGGAGTCATCCGCATATTGAATGCAGGTAGCATCTGGGATGACTGAATGAAGGTCGTTGATAAAGATAGAGAAAAGAAGGGGTCCTAGTATCGAGCCTGGGGGGACTCCTAATGTGATGGGTAGGTGAGATGATAGCTTGTCCTGCCATAGGACTGCCTGTTGCCTGACCTGCAGGTAGGATTGAAACCATTGGAGTGCATGGTTGTTTAAGGAGAAGGCCTTCAAGGTATTTATAAGCATTTTGTGGTCAACCATGTCAAAAGCTTTGGATAGATCTAGAATGAGTGCTGAGTATAGTTTGTCATTATTGTGGTTGTGGTTAATCATGTTAGAGAAAGAGAGGACGGCAGACATAGTACTGTGGTGTGGCTTAAAGCCGTGCTGAAAGTTGGACAACAGCTTGTTCTGTGGGAGGTAGTGCATGAGCTGTATGTGTACACACTTCTCCATAATTTTAGCTAGAGGTGACAGAATAGCTATGGGTCTAAAGTTTGACAGTTCAGTGGAACTCCCTCATTTATGGAGAGGTATGACATGGGAGATTTTCCATATAGTGGGTACAGTAGCTTCAGATATAGCTCTGTTGATCAAGATAGAGATAGGGTAGGCTATGGTGTCAGCAGCCTTTTGCAGATAGTCTGCTGGGAGGAGGTTGGCAGTCAGGGTGGTGGGTCTTAGTGTCTTAAGTAGGGCATGAATAAGTTGAGTAGGAACAGGTTGGAAGGTAAAGTGTGTTTGGGCACTGGGTGTGGCTACATTAGAATTAGAGCCGTTGGGAGAGAGTTGGCTGGCTAGAGACTGGATAGTCTTTGTGAAGAAGCTGTTGAAGTTATTAGCAATGTCTACTGGGGATTTTTGTTGGGAAGTTGAGGGGGTGGAGTGGCGGTTTGGCCTGGGTGGAGTAGTTTGTTTATTCCTGCCCAGAACTTTTGAGGTTTGTTTTTGGTGTTTTTGCAGCAAATGGTAGTAGTGGTTCTTTTTGTCTAAGGTTATGGATTTTTTTGGTGTCATTCCTTAGCTGTCTGAATCTTAGTTGATCAAGTGGGGCTTTTGTTTTTTGGTAGGTGGCCCATGCTTTGTTTCTGAGTGAAATTTTGGTTTAGGTATCTTTAGAAAGCCATGGTGCAATATTAACTTTGGTTCTAATAGAGTGGCTGGGAGCATGGGAGTTAAGAATAGCAAGGAATTTGGTGTTAAAGTATGCTACTGCTTCATCTAGGGGGAGACTTTTTAATACTGACCAGTTGCATGCCTTAAGTTAATTTTGAAACTTGGTGAGAATAAAATTTTTATTGTTTCTTAATGTTCTATAGAAGGGATGGTAGGAGCAGTCTGCTTTGTGCTTGATTACATAGGTGAGACAGTGGTCACTTAGGTCATCAGGCAAAGGGCCTGATTTATATGATTGAAGATGGGTACTGACATGTATCCTGTCTATGGTACTTTCCTTGTTATTGGGTTTTCCTGTCCTGGTGGGGGAGGTTATGATTTGAGTAAATCCATAGAGGTTTATGTGGGTTGTGGGAGTTTCACAAGAGCAAGTGTTCTAGTCAATATTGAAATCCCCAAGAACAATTGTTTCTTAGGGGTGGTTATTGGATAACCAATATAAGAAGTCTTCTAAGGTTTCTGTGTTCCTCCCTGGGGGAATGTAGACATAAACAATGTTTACATTTTTGCTTTTGTTAATTTGTAGTTTTGAGATAAGAATTTCAGCATTATTGAACTGGGGTGGTTGTTGGGTGTCTATGCTGACAGGGTAGACTTGTAAAGTATGGCTATCCCACCACCCTTTCTGGTGGTATGGTGCAGTCGAAACATACTATACACTTGTGGCAGAATCTCATGATCCTTGGTGGCAGGCTTCAGCCACGTTTCTGTGAGGCATAATATATCCGGGGAATGAACAGCTAAGAGGGCATGCAGGTATTGAGTTTTGTTATTTATGCTCCTAATGTTTAGATGGCAGGTCATCAGTGAGTTAGGTGGTCTATTTGTTGGAGCTATGGTGGTAGGGGGGATTAGAGCCAACAGGTGGGGATGGACCAGGGTTTGGGTGGATGTCGTCATCCTTTGTAAGGTTGTAGTGTATCCTGAGTATGAGTTTTAAGATTTTGAATAAAGTTTTGTAATAGTTTCTAGTTTTATGACTAATGTAACTAGGTCTAGTAAGATGGTAGTATTTAGGGGTTAAGGAGGTAAGCATGAGGGGAGTGTGTAAGGGTGCATTATTATCTGTTGTAGATGGGATGGATGTTTGGAATTTAGGGTAGTGGAAACCTCGGTGATCCTGATATTCGTAGGCGGTTAGGAGATATGGGATGAGTAAAAGGGGTAGAAGTAGAGTTAATAAGTCTATGTTGGGTGATAGCATACCTACTGAATGGTACATGAAACATAGGCAAAAGGAATAGTAGAGTTGGAGGACTGGTGGTATCAGGTTGAGAGTGGTGCTGTTGAGTGACAAGTTGTTACTGATTGGTTTAAAAAAAAGTGGGGTGTGGTCTAGTACCAATAAATGTAGCAGCACAAGGGGCGGGAGGAATTTGGGGGCAGGGTGGGGTGCGAAGCAAGCCTGAGCAAAGTGATGGCAAGTGGAGCAGGGATGAACCAATGCCTGTACTAAGTTGTAGCAGTTTAACCTATATGAGGAAAGAGGGGGTTGGGGGAAAAGAGGAGGCAGTAGGAGTGGTTAGAGGAATACCTTGATTGACTGACACCACACCAGAGGTAAGTTGAATGTAAGGGCCTAAAATCTGCAGTCAGCACTGTAATGTTACTTGCACCCAGCACTTTAATTTTACTTATGTTTAGCAGGAAAGACAGACCAACAGTATACAATTTTGAGGATTATTACAAGGGTTACTTGTTCAAATGTCAGATAAGTAAGTAAAACTTTCAACAGGAATCTATGTCTGAGTGTTAGAAAGCCAGAAAGGTATAAATTATACCTGTAAAAATTAGGGTCAGAGAGACAAATGTAAGAGTCAGTGTACTTTAGTTACAGGGGAAGGAGGCAAACACTCAAGTAGAAAAGAGCCCTATGGCTGACCAAAATGTTTACTTGCTTAATTACACAACAATGTAAGAGAATGCTTAACAAATGCTTTTTGTGTGTGTAACCTACTCTGGTTAATTGCTGGGAGAAACAATTTTTGTTGTGTTTTCCAATTGCAATCCTGTAGACACCGTTATTCAGGAGCTGCAGTTTGTTAGTGTAGGTAAATGTGAAGTTCAACTAGGAAAAGAGAAAAGCAGAGATTCTAGGGTAAGCATTAAGGCAGCAACAGGCAGCTATTTTATAATAGTACATTCAGAAAGTTTTTTTTGGGGGGGTACAGTAGCACACTTCTGAATGGATTAAGATTGATAGCTAAGAAACCTTAGCAAGAGAGCAATGCAATAAACAAATACTTGTCAGATTTTAAAGATATACCAGTAAAACTAAATCAATTCACAATTGTACAACTGGACAATTGTCAGTAAAAGCAATTCAGGTAAAGGTAGCACAAGTTATTCAGGTCATAAAAGCACTTCTTCAATGTGTGTGTGCAATTTAAACATTAAAAACATATGCAGCAAGTAGTAGCTGTCATTATACACTTTCTCTAGGTACAGGTTCAGTTTAAACACAAATATTACCACAGAAATGTTTCTGCCTTAAACACGTCCCCTGCACTCGCACACATTTCCTGTGCACGTTGAGGGTGCGGCAGAGCACCCTCATAAATATTCATATGGCGCTGCTGCACCATATGTAATGAGGACGCTAGACGCAAGGCTAAAACTGTCCTTGCGTCGAACTTCATGAATCCCGAGGTTAATTTTTGCTTTTTGACTCCCACTCCATCTTCCACAAGCAAAACCTTATTTTTTTTTTAATATCATGGCCAGATCCTATTTTTTATTAAACATAATTTCCTTCACTCTCTGGTTAAAAATTAACCATAAAATACAAAGTTTTACCAATTCTTTCAACCTCTTTCTTACTTTTGTTCTTGTAATACCTTAATTCAATCATATCCATATTTAAAGTACTTGCTTCCATAAATCCTTACATATAATTCATATTTAAAACATTTTTTCATAATATTTTAACTCTTCTACATCCTAGAAAAAATGTTCATTAGTTTCAAAATCACCCCAATACAAACAAACTCTTTCTTATCTACTTTTGTAAGGCATATTTGCTTTTACAGACAATTTTTGTATAGCCAACCTCCATAAAAAAATCTTGTCACTCTATTGTGCCCTTACATATTTCCATTCTTGCACTTATAGCACTCTTTTTTTTCATTACTTAGATCCTTCCATGGATATAGTCTATAATATTTTTCCAGAATCTTGTTATACCATTCTTTTCTCCCATTTTCAGTCCCTTTTACAGTTACAACTCCCGACTTCACTATCTCGGCATGATATTTCCCCTTTATTACCGACTTTTCATCGTTTTATATTTTCTTAATTAAGTCTCCCAAGACACCTCTTTACCACCCTCCAGTTCACTCATGTTCACTGTATCCAAAAGTAACTCATCCTGCAATCCTCCTGACTGGAGAGTTGTAACAACACATTCATGTGCCGAAACTTTATCTCTGAAGAGATTCTATTGAAAAAATTCCTCCGAATCCATCACCAATTACACTCCATCTGAAATGTCCTTTTATGAAAGCTTGATGACTTTCTCTTCTTCTTTTGTGCCTTCATTTGCAGGCTCACCTAACTACACCTTCTCAACCCTTATTTCCAACCCATAAGCTGCCATTTCCATCTCATTTTTAGAGGAACCGCCTTTTCATCTGCCATAGCTTTCTCTGACCTCTGTACACTGCATTTTACCCTGCTTCTCTGAGCCACCTTTGCGCCTGGACCAGAAGCAGGAAGTGTAACTTCATGCAGCATCTCCGTATGCTACGAAAAGAGTAGGGGAAGTTCCCTGATGCCCTGGCCAAATTTTCCTTAATAGTATAAATATCACCTTGGGTCTCCCCTGAAAAAAGGCCACTAGACCAGTGGGACTAAGTCATCAATAATTTTAATGAGCAACAACGTAGACTTGATTCAAGTTACAACAAGGCAAAATTCAATTAATTATTATGAATTAGCTTATTTTTGGTGTTCCTTTGATATTATATTGCACTATATCATATTAAAGTTAGGAATGAAAAAAAAAAGAAAAAAAAAAAAAAAAAGAAATTGAAATACAAGAGCAAGCAAATTTAGTAAACATGATTAAGCAGTTATAAAATCTGTATAATATGATGGCCATTTAGTTAGAGAAAGTTTGGGCTCAGGAGTGGACTTACAGCTGTCCAGAATGCATCTGTTGTTTGCTTGGTTGATAAGGCAATTGTTATTTTGTAAAAATTTATCAACATGGTATAACATATCTAAATAAAAATTTTAGGAGTACATGGAATATGGATGTATGAATTCAGTCCTAACAGTACTTTATTTTTTTCACCAAGGTACAACCTAGAGATATAACCAACAAATGAGACAAACTTGCATATATGTAATCACAGTAGCAATAATTATAGTTTATTTTGTAATTTATTTCTCATATGTTCAAGGAGAAATAATGTATTCCAGATGTTATTTTACATTGTGGAAGCATTACATACTGATAGATTTGTATTAGTGACAAGTGAAATTAGCTAACCATTCAGCTTTATTAAATAACCTTTGACATAAAATCATTTGTAATGTATATGTTAAATGAAATAGGCTTTGAAACTTTGTATAATTTTGTCTTATGCAACTTCCAAGAATTCTAATCTACTATTTCTTTTCATACTGTGCTCAATTTGCCTACAATTTGACTAGCTATATTTCCATTTGAATCCTATTCCCATTTTAAATAGCACTGTTATGAATCTTTGTATAACTTCCTGCATTTGTAATAACTATGAAACTTATTGTTCTGTGAATTTGCTCTGTAACTTTTTCTTGTTATTTTTCAAATATTATTTAATTTCTTTTCTGTAAATGCATATATTCTGATGTTAACTTACTTGTTGCAATGGAGCTTTCCTCCCCAGGCCTCCACTAAAAATGGCCTTCCGAGCCCAGTGGACTTTCCTGGTAAACAAATGCCAATAAATAAATAAAATCTTCCCTTTTGCTTTTCCTGGGAGCCTGCTGCCTTGAACTATAAAAGGAGATACCTATATACCATGGTGTTTAGTTTTCTCTTTTTACTATTTTTTTAACAGAGTATAGAATGCATAAAAATGACTAAAACTGAAGTGGAAAATACATCAGATAA
Source organism: Protopterus annectens (assembly GCF_019279795.1). Lineage (NCBI taxonomy): Eukaryota > Metazoa > Chordata > Ceratodontiformes > Protopteridae > Protopterus > Protopterus annectens. The sequence goes on along the minus strand of NC_056733.1, from coordinate 1,625,913,332 downwards.
AGATTACTGATCTGAACATTAGCCTTTTTTTACAACTGATACTGAAGAAGATGAAAATAAGTAATGGAATTATTACTGTGGCATGGGCATACCTACATATACCAACATGAAAAAAAGGAAAATATCATTTAAAATAAGGAGCCAACACAACATCCACACTCCAAATAATCAAAGAACATCCCAATATGCTTGCTGATTGAATTAATACTTTATTAGAAGAAAATGGATTATACTTTGGATATATTGTATATATCTGTAGCTATATCTATCTATATCCATCTGTGTGTGTGTGTGTGTGTGTGTGTGTGTGTGTGTGTGTGTGTGTGTAGATATATATATATATATATATATATATATATATATATATATATATATATTTATATGTATATATGGGTCTATATTAGCATGTTGAAATACCATTACACAGACTTTCATAATACCGAGACAACAAAACCGAAATCTCAAACTCCTGGCAATTTAAAAAGCCAACTTTCATATGAATGAAGTTGCAAAAGACTGACTCACCTATTATTGAATACAATTAGGAAACTGTGAAGTCGTTTTGTAAAAATAGTGTCCTGTAACTCTAAATCCAAGTAGTAGGTACTGAACACAATTGAACAGAAGACGGATGTGTTGCAGGAAACACAATTATGAAACTAACAACTAACACCATAGCAACAGTAAACTACCATTTTAAAAACCTACACTACTTATCTAACCTCACCTATACCCCGTCCACCAACCAATACCCGCATAGCCAAAGAAATCCCACTGAATATTCATGACGGTAGCCATAGCACTGACATGAATATTCATTACAGACACTTAAATTCAATATAAACAATGATTTATTTATACCAACTATGAGATCACGCTACATTGTGGAAATGAGCAGATTTCCTGTATGTCTCAGCTTGGAGAGTCAACATTTGAAATGTTCAATCTTCTGAACGTTGGTATAGACTGATATACATACATGTATGTATATATATATATATATATATATATATATATATATATATATATATATATATAGATAGATAGATACACACACACACACACATATATATATATATATATATATATATATATATATATATATATATATATATATTGCTACTAAAAGACTGTGCTGAATTACAATGAAATATATGCAGAAAAGAGAGTCCATATGTATGTGTACATTTAAACAAAAGAGACAGTGAATTTTGTCACAAGCAAGATTTTCTATATAGCTATATAGTAAGATTTTCCTATAATAAGAAAATCAGCGTTTAATATAGAAATTGGATGGTATACATCTGGTCATTATTCTGTTTTCCCATCTTTAAGGAAAAGAATTCTATTATCCATTTTCATAGACTCTGGAATTGTACAGTCAAACAGTATAATATTTGTAGGAAATATGGGCTAACATGTCTTACATAAAATTTTTATAAAATTCATGAGTGATCCATTTAATTCTGGGGAATTCTATTTCTTTGAAGACATAGTAGCTTCTAACACATCCCTATCTGTAAAGTGAAAATCAGCATACATAAAGAATTGCTTAGGGATAAGAAATAACTACTTCATTCTACTATCACTTGCACTAATACTTACTAGATGTGGATATATTTTCTTAAAGTATGAAACAACTTTTTTTTCTTCACTTCCAAGACAAAGACAATATTCCCATCTTTATCTTTAGTGTTTATAATGCATTGTAAAATATTTGAGATCTGCATTGAGATGCCACTGGCTTTCTTATTTTTCAATAATAGAGACATGTATTTTGTTATTCATAATTATATTTTCCCATTCCCAATTTTCTTAAGTATTTCAACTCTAAAACCTTCTCTGTAATTAGTATTAACTGTCATAAAACATTTAAATACTTTTCAACGCATTTTAGGTAAGTTTATACTGACTTATCTTTAGCTATTATGTAAGTTTTCAAGCTTCCATTGATTGTCACTTTAAAAAGTGTTTAATTTTACCCTGAAAAAAACATTTAGTAAAGAACGAGTTGTTGTTTAATACAGTGTTGCAGTGGCCTAAATGATATGGAATGTATTCTGCCAAGGATCTGACATTCAGACAGGTTCCAAAGCCTTAGTAATACTTGTACATGGAAAGTGCCCTATTAGAGTCAGAAGGTGAGCCAGTGTAAAACAGATGTACAGGTATCAAAACTTCAGAACATTTTGTTCTGTCAAAGAAGCAAGCAAGTTTTGCTTTCATCTCTGACTTAGTAGGTTTAGTGGGCAGCTAGTTATCACAAAGTGGACAGTTAAGTATCCATTTAGGGACTACCTTCCATTTTTTTTCTAAGAAAAGTATGCTTTTTTCTGTCAGAAATGTATGTCTAGGAGAAAGGGAAAGTGTTTGTTTGAATGAGAAATACCATATAAGGATGACTACATCTTGTTACTTCTGTTTAAAGGAAGAACATTATAGTCAGGCTGGTTTAATCTGTTAATCTTTCTCCCCTAATACCCCTAGATCATGTGGAGGTCCCTCTTACTTCATTTGGAGAACCAAAACTTGAAAGCACGTACCAACAGTATCATGGACCAGGGTTCTGAATCCATGGACATTTCCACTCTGGTATTGAAAAAAAGAAAATTTTCTTGGGAAGCTTTGGTCTCTTCTCTGGCTTCCATGTAGCCTGTGACCACCTCAGAGCCCTCAGATCATCCTCTGGTTCTTCCTGGCCCCTCTAACAATGCCCCTTATGAGGCCTTTAAGGGTTGAGAGGTTTGCACATTCCCAAAGGACACTCGTACATCCACTTTGGGCAAGGGAGAATCATTCCCTGTGGCATCAGAGGAGAGAATTAATGTAGTTGCCTGTCAGGGCTGCCCTGAGAAACCACATTCAAAGGAGATGACAGGACGGTTTACTATCATATTTCCAAATCAAACTCTGTCGACTGCACTTTTGTCAAACATGGAAATTTGAAAACGGTAATGTCGAACAACAAAAGCCAATCTAGGAACGGTTTTAACATGGGTCGAGATATGTGTTCACTGTTATTGCCGAACTACAAACCTCTCCCCTAACTCGACCCATGTTAAAACCCATTCCTAGGTTGGCTTTTGTTGTTCGACATTACCGTTTTTGAATTTCTGTGTTCGACAAAAGTGCAGTCGAAGGAGTTCAATTCAGAAATATGATAGTAAACCAAGATGACATCTGAGTGCAGATTTTCAACTGACACTTCCAGGAAAGGAAGTACAAAGTTAAATATACATCCACCCCAGTGTCTCCTACAGTTAAAGCAAAGATGATCATCTAAGATTTGCTAAGGGCCTATTCAATGTCCTTCAATCATTACAATCTGGCATTTCTAAAAGGAAAATATCTCCTTTGCCATCTAATTCAATATCTGAATCAGATGTAAAAAAATAGGATTAGACTATGCCTCTTAGTTATCTACTCCACAGAGCTGGGAATATGAATCAGAAGAAATAATTTCCTCTTCTCAATGCCTTCCGGCAGCTAAATTAATTTCCACCTAGTAAAGATGGCAAAACATTTCATTGATTTGGAAAGAATGTATATACTTCTTCAAGTCTAGCATTTAGAACAATGAACTATCAAGCTCATATGTCTAGTTTTGTTGGCTTCATAGGTTCATAGGTGTGCACTAGGCAAACAACCACATGGGCCTTTTTGAATCTATAAATGCATCCCAAATCTCTGACGGGTTCTGATATCCTTGATGATTGAAGGCAGAAGTTTGGGACATGAAACATTTAAAAACATAAGCCTGAGAGATGACCCACGTACAGGCTGCATGTGCCCATTAGAGACATAGGTTCCAAACCAGGGATGAATTTCCTTTTCCCCAGGCAATTGTCCAAATTACGCCTTAATTGGCTTAGGGAGGAACTCTGCTTCACATGTATGGGGAGCTTGCTCCTGGAAAGGGATAGTCTCTGGGATACCTCTCCAGCAGGTTCTATTTATATCACAGGCAAGGTTTATGACTTTAGAATGGGTGATTCTGGTGATGTCTGATTTGAAGATATGCAAGAGATCCTTCAGGGTGGGGTCTGACAATGCCTTGTATACCAGGCATAGATTTCCCCTTAACAGTCTATCAGAGTATATGGATAGGGCCTTGGAGCAGTCTGCAAAAGACATGCTACTTATGCCCTCTATTCTTTTAGTGAGAAACCTCTGTGGATGTTCTAATGTTTGCATGTGCCTGGTTAGATGCATACCAAAGGGAGCACTGTACTCGATGACAGGTCTAATGAATGCCAAGTACAGTGGAACAATGACTTCCTTTGACCTAGATGCCATATCTTTGTTTATAAGTTGCCCAACCTAGAATAGTTTTTTTCACTACTTTAGACACATGATGGCTAAAGGCTAGATTACTGTCTACGTGTGTCCCCAAGTCCCTTACTACTGGGTCAACTCTTAGGGGTGTATTGTCAATAGGATAGTTACAAGGGGTGGATGACTCCCAAAGGATACTGTTATGCATTTCTAGGCATTAAGCTTTAGTCCATGGCTCTGACACAAGTTATTTGTCAGCCCTTGCTGGAGAACATTAGTGTTGGTGGGGACTCTATGACTGCTCCTAATTTGCAATCATCTGCGAATTTGGTAAGCTAGAGGCCACTGACAATTACCTTAGCTTCAGACAAGTAAATGGCATAAAGGAGAAGTCTCAGGACTGACCCCTAAGTGACTTTGCTTGCAACTGGCCTCTTTATAGAAGTGGACTTCCCAATTCTACTTCCTGGGTCCAGTCTGTGAGGTAGCTGGCTATCCATCAGGTGACACAACGGTTTATACCTAACCTCTTGAGTTTAAAAACAGATGAGTGCTATCCTGTCCTACTGACTCAAGTTATTACACAGCTACCACATTGTGGTGCTGAGGAGAAGGCTAATTGGAAACAAGGTAACTTCCCTTAAGGTAGAAAATAGTCTGACAGTCCCAGTCTTCCATTCAGTGTTAATGCTGCTTGATTCCTTCCTCAGTGTGAAAGTTGGTTGTTTATTTTTCTGCCCCATGCTCAGCAAAACAAAGACTTCCACTCAGTTGTCTTGAATTCAAAATTCTTTATTTGGCAGATGAGCGCTGCTTAGATGACTGGGTAATTAATATAATGTCAGGGCTTTTCATTGCCAGTATGGTGCGCTGATCCTAGGGTTGTCACCACCTATGACATCATATTGGGCATTCATGAGTGGGTTACCATATTATTTTGGTCCTTCATGTTGTTGTGGTAGGTGTTCCCAGTGTGAGTTGAAGTTTGTTACATTTTATCAAAAAACTTTAATCATTAAACATTTGTTGACATTGCTCTTTTCAGTAGCTTAATCTACTATAATGATAAAACTGATCCAGAAAAAAAAAACATTTACAATCCTTGTTCCATTAAAAAAAATCATAGAAGAATTATAGTTATCTTAGAAACTTAACATTGTATGAAACATATGTAGAGAATAATCCCAGTCACTTTAACCGTACCATAGGAAAAATTATTATCATAACTAAAAAATGAGGTTACTTGTGGTCTTCTTAATGCTGCGATGATTTTGTGTGTCCTTGTGCAGGTCTGCCCAATGTCAAAGCTTAATACGTGTAATGAGTTTTGCATAACTTAGCCAGGTTATTTATTGTTTGCTTGAGTAAAGTTATTGCCTTGTCTTAGAATGTTCCTTGAATCCATGGTTGTAAAGAAGGAGTGGAATGGAACTAGTGTTTCTTAGAGTGAATGGTATAATTCAGGGAAATTATTCAGAATGTACTAAAGTTGGAAGAGGATCTAATAACCCTGTAATAACTAATAAGTGCGCCATATTGACTTCCTAATCTGCTGACTGGACTTGGGATTTATAAGACTCATATTGATCTACTGGGTGTAAATTGTTGGATGTCAGCTCTGTGTGTGGGCAGAGGTGTTATTGATCGTTTCTTCTCTTTTAGAAAATAAAATAATTCATTTTTAGTTTATTGCTGATCTTATAGCCTAAAAAGACCCTTAAAACATGAGAAATTATAAGTGATGGCCTGGGTGGCCACATGGTTTTTTTCTTTTATTGTACTTTGGCATTCACGTCTATTGCCAAGTTGAATTGAATTAACTAGGAAAGATGTCTTGGAGTGATGTCCCATCTAAGTTTAATCCAATGGTGGGTTGTAACATTATGATGAATAGAAGAATTTAACTGTCTGGCTATTTTCCACCTCGAGGCAAGTTATGTTGTTTCTAATTAACCTCTTGAGTTTGTCAACAATGCCCAAGTGGGGAATTGTGTCAAATGCCTTGGCCAGGTCAAAGTAGACAGTGTGAACCATTTTACACTCATCCATTGCTTTCGTGACCTTCTCAAAGAAGTCTACCAGGTTGAGACGGCATGACCTACCCTTGACCCAACCAAATTGGGTTGGCTCCAGTGTCTGGAAGTTTCCTGTGTCATTACTGACTGTTTCCAAGATAATTCTTTCCATGGCTTTGCATATGAGACTAGTGAGACTTATGGGTCTATAGCTTCCAAATGTCTGTAAATGGCCCACCTGTCTGCAGAGAGATCACCGTTGCTGTTCTCCATTCATAAGGCATGATGTTTGTTTTTAGACTGCAGTTAAATCACAGTTCCAGAGGGCCTGGTAGGTCATGTTTCATGCTATTTAGAAGGCATCCTGGAATATTGTCTGAGTCCATCGATGCTATGTTCTTGGCCTTAGACAGAGCTTTGAGGTCCTGTTCCTTATTGATAGTAGGGTGAGTTATATTTTTGGGTATTTCTGTAGGGGAGGTTGTGGGGGAGAGTGGAGTAAAATTAGAGCTGAATTTAATCGCCAGTAGGTTTGCTATATCTTTTGGCTCAGTATAGGTGTTTCCTTTAACAACAAGCTCCACACAATTGTGTATTGCCTTTGAGGTTGCACTCATAGTTAAATAATACCTTGTGGTAGTCCTTGGCCTAGAAGGCAAATTTACCTCAAATTTGGCCTTGGTAGACTTTATTTGTCCTCGGAGTTATTCATTTAGTTTGATGAGAGCATGTTTTTCCTTCTGGGTGCTACACCTCCTAATTTTTGCCATGATTTTCTTCATTCTGTTACACAGTCTACTGATGTTTGATTCCACAAGGCTGACTTGTTTTTTGAGTTAGTTCTGTACTTCTTCCTGGTGGGTACAGCTGTCTCCATGCAGCTATTAACATGCTTGTATAGGGTTTCTGTGAACAGTTCTGCATAGGCAGCAGTTTTCTTAGGGTTTATGGGGGCTTTAAATTTTGCCAGGTTATCACTTAATAGTGGGAAGTTAGCCTTATAGTACTTCCTGAATATTCCAGAGTTAGATGGAGTTACAGGTTTCATTTTTACTTTAAAGGAGACCATTTTACAGTCTGGCCTTACAAGAGGAGACATTACACTAGGGGGTGTGCAGCACTCTCCCATATTAGTGAAGACTCGATCCATTATGTTTGTGCCTCTGGTCAGATGTATTAATATCCTGGTCCAGGGAGTTAGTGGTTACAAAAGTCTATGAATTCCTGTGCCTGCATGTTTGGTGTCATATATGATTTTCAGTTAATAGTGGGGTAATTAAAATCACCCATGAATATTGTATTAGGTTGGATGTTGAGTGTTTCCAATAAGTTTAAATACATGTTATGGGTTTCCTAGGACATAGAGGGAACCTATAGCTTGAAAGGAGGTGGTATGTGATTTTGCCTATGCTGATTTGAACATGGAGAAGCTTAAGTGCATTATCTTGTTGGACCAGCCTTGAGGTATATTCAGTTTTGATGTAAACTGAGACACCACCACCTTTAGCACCTGTCTGTCTAGTTAGCTTTTCTAAATGTGTGGAAAGCATTATAGCCTTGCACTGTCAGTGTGCTCTCCATGGCTTTAAGCCATGTCTCAGTCACTGCACAGACGTCAGTATCTCTAGGATGAAGAGAGCTTGTAGGGAGCAGAGGTTCTTGTATAGATTCCTAGCATTATGTGCCTTAGGTGTTTTATCGGGGGGAGTCATTATTCTGGGTGCTCTTTTACCTGAAAAAGGCAATGTAATACTCTTCTTGGCATTGAGTTTTAATCTGTGGCTTTGGTACCAGTCATTTGTCAGTGTTAGACCTTTTTACAGGATGTTAGTGTCATGGGGGAAATCGATAATAGCTCCTCATTTGCAATCATCTACAAACTTGGTGAGCTGGAGGCCCTTGACATTAGCCTTGACCTCTGAGAAGTAGATACCAGACAGGAATGGGCTCAGCACTGAGCCCTGAGGCACTCTGCTGGTGACCAGACTCTTAGTGGAAATTCAGCCACAAAAACAACCACAAAAAGGATACCAATTTACCCAGTAGAATTCAACAATTCACCCAAGAATAGATAATAAACTTCCAGGAAAGCAGCTGGATATCCAAACGCATAAAATATAGTTGTTTATTGAACAAGAAACGTAAGCGCTTTCATGGTATTACAATCCGCTTCATCAGACGTACTCTCTATAACAAACTGATAGCTCTTAAATACTTTTTGAACACATGTAAACAGCCAATGACTGAAATAAAGCAATCATTCAATTAATAAACATATACATTCATTAAAAACAACAAATAAAACATTAATTAAATAACCATTAATTAAATCCTATCTATCTAAAATTGCATGTAAGCACTTATCAATAATAACTCGTAAAAAGTCTCTATTTTATCCTTCTGGATTTAAGTAATGGTTTCAGGGGAACAGCATCACTGAGTCCCCGTCCCCTATGTGCACCTAATCTCAAAATCCATTTAATTTCTAAGGTTTCCGTGGTGTTAACTATGTCACCTAACCTAACATTTACGTCCTGTACCTGCAATACCCGGAAACAAAATTTATGTTTCTCGCCAAACTGTATTGTGGGCTTGGTTAGGGCACTGTGGATAAAACCTTTTGTGGTGCAGTATAAATGGTCCCTAATGTGTTCCCGCAATGTACGATTAGTTTTACCTACATAGAATGAGTAACATTCTATGCAGGATGCTATGTATACTAAATTCTTAGTAGTGCAAGTACTAGAATTTCTCAACTCCCATAAATATCCAGTGTTGGGATGTCTAAAGAATCCTGACTCATCTACAAAGGGGCATTGTGTACATTTCCCACATCTTTAAGGGGATCCGAGTGTGGTTGAGCTTGAGTGGGATAGTGAAAGCGGGTAGTTTTCTAGTGAGTTTATGTCTCTTTTAGAAAAAAAAATATTAATTTTTAGTTTATTGCTGATCTTATAGCCTAAAAAGACCCTTAAAACATGAGAAATTATAAGTGATGGTCTGGGTGGCCACATGGTTCTCTTTCTTTTATTGTACTTTGGCATTCACATCTATTGCCAAGTTGAATTAACTAGGAAAGATGCCTTGGAGAGATGTCCCATTTAAGTTTAATCCAATGATGGGGTGTAACATTATGATGAATAGAAGAATTGGACTGTCTGGCTATTTTCCTCCTCAAGGCAAGTTACGTTGTTCTAATTAACCTCTGGAGTTTGTCAACAATGCCCAAGTGAACCATATTCATAGCCTAATTTAAGGCTATAGTTGAAAAGTGACTCGAGTGCTATTTCCTTGGCCAGCAGGGTGATCATGGGGATAAGGAAATATATCCTTTTCCCCACTGTAGTGCAGTCTTGGAGTTGGTATATATAAGTGGGGGGTGTGGGGGGCCCCTGCAAAAGTGTGTTTATTGAGGTTTGTTTAAGTAAGTTTTACTTACCTGTATGGCACTGTTGTTTGCAGAAATGTGTTTGTAGTTCCGTATTTCGATGTTTATGTGTTTCGCTGTTTCAGCTGTTCGGCATTTACATGTTGCAGTTGTCGTAGTCGCAGTTTTGAATGTTTGGTCTTTTAATATAGATCCAACAGAAACATACTGGTACCTATGGTGCATCGAGTAGAAAAGTAACCTGGCAGATCCTTGCCCCAGATAAGCAACTAACTGTTATCTTCTCCTTGTCCAGTCTGGGGGGTAGCACATCTGTGTGTTATACAATGGTGTCCCCTGTGACAATTGTCCTGGTAAAGTCTTTGCTTGCCTTATGGGCTTTATGGGCTTTATTCTTTGGGGTCCATTGGATGTAGGTGTATGTATGTTGCTTGGTGTTGCTTTCGGTGTGTGCTTGAGAGACTGGTGAGGATAGGGATTGCCATTTGTAGGCATAGGAGGTATATGAGGTTTGGGAAGATTGCTTTTTAGTGTCTCAGCATAAGGTAGTATTTGTGTGTGGTGGAGACTGTGTGGTGTATGTACTGTGTGTGTTCTTGACAACATTGTTTGTAAGCAAGATTTTTGTCTGCAAGGAAATTGTGTATGTACGACTCTCACATACTGAGTTACTTTCTTTAAGGATTAAAAGATTGTCTGTGAGCATGAGGCAATTGCTTGCTACATTGTCTCAGGATGTCTATCAACCAAGCTGACTATGGAGACATTTGGAAATTGCATATCCATATTGTCTGGACCTATATTAGGGTAGGCTATTATACTTTAAAGACTGGGTTATAGAGAATTCTCCTAGGGTGGTCTCTAGAGGAAAGGGACTTGAGTTAGATAGTGCTAAGATATGGTGTTAGTGCTGTTAAACATGTAAGTTAACTGCTCTAAGCTTAACTCCATACACTGCTTCACTAAGTTACTTGCAGTAATCCTAATACTAGTTATACAGGTAATCGTTCAAGTCCAAACATTTGCGTCTGTACAGGGCACTGCCAGCTGCCGCTACTTAGTGATCAGCTCTACACAAATGTGCCTAATTTATAGCAACAGAAAAGAAACTGAAATCGAATTCCTAAGCCTTCCGTCCAATAAATGACAACACTTTGAGTAGGAAAACTGGTCCAAGGATGCTTTTCAACCATGACCTTTAGCATAGGGCTAAGAGAGTAAAAATTAATAAATAAACAGATCCGAAAATACAGGAAAGGTCTGATAATCAGAACTGAAAAAACAAAATAAATGTGCAAATATATACATCAAAAAGGACAGCAGCAGCAGCAGACAAACAAAAAATGATTACTCAATATTCTAATCTAGAAAATTCCCAAATTACACCAGATATGCAATGGGCAGCATGCAAGGCAGAGCTGAGAGGATTTTTAATAAGTAAAGCCTCATTCTTTAAAAAACTTAATAAGAAAAAAGAATCTGACTTGCTCCTAACTCTAGCTTCCCTGGAAAAAAAACAGAGAACACATTCGGACCCAAATACAGAAGACTCGATCAAAGCAACACGCAAAGAATTAATCGACCTGCACTCACATGCCTACTCACTTCAGGAACAAAGACTCATTGCAACATATTCTGAATGGGCTCAAATTCCCTCGAGAACTCTTGCTAGAATACTTAAAAACAACAATGGTGCAGCCAAAATTTCCATTCTCCAATATAAGGGGAAACTCTACAAATCAGACTCTGAAATAATTCAATTATTTCATGAATTATTCTCTGTTATCTATAGCCAAAATGAACACAATTCCTTAAACCCTAAAATAGAAACTTTTCTCAACTCAATCACTGTCCCCTCTATTAACCTTGATCAGTCCTCTCTGCTATCTGCCCCATTTGATATTCTGGAGATTCAAAATGTTATTAAAAATCTCAAATTAGGTAAATCTCCTGGCCCAGATGGTTTTACTACTAACTTTTTTAAAACATTTAGTTTAAAAATTGCCCCTATTCTTCTTAAGGTTTTTAACTTTATTATAAAAAACGGTATTACTGACTTGCACTGGAATACCTCAAAAACTATTCTAATCTTAAAAAATAATCATGAAAAAACGGATCCTAATAGTTACAGACCCATCTCGCTTATCAATGTAGATATTAAAATATTTGCCGCCATCTTGGCCAACAGACTCAAAAAGATAATGCCTCACTTAATATCTCACGATCAAGCTGGTTTTATGAGCAACAGACACACTTGGGACAATACTTTAACCCTGGATTCTCTAATGCACTTTACTAAAAGAGATAAAAATCCAATATATGCCTTGACTTTAGGAAAAGCATTTGACAGAGTTAATTGGAATTTTCTTTTCTCCACCATGTCCCATTTTAATATTCCAAAAACTTTTTCAGATATGATCAGAATTCTTTATACAGATTCTTACACCTCCCTATATATAAATAAAAAAACTTCTGATAAGATTCTGATTACTAACGGAACAAGACAAGGTTGTCCATTATCTCCTTTCCTCTTTAATATATTTATAGAACCTTTCTTTCTTTACATTGTCCAGAACACGCACCATATGATTCCCAGAATATTAAATACACAAGTTGCATTATCAGCCTTTGCTGATGATTTGAATTTATACTTTCAATATCCCAACTCTGACTTTCCCAAAATTATAAATGCAATTAATAACTTTTCTTGCGTCTCTAGCCTCCAAATTAATAAGAAAAAATCACATATCTTTCCAATTAATCCTGACTCTCATAAATCTTTTTTCTTCCCTGAATCTTCCTTTCATATTTCTTATACTATCAAGTATCTTGGCATCAATTTTGATCATAATCAAGCCTCTATTCTTCAAAACAATTTACTAAAATCTTGGGCTATTATATGTCAAGACTTACAAAGATGGAAACTCTTGAATTTAGCTTTTCTCTCTAAAGTGGCCATTGTGAAAATGAATATTCTACCGAGACTACTCTATCAATTTAACGCTACGAATATAATGATATCGAATAATCTTTTCTCCAAATTCAACCAAGACATAGCAAAATTTCTTTGGTTTCCCAAGAAAGTCAGGATATCTTACTCTAAACTTACTTTTCCTAAAGAAAAAGGAGGGGTGGGCCTTCAAACTTCCATCTTTACTATTCGATTATTTGCTCAAACAGACTTTGGTCCATTTCAAACATGAATACTAATCCACACAATCATGTTCCTGCCTGGTTGAAGATATGGCACTGTCATGTTACCTCCAATAAAATAAACCCGAGAGCTATCCCTTTTCTCTCCAATATTTCTCTATGCAACTCCAAGTTACTCCCCTTACTAAAGCATAAAATTAGACTATTCCAAAAATTAATTAAAGACATTAACCTTGAAAATTCTCTTCCCCTTCTACAACCATTACATCTTAATCCTAATTTTAAAATCAACAATAAACCGTTTGATCTCTCTAAATTCCCCCTCATCACAGACCTTACAGTTTGGGATCTTCTCAAACATAATTCCCTCTCGTTAGCAGAATTGCATTATAACTCTCAGGGCCAATAATAAATACACAGTCATTCTCCGTCAATTCGAAATCATATCCTCACAAATCGTCTACATTCCACCTGATTCACGGAAATTAATAAACTATCTGAAATTATTTCTACACTTTCTAACCCTAAAAAAAACATTTCCTCCTCCTACAAATTACTAAAACCTTTATTATACAATAATAACTGCCTTTTCTCCACTTTTGGGACAATTTAGGATCTTCTATCACGGGATCAAAAGTTTCAAGCCATAAAACCACTTTAGAACCCTTCAAAAACTACTATACACCCAACTAATGTTGAATAATAATGCATATTATACACCTGTAATACTCAATAAATTTAATTCTAATAATTCCCCTGCTTGTACATGTTGCCCTTGTTTGAGAGCAGATCTTCTCCATATTATGTGGTATTGTAACCATTCTTATAAACTATGGTGTTCTCTCAAAGTGCGTCTTAAAAAATGGGTTACTATAATTCTCGCTCTCTTGGCAAACAGCCATATTAAATATTCCTCTTTTTAAGATGCCCAAACTACACCTACACATTCTAATATCTCTCTGCTCTCTAATCAAACTTTACATCACTAATAATTGGATGGATCGCACAAAAATGAGTTGGCAGGGTCTCAAAGAGATGGCAATCAAACATATATCAGCACAAAAACTTGTTATTACTTATCCTGGGAAGAAAGCCTATTTCACCAAACTCTGGAAATGCCTATTAGATGTAATCTTATGTGACTAATACTTTATCTCCACACTCTATTTGATATTTCCTTCGGAACTTGTTATTTATCTATCCACTACTTATCTACTTATGTATTCTTCTTTTTCTTTTTCTCTCTCTTTTTAGACATTGCCTTCCTCCAAGTTATATCCACTGGGGAGTTGTTATTTTACATTTACAACTTTCTTTTTAGTACTGTTTATATGTTTTCTAGGTAGCATCCCTTTTTTATGTAAATAGTGTTTTTTTTTTTTTTTTTTTCTATTATTTAAATAGGTCAAGATGCCTCCTATTGTTTTATATTCTTGTCATTTCCTCTGTACGTTGCATTTGTACTTTATACATATTCATCTACATGTTTCTAACTGAGGTATGCTTTGTATTTTTTACTATGCATGCGTTCTTTGTATCTGTAAAATAATAAAAAATTTTTTGAAAAAAAAAAAAAAAAAAAAAAAAAATGATTACTCAAATATTTACAAATATATATTGGATAAAAATAGCAGAGGAGCCACAGAATTAGCATATGGAGTGCTTGAAGGAAATGTCTGCAGACCTTCTACATTTGATTTATGTTCAGCTACTATAAGCCTGTACCAATAACAGTATAATACAGTTAGTTACTCCCCAGCTTTGGGAGCAAAAATTATACTGTTACTGCAAACATCTTGTGCCAATGTTATTCTTAAATACATTTCTGTCCATAACTTTGATATGCTTTGGGTCAGAAGTACATGCTGTCATAAATTGTTAGAATGTCAAGTGGTGCTTTAAATATTATGCTGTAGGTGCACTGGAACCATCATTAACCCTTCTTGAAATGCACAAACTTATTTTGTGCAGTATGCTGCTGTTAGACCTGATGTATGGAAAAGTATTTCTGTGTTGGAAGCACAGTTACATTTTGGTGTGCTCTAATATCATTACTGTTTTTACACTGGAAATAGAGAAAATATTTTAAATTGAGAAATCCCTCACTTTGTCATGCTTTGTAAGATGTGTCATTGTTTTAATTCAGCTTGCTACTGTAGGAACCCACAACAACAAATACACAGTTTTTGTTTTCTAAATGGGACTTTCTGCAAGGAGAAGATTACGTGACTAGAAGTATAATTGTATTCCAGCTCCATGTAGGTCAGAATTCTAGATCATTCCTTAAGTACTTTTGCATGACAAAAATAGTGAGACAGATATGGGAAATAATGAAATTATTATCTTTTTTTGTTTTATTAATTAAATATAATGTTATTAAAAAAATGAAAGATTGTCATTTTACCAGTTTCTGCTCTGAGTTTCAAATGATTCAGTAGGGAAAAAGATGAAGAATATGCCAGTCATTTCATTAGTTTTGTATAAGTAATGTGGAACTATGAGAAACGTGATAAATTAAGCTTTATAATTAATTTTATTTCCAGTTATACTCCTAATACTAAAAAATGCAAACAATTTTAAATATACACAATAATTTAGTGTGTTTCATGTTTTACTTTCATTACCTACTCATTTCTTCATTATGACCATAGCCACCAAATGATGTCATGGTGAAGTACGGAGGAATGATTTACATACACTCAGTTATTGACACCGATTTTTTTGGTCCCAGCCTTGGCGCCGACAACCACTTTGGCACCAACCTTATTGTCGGTGCAGACCATGACTTTGGCACTGATGATTTCCTCGGTGCAGACATCTGTAGTTCAGTCCCTTACAGCCCCGTTGTTTTTAGTGCAGACTGGTGAGGTGGGCACCGAGCTTGTCCCATCTTTGGATAGACCTGACTCTCCCTCAGCCGTGTCCGTGAAATCCACTAGAAACCTCTCTGAACACAACGTGTTGCGTCTTGTGGATCAAGTGCTTTTGGCCAGAGGTTTCCTGTCCCCCCAGGACTTATCCTTCCTTGGGAGGTGATCACCCTTTGCCAAAGACCCCTACTTATTCTCCTCCTTCATTGCCTTTGAAGCCCCTTGATATAGCACAGTCTTCCCCCTCTACGGTTCCCTTTATGGACCTCACTAAGGAACCGCAGTTGCCTTCATGGCAGGAGAGTTTTGCTATGACCCAGGATGTCAGCTGTGGCATACATAATTTGGTGTTTTATAGCCATCCAGGGACTCCGAGTCGGCAGGCTGAACCACTTAGGGGAGGGGTGACCCCTGTCCTGGCCACTCACACCTCTTCAGGTGGACCGGCCTTCCAACTAATGGAGAAGGCTTTGGCATCTGCTGGTGATACTGTGCTGTCAATCTCCCTGCAATGTACACAAGTCACTCCTAGCGGACACCGGGTGCAAGGGCCTCAGGATGTACTCCCACAGGAAACCCCTTTTACGTTGTCTTCCCCAGCTTCTCCCTCTGAGGAAGTTCATCGAAAAAGCTCATGCAAGAGGAAGCACATGGACTCCATAGAGGAGTCCCTTACTGAAGACACAGACTTTAATGATGGGGAAGGGTCCCCTTAGTCACCCTCTGAGGTATCCTTTGGTAATATCCTCGAAATCCTTTTAACAGAGAGGTGACTGGTAGCCCTCTAACCCGACCTCTGAAGAGTCTGTGTTCCTGCAGGCCTTTCACACCCGGCCCCCTACCTCCTGGGTTACTCCATCTGCCAACGAACTGGTCCGGCTCATCGTGCAGCATGCGTGGAAGGCTCCTGACACCATTGAGGCCATTCCCCGGAGGCCAGATAAACTTTTGTCCCCTCCTGCTACTGACCCCCATTGGTCCAAAAGTCTTCCTGTAGATGCTCTGGTGGTGGCGGCCACAACCAAGAAGGACCTGGTGGAAGAAGAAAGCCAGACTGTCCATCCGCCCAACAAAGAGTCCCAGGCTCTGGACAGAATAGGGAAGCTTACTTTTGCATCAGTGACCTTTGCAATCAGGTCCCTGAATTATATGGCACCCTTTACCAGGCTTCAAAGGGATTTAATTTCTGAGATCTCTGAAACTTTAGCTGGTGCCGTGTCTGATGAGGTCCGTGACAAAGTGGCCTCTCAGCTGGCTACCATTGAATTGATATCAAACACCTCCATGTGCCTGATATCTCACGAATCAGAAGGAGCAGCTATTGTGGCAAGTTTAGGCGTTGTTTTGAGACAACACACCTGGATGCGCTTATGTAATTTCGCGGAACCCTTCAAGGCTTTCTTTATCAATGCTCCCATCGAAGCCTCTTCATTGTTTGGACCCAAGGTTAAAAGCACACTGGCCAGATGTGAACAGGACGGTAAGACCCTTTCTGCCGTGGGTGTCCATTATTCTTCCCCTCAACGTGCTTTCTTCAGAAACCAGAAGAGTGGGAAGATATGGTTGGCTGAAAGAAAAGCAAGTAGATCCCTTTTCAGCACCAGTGTTGATAGTACTAGAGTATGTAGCCAACCTATTTGCATCGGGTCTATTGGCCTCTCCCATTAGAGTTCATTTGGCTGCAATATCTAATTTCCATGAGGGTGTCCAAGACTCCTCTCTTATGTCACACAAATTATGCAAGACCTTCATAAAAGGTGTGAATCATCTGAAGCCCCCTTTTAGAGAACCTATTCAGCCATGGGACCTGTCATTAGTTCTACAAGCTCTGACAATGCCACCTTTCGAACCAGCTTCTTCTTGCGACCTCAAATATTTGTCATGGAAAACCTTGTTTTTTGATCACCATTACTTCTGCCAGACGTATCTCTGAGCTTCAAGCCTTATGCATCAAGAGCCCATACTTGATTTTTCAAAAGATAGAGTGTCATTGAGAACTAATCCTTCCTTTCTGCCAAAAGTGATCTCTTAAAAGTCCATTAATCAAACCATTGAATTGCCAGTTTTCTTCTCCAATCATTCAAACAAAGGAGAGTATTGCCTACATATCCTAGATATTCACAGGCAAATTTGCTTCTACTTGAACAGGACTAAGGCCTCTCGTAAATCAGACCAGTTATTTTTGGCCTATTCTGGACCTAGATTAAGATGTGCTGTTGCTAAAGTCACAATGGCTAGATGGCTGAAAGACTGTGTGACTTTCATTTATACACAACGTAATATTCCATTGCCGACTACCATAAAGGTTCATTCGACAAGGTCGGTGGCAACTTCTGCTGCCTTCCATGCCAGAGCTTTTTTACATGACATCTGTGCAGCTGCAACTTGGGCTATGCCTCATACCTTCATCAATCATTACAAATTGGATTTGGCCTCCAGGGGAAGAGCAACTTTTGGTTCTATGGTGCTCAGGAATGTCCTTCCATGAGAGCCTCCCAGGAATAGTGGTAGCTGGGGACTCTGTCCCATACATAAGGAATGAACAAGGAGTAACAATATCAGATAAAGAAGTTATGTCTTACCATAACGTTCCATCTGTATTGTTGATCCTCGTTCTGTCATTACGACCCTCCCTCCTTCCCCCTCCTGTGGCTTCTAGTGGATCTCACCATCCGGTTCTTTTTGGTCATTTGACCAGAGGTAACCTCTACCTCCTTTTGACTTGCAAACTCAATCTGAGGTAACAGGGAGAGGGGGATTCTGGGTAAGAGTTTTAGCTCGAGAGTTTGTAGCTGACGCGAGCTTGGAGGATGGCCGGCTCGGTTCCGAGGTAGGAACCGATATCCATATGTAATGACTGAACAAGGATCAACAATACAGATGGAACGTTATGGTAAGACATAACTTCTTTTTCCATGCAATATCTAGTGTCATATCTAGTGCTGTTATTATTGTTGTAAAATTTGATTATTTCTGCATTCTTTGAGATCACAGATATTTAACAGTTCACAAATAAGATTTGATTTTTCTGTGCTAGTTGTTAATGCAAGGAGCATCAACAATAAACTTTTTACTGGAAAAGCTGTTGTATTGTACATAAACATGATATTGGTATTGTTTGTGAAACATGATTAAAAAGCAACAATTAGAAACCAGTTCTATCAGAGCATAAATATTTTTACCTGTAACATACATTCTAACAAAAAAAAAAAAAATCAAGTAAAGTACTTATGCTAGGATTAAAGATTGTTAGAAGACCCGTGAGTTCTACAACTTCGACGATAACACCAATACTGTAGATTGTGTAACTATGACAATAAAGACAACCTTAGAATAGATTACAATTGTTCGAGAGTATAGTCCACCATAGTCAAGTGATGTTGACCTACATGAATTCATACATTTCTTGTATGAAACACAGGAAACACAGGATGGACAATGATAATTGTGGGGACATGAATTTACCAGAGAAAGACTGTAATAATACTGATTTAACACGATTATTAAAGAAATTATTTACGATACATGCAAGGAACAATGATTGTTGCAGATTGTAAACAACGCTACCAGGGAAAAGAAAATACTGATTATCGTTTATGTCCCAAAGGAGATGACCACCGTTATGTGTGGGGGTCATGAGTTATAAAAATTAAACTAGTGATAGATAGTTCTATAAAACTGACACCTAAACTAATACACAGAAGATTAATAACAGACCATCCCAAGGATTCATAAAAAAACTCATAGTTTGTGTTAAGGGCTGTGGCAATAGACCCTGTATCAATGATGCAGAGATTTCCGATTCAGAGATACATTAGTCAGAATAAAGAAAGACCTCAAAATCAGCATGTCTCTGAATTGTTAGGTCAGACACCCCACTCATTCACTTACCCACAGGAAATCTACACTTTTAAATATACATATAGACACAGGGATCCCCTTCACTACATCAGTAATGTCAGTATTCAAATCCAACTTCATCAAACCCACTTTGTCGGATCTTCATTATATCAAACTCTTGGAACAATGAAAATGAACCCCAGAAAAGGAACCACTTTGACTCCATGGTGAACCTTGCCCTTCCCCCGCTGTAGTGTGATCTCGGAGTTGGTATATTTAGTTAGGGGGGTGGGGGGAGGAATCCCCTCATTGGGGGATGTTGGAGGTTTTTTTTGTTTTGCTGTAGTTGTTTTGTCCTTGTGGTAGAGTGGCTCCTTTCCTGGGGTTCTTTTCTATTGTTCTGGGACTTCAATATAATGAAGATTCGTTGAAGTGAGTTCAATGAAGTTGGATGTGATAATGTGAATGTTCGATGTTTTGAAGTAGACCCACACACAGACATGTGAGTGCATGCACACACACACACACACACACACACACACACACACACACACACACACACACACACACACACACACACACACACACACACACGTCTGTTTAATCGAAGTTTTGCACTGGGAAAAACAAATCTTGGCCATCATCAGAATTTGCCCTTTTCTCCACTTTAGTGCGATCTCAGAGTTGGTATATTTAGTTGGGGGGTGTAGCGGCACAGCCCCCCACTAGGGTGGGTTTTAAATTTTTAGAATTTTATGACAGTCACTAGGTTGGCCAAATGTTGTTTTTCCCTGTGAAAAACTTTGATTAAATGGCCGTTCAAAGGAGGAGGTTTCAATAAAGTGTGTTCGCTGAATAGTGATTCGACGTTTTGGGTTTTCGACAATGTGATATAGACCTCCCACACACACATGCTCACACACTCATACGTAAAATCGCACTCACAGACTCACTCATCTATTCACTCATATACATCACAACTTCCCCTACTGCTACCTCTAAGGAAGACACACACTTTCTCACACATACACTCACATACATGCAGCCCTTACATATACACACATACACACTCCCTAACACTACCTGACCACTAAACTCCCCAGCATTTACCTGTGCCACTATGGAAGTATGTGGTCTTTTGGCAGTGTTAAATAGCATGACTCAGGAGACAGCAGTACACATTGTGGCTGACTGGAAAACAAGGTTAAACAGAAGAATATGCTAATGAGCATATTATGAGTGGTGATGTATGCTAATGAAACAAAAAATGACAGAGTGATTCAGAAACATGTAAAATGTGCAAACACATAGCACTTGCTTTAGCGCTGAATGCTGACATATGCTGAAATACAGCCATATGAAAACTTTAAAAGATGTTAGTCATTGTTACAGCCATTGTAAACCTATATCTGCAAGAAGCTTTCATAGAAAATGCTACTACTGCAGCTGCTAGACATTACCCATGAAGGCTACATTTGACCTACAATGGGCTACATGAAACAGAAATAATGGACTGCTACAGGGCGGACAGGGACACCATACAGGAAATAGTGGGCATCTGCTGGCTGCATCTGAATCTACATTAGAATTGTGGAGAACCCATCACAGTGGATACTAAGGCATATGTAGCTTAAGTACTTTAGCTACAGCAACTTTTTGGTGACCTACAGGAGCTGCAGTGGGGATTTCATAAATGTTTGCCTCAAGAACACTCCACCATTTCCTCAATGCAGTGATTCAAGATGTGAAGGAACATATGTAGTTTCCATGTACTCCAGAGGAGAGAGCTGGTACCATGCACAATTTCTATGCCATAAAACATTTACCTGCAGTACTGAAGGCCATATAATGCATTACAATGAAACAAAGGCCCCATCCAGTGAACTGGGAAGAAGATACATGAACAGCAAAGGATATCACTTCATCAACTGCCAAATGGTCTGTAATTCACAAGGTATCGTCCACAAGGTGTGTGCAGGCCACCCATGCAGTTTCCATGACCACCACATATAGCACACCTCTGACCTCTACCAAAGAATTCTAAGGGGTGACTTCCCACAAGGACATCTAGTGGGTTATGCTGGAAATGCCCAAGAGCCTTGGCTCATGACTCCTCTAAGAAGCCCACACAACCCCACTGAGCAAGGTTATAACACTGCACATGCATAGACTAGAAACATCATATACCATGTATTTGGTCTGCTGAAGTCACAGTTCCACTGTCTGGATACATCTGGAGGAGCTCTGCTGTATTAGCCTTCCCCCTCTGCAAAAATAATGACTGTATGTGCCATCTTACATAATATTATACTTAGAAAACAGTTACAGCAGGGGGGTCTATATTACCATGTCAAAAGACATGCTCACTGAACATGTCTTAATCGACATGGAAATACCAACTTGTCAAAAACCCGAACGGCCGAGTTAGCAATTTATTTTCCCAGGGGAAAAATCTCTAGGCCATACAGAAATAAAAATCACACTTTTGAACCCTACAATGTGGGGGGCTTCACTCCCCACACCCCCATAACTAAATATACCAAGTCTGAGATTACACTATAGTGGGGAAAAGGGAAAATCCCAGATGAAGGCCTAGCAATTTTTTCCCCTGGGAAAAAATTTGCTGACTCAGTCATTCGAGTTTTTGACAAGTCGATATTTCTGTGTCGATTAAGACATGTACGGTGAACATGTCTTTTAACTGTATCTAAAAGTACACTATCCAATCTGACTAGGTATGGCCTTAACTCCGTCTCCAACCAAATCGAAATGTTTTCCATCACCCAACCTCTGCCAGACACTATGGGTCTGAGGGGTGGGTCAGTTTCTGATTTATGTATTTTTGGTAGAGCTTTGAATATAGGTGTCACTGGCTTCTCTATCATAAGGAATTTAAACAAATCTTCACTAATCAATTTACTATCCAAAAACAGCCGTAAATTGTTGTGTACTCTATCTATAATCCCTTTTACACCTAAAGGATTAATTGGGGTATACGTATCAACATTCTGTAACAATCCTAGCAACTTACTTTCATACCAGGAGGTGTCCAGTATCACTACAGCACCCCCCCTTGTCAGCCGTTTTTGATAGTGATATCTGCATTATTCCCAAGATCATATAGAGCTTGTCTCTGTGTAGGACTCAGATTATAAAATCTACCATGTGTCCTCTCCTGAAAATAGCACATCAGATCTTGTTCACAAGCATTAATGAATAAATTCATAGCGGGTGAGAAAGGGGGGACAAAACCGCTAGGCTGCCTTAGCATGGTAATACTCGGGTTATCCCCTCCAAAAATCTGTTTCAAGACTAAGCTACGGCATGTGGGCAAGACCAACTGTATGTTTAAAGTTAGGGTCTTGCAGCACCTCTCTTCGATTAGAAATGGAGACACACGCAATGCATTATATAGACACTTGGAAGCTCATCCTACACATAGCTTCAAGTTTAAAGTGATAGTGAATGTGAAGTTGAACAAAAGAGGGGGAGACATTAAACAGTTAACAGAGCTAGCTGAATCTAAATGGATAATTGAGTTAATGGCACACAGGAGTCCTGGGCTTAATGAAGTCATTCCTATGAGACAAGAACAGGCGGGTTTTTTACTGATTTTTACTGATTTTCTATTGGTTTGTATTTGTTTTAAAATGTTTGGTTTTGGGAGATGCTTTATCTGATGAAGGGCAAAGGCAAAGCTCATCACTTGTATGTCTATTTTTAATAAACAGAAGGAGTTGGTATTCGAGCAGTGTCCAGTCTTATTTGTTTTTGGATATTTACTATGGTTTATTTGACTGGACTTTGGTGAGGCACAGAACATTGTTTTGTTTTTATGTTAGGGGTGTGTTGTTCAAAATCATGAATAATCAGCCCATGTCAAACATGACACCAGAGGGCAGGACAATCTCAGTATCGTCTGCACAGGTAGTCAAGCAAGAGATCCTTTACAACAATGACTAAAGGCATAACCATAAATCAAGGCACAGATATATATTTGCAGATGTACAGCACAAATAAGGCTTTTTGTCTAACTCATGATCTGCCTGCTTACTGTGTGCATCAGACATAAGCAGACCATGTAGATATCCCTACAGAGAGCAGGAGACTCTCAGCATCATCTGCACAAGTGGATGAGCAAGCTATTCTGCACAAATACAACTAGTACTAGTTCTACCAGTACTAAAGAATGTAAGCAGACTAAACAAAAATTAAAATATGATTATGTATTCAAAGAAGATCAAGACCTTTGCCTAACCATGCATTGGCTAGACATTCTATGCATCAAATCATGGATTGTGCAAAGGGCAGGGTACAGTGACTATCATTTGCACAGTGTGTGGGGTATACAGGAAGGCACATCTTACAAAGTGGAAGTGTGTGAGTGTAAGAGATGAGTTAATAGCAAGTATGCACCGTCAGGGCCATTTAGTCCCAATGCAGCATGTGCGTGTGTGTGTGTGTGTGTGTGTGTGTGTGTGTGTGTGTGTGTGTGTGTGTGTGTGTGTGTAGTGTCATGGTCAATGTGAGGTGCAGTGTGCGTGACTATGCGGGGACACAACCACAGCATTTGTACCAGCACTATGCCCTGAGATCCTGGACAGGTCTGAACTTGTGCATGGTAGAGGATCAAGTTTGTTGTGGATGCATAGATCATGTGAACTACCTGTGCCAGGAGTTGCACTGCTAGTTCCATGTCCCTGGCTAGAAGTTGGGGTGTCATCTGAATGTGAATAATGTCTGCTGGATGAGCAGTCATCACAACCACCTCCAGGGCCACAACCACATTTGGAATGTGAACACATCCGCCATCAATGCAGCAGCATACCTCTCACCTCTTAGAGGAAGAAATCTGGACAAAGTCATAAGTAATAGGGAGACAAAGGCCCAAAAATAGGAGCACTTTTTAAATATTGTTTTACAAACTTAGAAAGTAGATAGAACAACATATTTTGCATTAGCATGGATTTTTTGAGGTGTATGAAGACTGAAACTCAAATATCTGTCAGTATTTTCTGACTTCAATCCTCAAATATTTTCCAGTAATTTGCCAGTAAAACAATTTTATGAGAAACAGACCAAAATTACAAGGCAAAAATATGGATATTCTGCAAAAATATGTATAGGTGAGAGGTAACAGTAGTGCTAACACTACAGGAGGAGGGATCTGGCAAATACAAAGCCATGTTTGCTGAAATCTGGTGGTGTACTGGCAGACCAACTTCATGGATTTTGCCTCTTCCCCAACAGACAATCCAGAACAGACATTGCATGGGCAAGTGTGTCATTCATCTTCCCCAAGTAGCCTAACACATGATTTATGCAGTCTTGTATGTCAGAATGCATAACATGCAGTAGTCTTATTACCACTTCCAAGGCCCCAGTGGAACTTGTCTGTGCCTCCATGACAATGTATACATTAGTTGGGTGGCAGCTACTGACACATCAACCTTAGGGGGAGGGAAGAAAGCATACCTTGTCTGAGCACCCCACCAACACCCCTGTGTGGTACTTCCTGCTCATGATGGCTGGGGGAGATTTCACCATTTACACAACTGGGGTTACCTCACTAACCTGATCAATCATATCCCCATCAACCTGCCCATTCTCAGATGGCTGTGCATCATGGATATGTATAGGTATACTGACTGTGTCCATACTGTTGAGGCCACACTCCCTGTGCCTGAGAAACTCCATGCAGCCTTAGACTCTGTCTGTTGATTACCACTATCAAGTTCCTTCAAAATCAGACAGGGCAGATCCACAGTGCTGGTGCCTGATGATGTTTCATCAGTAAATACAGCAAACCCCCCCCCCCTAAGAAAAATAAACATAATACCTGTGCCAGAATACCTCAGTCACACATGCTATAGTATCAGTGATTAATACAAATAACTAATACATGTCAGTATGCCAATACCAAAAACCAGGTGGTCCTTGTACCTCAATGCTTAATGTACTTAGACACAATAGTTAATAGACCTAGTATAAGCACACAAATAATTATTAATTGCAAAGATATGCATAATAAATATTTGAATGGCATAGGTGGGTCATCAATAGTGGAACTCCTGTGGGGCTGCTTCACCTCTGCCACAATATTCATCACCTCACCATGAAACTCTGCTGAGTTGCCTGGATTACTGATTGATAACAAGACCTCCTCCATCTCAGTAGGTGGTGGTTCAGTAGATGGCCCTCCACAAGTAGTCCCTCACTCGTGTGCTATGGCCTCTGCTCCAACAGTGGTATTTTTGATTATGTCACTGGCTGTATGCCAGACGATGTGGTATAGATGGCCATGGCTACCAGCATCATTGACATTGTCAGCCACCTGCTGTCAGACACGGTCATGAATAGGCTTGTCAGAAGCATGGAAATCAAGGATCCAACCACCATAGAGATGGAGACCCTCTATCTGGGAAAGAAGGCTTTCATGAGGATGAGCCTGTCTTAGTTTTAGAATTGGGAGCCATACCCCTGTTGTAATGGGGAGCAATAGCCCTATTGTGATGGGGAGCCATATCCCTATTGTGATGGGGAGCCATATCTTTGTTGTGATGGGGAGCCATATGTTTTGATGGGGAACCTTATCTCTGGTGTGGTGAAGAGCTATATTCCTGTTGTGATGGGAAAGAAATGGATATCACAACACAGCTTAACACACATGATTGTAGAGACTTTTATAGTTATGGAACAAAATATATCAGTATGCAGTCAGTGAGTAGCATAATAGAAACAAACTAAATAACACTCCAAGTTCCCAAAAATAAATTAAACATATGTATAAGTATGGAAATATAATTAGCACTGTTATAACCCATATGCATCCTCCCCCAAAAAAGAAAAACTAAAGAATACAATAAACAATATCAGATGCAGAATCATACGCCAAATAAGAAGAGAAAACATCATAAGCAGAGAAATAATATGGGGAGTGTACAAAAAGCCTAAAGAATTCACTCAGTGGCTGTCTAAACTTTTAGCATGTTACAATAATATTAAAGAAGTATCTGCATGTTGCCTGACTTCCCTGAAGTACATTTCAGATTACCTGTACAGAATTTATTGAAGCATTGCAGACAGACAGCACTCATCACAGATATTTATCTGCATACTAAGAATGAATAGTTGTATGGAAGAATACATACACTGAAATATTTCAAAGACTCTCCTATGCAGTCCTGTTTCGAAAATGTTGACCGTGCTTACGTTTGACAGCACTTGGGAAACAAAACAATCTTCTGTAACGCAATGGAAGTTCCATACCTCATGTTGTACTTATAAGTGTAGATAAACTTTCTAGGCACTTGGAATATGTTAATTAGCTCTCATCTCATTATCCTTTCTGAATCACTCATTTGCATGATTTGCTGTAGAGATAAACATGGTTTTGGTTCCTGCACAATGATGTCTACATGCCTGAGCAGCACAGGAATGGGGATTAAGACTTTTGCCAAGTGAATGCCTTTGCAAGCTTGCCTCATCGGCAGTACTTGTCAGTCAATGCTGTGTTAAAGATCCCTGCTAATGAAAAATCACACTTTGAGAGGGTGTGACAGACAAGTAATTTTTACAAATAGGTTTAGGTTATATTCCTGTTGAAATAGGACTGACCCTTGAAGCACATATTTGTCCACATATTCTAAAATTTATGTGAGGTGACTTTGCACACATCTCCGACATGGCATGAAGAGGGATAAGAATGTAGCTGAAGCCTAAAGCATATATACTTCTTAAAAAGTTGGATTATATTTATGCCATCCTTTAAGACATTTCTTGAACAAAGGTAGTAAAATTAAGAAATGCACAACAATGTTATCAGGCACTATCCCTGGTAAGAATTTACAGAGCCCCATCCATTCATCCAGATTCCTCTTGAACAGTGTCAAAGAGATGCTCTGTTTCACATGAATTGGTAGCCTGTTCCAAAGATGGGGCAGTCGCTGGAAGATAAATCTGTCCCTCCTGCATGTCATATTTAAGTCACAGGCCATATTTAGGTCCCTGGAATGGGTAGTGCTAGTCCCATTTGATTTATAGATATGCAGCAAGTTCATTAGGTTTGGGTCTTGGATTGCTCTGTAGGCCAAGCATAAATCTCCACTAAGAAGTCTATACAATACGGAGTATAGTGACAGGGACTTTAGTAGGTCTGCATAAGGCACATGCTGGAGCCCCTTGATCTTCTTTGTTAGAAGCCTCTGAGGTCTGTCTAATTGTTGCAGGTGCTTAGTACAGTACGTGCCAAATGGGGCATTATACTCAAATTATGGGCCAGATAAGTGCCGAGTATAGGGGGGTTATAACTTCTTTGCTCTTGAGGTGATGGCTTTATTAACCAAGTGTGCTATGTAGAAAGCTTTCCTTACTACAGTAGACACATGATGATCTAATCTAAGGTCATAGTCAACTTGTGATACCAGGTCCCTTATCACTTCATGGGTACTTAGGGTATTCTTGTTGATTTGACAGTGTGAGGGGAGATTGCTTGTGCTGAAGGGAATGATGATGCATGTCTTTGCATTCAGTTTTAGAAAGTGACTAATACACAAGTTGTTGGTCTGCATGAGACCTTTCTAGAGCATACTGACATCATTTGGGGATTCAATGACTACACTACTCTGTAAACTTGGTCAGCCACAACCCCTTAGTTTTGACCTGAACTTCTGAGAAGTATATACCAAACAGTAGGGGGCCCAGCACTGACCCCTGTGGCACCCCACTGGTAACATGTCTGCTGGTTGATGTGGTGTCACCCACTTTGCTAGTGTGTGTCCGGTTTATAAGCCAGTTGGCAACCCATCTTACAGAGAAGGGGTTTATATTCAGTTTATCGGTAATGCCTGAATGTGGGACTGTGTCGAAAGCCTTTGCTAGGTCAAGGTATGCCGTGTGCACAGATTTGCCCTCATCAATGGCCTTGGTCACATTTTCAAAGAAATCCACCAGATGTAACAGGCAGGATCTGCCCTTCATGAAGCCGAATTGGGTAGGATCCAGGGTTTGGTGGTCACCTATGTCTTTATTTATGAGGTCTATAATGATACGTTCCATGGACTTACAGATGAGGCTGGTGAGTCTTATGGGTCTGTAATTCCCTGAGTCTGTTAGGCCATCTTTATGGTGAGGAATAACTGTTGCTGTTTTCCATTCCGCAGGAACAAAGCCTGTGGTTAGGCTATGATTGAAAAGGGTACTTAGTGGTGATGCTGTGTTTTTTGCCTTGGACAAGATTTTGAGGACATGCTCTTCAGATATGTAGAGTGGGGTGGGGGTTGGGAGAAGGTTTGTTGTAAGTTAGGAGGTGATAAGGGAGTGAAATTTTGGCCAAACCTATCTGCTAGCAGGTCTGCTATCTCTGTGGGGTCAGTGTGTGTATTACCATTGGCCACTAGTTCTGCACATGCTTGGGTCCTACCCTTTAGGGTATGTATGTATCTGTAAAAGGCCTTATGGTTATCCTTGACTGTACTTGCTAAGTTTCTCTCAAAGGAGCCCTTGGAGGATTTGACAAGTTCTCTTATTTGCCTGTTGAGGCTGAGGAGGGTGATTTTCCATTTTTGGGGCCTTGCTTTTGTTTTCTTGGACAGCAACTTTTTGCATTTATTGTAAAGTTTGTTGATGCTGGATGTCTGCCATGGTGGCTTGTTTTTACTTGGGGCTCTGGCTTTGATTCTTTCTGGTACGGCCGAGTTTATACACTTACGCACGTGATTGTACAGGGCTTTAGTGTAAGCTTCAGTGTAATTACCACTTCCAGCTTGGGGTGGGGCTTGAAATACATTTATATCTTCACCTAGGAGGGTATAGTTTGCCTTGGTGAAATTGTTAAGTCTGATTTAACCCTTTGTGAGTTCTGGTGTTAGCACCAGCTCTAACATGATTGATTTGTGGTCAGTTTTAACTAATGAGGGTCCAACAGTTGTGGCAGTGCATCTGTTTGAAATGTTAGTGAGGACCAGATCCAGAATGTTAGTTTCCCTTGTTGGGGTATGGACAATTTGTTCCAGGGCATTTGAATGAACAAAATCAAGTAACTTTTGCACTAGCGAGTAAGGGCTAGCATAGGTTTCCCAATTGATGGTGGGATAATTGAAATCCCCCATAACCAGTGTGTTTGGTAAAATTTGGATTGTCTCCAGTTTAGTCAAGTAGGCTTCCTGGGCATTGAAACCCATGGAGGGGGATCTATATCTGGCTATGACTTAAATGGGGGTCTTACCCACTGTAACCTGGACCTGGGGTAACTCCATGGAGTTGTCCAGTCTAACTAGACAGAAGGTGAATTTATCTCTAATATAGTGTGAAACACTGCCGCCTTTGGTTTTCACACATTCATTTTGTGGTCTAAAGGTGCGGAAGTCATTGTAGCCTTATAAGACCTGGCTGCTGTCTGAGGCCTAGAACCAGGTTTCTGTGACTGCACAGACATCTACATCTTCTAGTGATAGAAGTGCTTCCAGGCAATGCAGTATTTGGTTTAAGCTCATAGTATTTAGCAGCATGTCCCTTATTTTGTTCTGATTGGTTAATTTCATGTTGGTAATGTTGTTTTCGAGACCTTGCCTAAAAAAGGCACTATGGGGAGGCAAGAGCCTTTGCCAGCAGCCGAAAAACTAGAGGTGCCAGGTGCAGACCATCTATGGCAAAGCAGGTTTGTCGACCATAGCTTCCCAGGCTGACAGGAACTGGAACCCCTTTGAATGACAACAGAAACTGAGCCCATTATTGAAATCAATCATTTTCTGTTAGTACTGTGGCATCATTCTAGGTGAGGGTAGTATGCTGCTCAAGTCTAGGGACATACCTGCCTGGAACAGTTACTCACAGAGCTCAACCATGTCTCTCTTCATATAGTCCAGTGTGGTATATCTCAGGTCATTCACACCACCATGAACCATGACAGTCATAAAGGTACTTATTGCTGAGAGACCTGAGTGCATACGTGATTTGAAGAATCCTGGCACCAGACAGGCAGCTGATCGTGACTTTCTCCTTGTCCAACCTGGTGAGTCGGACACCCTTGCGTCTCACTATTGAACCTCCAGTGATAATCATCTAGGGCCAAAGTTCACACCAACTGGTGGCTAGCCCTGTCATGACTATAGTGAAACATAAATGCATATTTCAAAAGTACTGAACATGTAGTTGAGTTTCTGTTTTTTTAACTGTTAATGTGGTGTAACATGTTTCTAATGTCAGTGTTCCATTGTAATGCCATATGATCTGTTCAAATCTTGTGAAGGTGTTGTCTAACTGAATATATGGATCATTAGAGTTAACATTTTACTTGTTGAAATCCACAAAATTGAGAAATCATTACAATGAATTTTATCAATATTTTTTTGCTTCGTCCTGTGTGAGACAACTGGCATTGCTAATCGGTGTTAATCATGGATTCCTTTTATGGAACGACAGTTCCCTTCCTATGACAAAAACTGAAAAATTTATTCTGCGTGTGCAAAGGCTTAGCCATCAGTCTTGCAAACAAGATTGTCAGTGCACCTGTCCTAGCATACTGGACACTACTGAATGCAGAACTATACTTTAATGGTAAATGCCTGAATGACTGTTAATGAAGTACGTACTGAATGATAGCACAATATATGTGACATTTGAATCCGCATAATGGATATTATACCTGTGTACCTTTAAATGGCGTAATACATATGATAATTTTTTTACATTTTAATCTTTAATATGATTCTACACACAAATGCAATTTGTAATGACAATAATGACATATTTTTGTATGTTGACTGTGGGGATAATCCTGATAATGTTACCTATGTGTCTGTTGGAGTGGTCAAAATGATAATAATAATAATAATAACAATAACACAATTCCGTGTGCATACTATGAAATAAATGGTACACGTGTCTCACTAGTCTCATATGCAAAGCCATGGAAAAAAATTATCATGGAAATGATCAATAATAACACAGGAAACCTCCAAACACTGGGCCCAATTTGGTTTCATCAAGGAAAGGTCATGCCTACACAAACTGGTGGACTTCTTTCAGAAGGTCACCAAAGCAATGATTAAAATGGTTTACACTGCTTACCTTGACCTGGCCAAGGTATTTGACACAATACCCCACTGGGCATTGTTGACAAACTAAGGAGGTTAGGTATAAACTGTTATGATCCCAGGTGTATAGCCAGCTGGCTGACAGACAGGAACCAAGAAATTAGAGTTGGGGAGCCCACTTCTACAAAAAGGCCAGTCACAAGCAGAGTCCCTCAGGGATCCATCCTGGGACTGCTCTGTTTTTGACATTTGCTTCTCTTAAGTCAAGGCTAACATTAAGGACCTCTACCTGACTAAATTTGCAGATTATTGCTAATTAGGAGCAGTCATAGGATCCCCCACTGACTCTAATGTTCTCCAGGATGTGCTGGCACAGAGAAATAACTTTTTTCAGAGCCATGAACCAAAACTAAATGCCAAGAAATGCATAATAATATCCTTTGGGAAGTTATCCATCCCTGGTAACTCTCATGTTGACAACGTACCCCTAAGAGTCGAACCAGTAGTTAGGAACATAGGGACACACATAGACAGTAATCAATAATCTCACCTTTGACCACAACATGTCTATAGTAGTGAGGAAATCATTCTGTGTTGTGCAACTTATGAACAAAAGTATGGCTTCTAGGCCCAGAGAGGTCATTGATCCCCTGTATTCAGCATTCATGAGACCTATTATTGAGTAAAATGTCCCCTTTGGTATGTACCTAACCAGGCACATCCAACAAGTGGAATATCCACAGAGGTTCCTCAATCAAAGAATACAGGGTGTAAGTAATATGTCCTATGGACACCAGCTCAAATCCCTATCCCTGTATTCTGTCCCCTATAGGCTGTTGAGGGGAGATCTATGCCTGGCTCAAAAGGCATTGTCAGACGTCAACCTGATGGACCTTCTGTATATTCAGAAAACAAACAGCATTGGAATAATCCATTCTAAAGACTTAAACCTTGTCTGTGATATAAATAGGACCTGCAAAATGGACAGGTATGTATACCAGAGACTACCCCATCTCTGGAACAGCCTTCCCATACATGTGAAGCCGAGTTCCTCCCTAACCCAATTCAAGTGCAACTTGGACAACTGGATGGGGGACAGAAAATTCATCCCTGGTTTGACATCTGTATCTCTAATGGATATAGGCAGTCTGTAAATGGTTAATCTCCCAGACTCCTGCTTGTAAATATTTCACCTCCCAAGCCCTTGCTTACTCTTATCAAGGAAACCAAAACATGTCAGACATTTAGGATGCATGGCTAGGTTTAAAAAGGTCCTTGTGATTGTTAGCCTAGTACACATCTATGAACCTTTGTGCAAATAAATGAAATAACAGAAGTAGCAAGGTATTAAGGTAATTGTTTATGAAGACTACAGCAAAACAGCTTTGAAAATGTAGTTGCACTGCTTGAGTGACATATCTGTTTAATGTAAATCCTCCTGGAATATGCTTGGGAGCACATCCCATCATATACACTCTTATGTCCCTTTCCTCAGTTTTTGCCCTTCCATAAAATAATAATAATGTCATTTAAAAAACAAGAATATGGCACACATGGGTAACAAATAAAAACGTCATTTTTATGTTCACTCTTTGCATGACCATTGGCATAGTGCACTGCTAGTGGTCAGTGATGACTGCAGAGAGATTACATTTCTTGTCGTTTCGCAAAAACTCAAAAAATAATTATGCATGGGCTAAGACTTTGCCATTAGTTACATACCTACTTGGCATTGATGTCCATCAGTCAACAAAAGATATTAAAACAATTAATGCAAGAAGGAAGTGTTCTACTTAAAAGCATCTGTGCCTCAAATCATAATGAAGGAACAGCGTATATTGCAACAGTTACAGGATTGTTGCACATTGAGCAGGTCTTGATTTGATTCTTACCATGTCAGTACACATTTATTGTACAAGTAAAGCAGAATCAAATGACAGACATGATCAGAAAAACTATTACTTGATAGATATGCTGACAGTGTACAGTAGTACAATATATACAATGTAGATTTCCAATGTACATAAAGATGTTGACTATGCATTAGATGCAACGTCTGCATTAGAAGCTGAAGCAAAGTGAAACTTGCAGTAGTGCATTTTAGTATTCTAAGTACAAACTTGCAGTTTTAAAAGTACTGTATTTTCATTTTTTCTGTTTCCTAATTGTGTGTTTCTGAACAGTGTACTGTGTGTCTCTCTACAGTTAGTTGGTGGCTCTGAAATTGCCCGCCCCTCCTGTAAGTCTGTATTAGAACACTCCTCCTGGGTCCATCTCATTTGCTCACTTAACCGAGTACAGTGAGATTATATTCTGAGTCTAGTATTCACTCTACTTAATATAGAGAGAAGGTTTGAGAAGGCCCCCCCCAAAAAAAAAAATGCACTTTATTCATTTGCTTTTACTGTATTTGTCTTTCCTCCAACTTTATTTTGCTTTTCTTAAAAGTACTCAATTTTATTTATTCTGCTGCATTTATTACTGCTCAGTAGTAGCCTGATTAAAATGTAACTGTTATTGTAAGTATTTTGGTTTAAGCACTTGGGTTTCATACAGGCTGTTTTACATTAAGAAGGTCTGTGGTCTGCACTGTTGTGGCAGGACAGGTAGCTTACATCCTTCTAAGCTGGGAATTGCTGATTGAAGGCCCAGTGTCTGCTATTCTAAATGTGTATTAGTTCTGGCTTAAGCACTTGGGCTTCAGGCCAGTTATTCTACATTAAGAAGGTTTGTGGTCTGCACTCTTCTGGGAGGAGAGGCTGGATTCTACCCTCCTGAGCTGGGAATATCTGGTCACAGGTTTATTGTGCCTGCTTATTTGAACTGTTTCTTTCTGAAATTGATGCGGCTTGTTGCTGTATCACAGACCAGATTCAGGCCTGCTGAATCTAGCTTTGTTTGTATAACTTGAGCACTGGTCCAGGTCATCATTTTTGGAGAAGGTTCCCCTGTACCATAGTAAGCAGGAGTGTGCAGTTAGAACTTGTCTGATTGAAGGCTGCTATATATATATTTATTACACTTTATTCATCTGCTTTTACTGTATTTGTGTTTCTTCCTACTTTATTACTAGGAGCATTGACTACAACTCTGATCTGCGATATATAACAATAAGTATCCTTTTCTGTGCATTTAAAGTGTTTGAGTGTAACTGCTTTATTTTCTAAAAAAACAAAACAAAACAAAGCAAAACAAAAATATATATATATACTTGTTTCCCACATTTCTAAACTAGTATAGTCCAGTTTTCAGGTTAGTGCTGAATTCAGGGCTGTGTTACAAATCTCTGTGTTTGCCCATACCTTACTTGGATAGAAGGAAGTTCTCTGTTCACCTATGAGAGAGGGGTGCTTTGAGCAGCCTATCTGTCCCTGGAGGAGTGGTTTCAGCCCAGAAATTAGTAGTTTATTGGCCATTTTGGGCTAATTTCTCTTTCATTTCCCTGCTATAAATACCACATTTGCCTGGTTTTGCACACCAGGCAGCGCCGGTTAGCTAGGGTAAAACTATTCTCGGCTCCACAGTCTCCTCTTCAATTTTTCCTTTGGAACTAGACAAACTTTCAACTTAAGCACTCAAGCCATTCATTTTTCAGCCTGGCACTTGCACAAAACTTATAGCAAGCACTTATAAACCCTAGCACTAAACCCTCCTGTACTGTACAGAAGGACAAGGCTCTCTATTCAACCTTACCAGCCATCCAGTAAAACAGTTCACTGTACCTATCCAGACATGTCCAAAGGGCAGTTTCAGGTGTACTCTCCAGTCCAACTGGTGAATCTGGGCATTTTGAGACAATGTTACAACTGCCTCATGTACACAGACAACCCCATCCTCCTACCACCAAACACTAATACATGCGAGAGATGCAATTATACAGCCAAACTGGAGGTTAAGCTCTCTCAACTCAAGACTGGATCAGACAGTCAAGAGGAGGAGGGAAATACTTGCATCACACCACCAGTCTCACATAAACCCATTAAAGCAGCACTGGAAAAAAACACACATAAATACATGAAAACATACTTGGAGGCTCTAAATAAAAATCTGCAAAACCAACAGAGACCTCCAAAGCAAACATCCAAGCAACCTCCACCCCCCAATACAAACCATGAAACACATACTTCACAAAACTAGTGTGCCATGCAATCACAGTCCTTAAGGCAAAATAACATACCTAACATACTAGTAATAGGTGACTCTATAGTCAGGCACACTGACATCCCACTCACTAGGCTAAATAAGGAGAGGGTTACTGTTAGCTGCCTGTCGGGTGCCAGGATCCGCCACATAACACAAGCACTCAGGTCAATCCAGAACAAGTACAAATATAACTCTGGAGTGACCTGAGTGCTTGTGTTATGTGGCGGATCCGCCACATAACACAAGCACTCAGGTCACTCCAGAACAAGTACAAATATGACTCTGGAGTGACCCGAGTGCTTGTGTTATGTGGCGGGTCCACCACATAACACAAGCACTCAGGTCACTGCAGAACAAGTACAATATGACTCTGTCATTGTCCATGTTGGTGTGAATGACCTGAGCCATATTTCTCTGGACTACATGAAAAGAGACATGGAAGAGCTCTCTGATCACGTAGCCCAGGCCGGTATGACCCTGACCCTGAGTAGCATCCTGCCCTCACCAAGAATGATACCACAGTATAAAGAAAAAATTCTGGTGTCATTCAAAGGGGATCCAGTGTCTGTCCACCTGGGATGACATGCTCGACAAGCCACGCTGCTTTGCTAGAGACTGCTTGCACCCGTCACCCCTAGGCTTTCAAATACTGGCCAAGGCTCTTGCCACCCCCATAGTGCCTTTTTTAGGCAAGGCTCAAAAGACAAACCCACCACCGTAAATAGCACAAGTAACAAAAAACTGAGGGCAATGGTACTCAATGCCAGAAGTCTGAACCTCAAAATGCACGCACTCGAGGCACCCCTCAGTATGGAGAAAATCGATATATGTGCAGTAACAGAAACCTGGTTTAAAGCTTCAGAGAGCACCCCAGCACTACCAGGCTACAACTCATACCATACATTTTGGCCACGGAACCCAAACCGAAATACAAAAGGTGGGGGCGTATCCATATTCATCAAGGA
The DNA here is from genome assembly GCF_019279795.1 of Protopterus annectens. NCBI lineage: Eukaryota > Metazoa > Chordata > Ceratodontiformes > Protopteridae > Protopterus > Protopterus annectens. Next base: position 1,625,876,648 of record NC_056733.1, on the reverse strand, counting down.
TACCCACACCTCCAGGTTAGTGACACAGCACGATGCTTCAGAGATCATCCACGTGAAACAAACAATGGGTAAAACTGCAATTCAAATTGTAGCTTGCTACAGATCACCCACCATGTCCCAGGACCCCCATTCTGCATTTCTGGAAACAATGGGAAACATAAAGGTCCTACCAAACACCCTAATATTGGGTAATTTCAATTACCCAAACATTAACTGGGAGAACTACTCAAGTACTAACTCCCTTGCCCAACATTTCCTAGAATTTATAAACTCAAATGCCCTGGTTCAACTGGTCAACACTCCCACCAGAGTTGACAACATATTGGACCTGGTCATCACCAACATGGGTGAACGGTGTTCCACACTGGAGGTCAACCCCTCGCTGGTTAGATTTGACCATAAACAAATCACTTTGGATATTCACATTCCACCCCCACCCCCGGACAAGAAACCACAGTGAAAAACTTTTCAAAAGCAAACTTTACATTACTTAAGACTGAGCTGGAAAGTTTCAAAGCTCCCATGCTGAAGGATAATGCTGTCCAAGCTGCAAAATCCTTTACTAGTGCATTATACGGGCACCTACCATGACATCCCAAGCAAAACCAAGACTCACTCCTCCAAGAAAAGGAAACCAGTCTGGTGGATTCCTGCCATAAATAAGCTATACAATAAAAAGGAGGAAACTAGTACAGAAAAGAGTAAAATCCCAAGAAGTGAAGACATCCCTGATCAGCATCAGCAAGAAACTATGATCCCTCATAAAATCATCCAAGGCGAGCTTTGAAAGAAAAATTACCAAGGACTCCAAAGATAACCACAAGGCATTCTATAGCTATGCCAAAAATCTAAGTGGCAATGCTCAGATCTGCTCAGAGTTAGTGCAGAATGGCACAAAATACACTGAACCGACCGATATCACCAACATCCTGGCAGACAGGTTCAGAGCAAACTTCACCCCCGTCTCACCCCCAAAAGGGCCCATAACCATACCAGAAGAATGTAGAGTCCCTGAAATCACAGACACTCAGGTTAAAACAGCCCTCTTCAAAGCCAAAAACACAGCATCAATGGGACCGGATGGTGTCCCAGGCTGCATTGCACATGAGCTCAAAGACGAACTAACACCTCACCTAAACACACTGTTCAAACTCAGCCTCTCCACAGGTTACGTACCAATAGAGTGGTGCACAGCAACGATTATTCTGCTCCATAAAGGTGGAGCCACAACAGACCCCAGGAACTATCACCCTATAAGCCTGACTAGCTTGGTCTGCAAGGCTATGGAGCGCATCATCATGGAACTCATTAACAGAGACATTGGGAACCACCAAACATTGGACCCTACCCAGTTCAGCTTTGTTAAGGGCAGATCATGCCTCCTAAACCTGGTGGACTTCTTTGAGACAGTTACCAAGGCTATAGACGAGGGAAAGGTGGTACATACAGACTACCAAGACCTCGCAAAGGCCTTCACACCATTCCCCACTCTGGTATTATAGACAAGCTCACTAGCCTGAACATAAACCCCTACATCACAAGATGGGTTGCCAACTGGCTCACAGACAGAACCCACATGGTGAGAGTTGCAGGAGCTAGGTCCGACTCTAAACCGGTTACAAGTGGCGTTCCCCAAGGCTCAGTCCTAGGACCCCTCCTGTTCAGCATATACTTCTCAGAGGTACAGGCAAGCACAGAAGGACTACGGCTGACCAAGTTCGCAGACGACTGCAAACTAGAGACTATAATTGACTCTCTGGCTGTCACAGACATCCTCCAAAAGGGTCTCACTGAGATGGATACTTGGTGTCAAAATCATGGCCTCAAGCTAAATGCCAAAAAGTGCATAGTCATCCCCTTTGGAAAAAACAAAGTACCCACAAACTACCACATAGGTGGTAGTCCCCTGAATACGGAAGACATAATAAGGTATCTGGGGACCCAAGTAGGTAGTAATCTCACCTTTGATAATCACATTGCCAAAGTGGTTAGAAAATCCTTTTATGTGGCCCACCTAATCACAAAAGGTTTCGCATCCAGATCAAAAGAGGTAATTGTGCCCCTCTACTCATCACTCATCAGACCCAGCATAGAGTACAACGCCCCATTTGGGATGTACCTTACAAGACACCTGCAACAGCTGGAAAGACCGCAGAAGTACCTCACCAAGAGGATCACTGGCCTCAAACAGATGCCCTATGGAGCTCGACTGAAGAAATTACAGCTGTACTCGGTTGCATACCACCTACTCAGAGGTGATCTCTGCCTGACATACAAGGCCATGTCCAACCCAGAATTGATGGACATGCTCCATCTAAAGAAAACCTTATCCCCACGAGCCACATGCTCTAGGGATCTAAACCTCACCACAATAATAAATAGGATGTGCTGGTGGGATAGTTTCCTGTCCCAGAGACATTCTATGCTTTGGAACAAGATCCCAATCTACATTAGGCACAGCTCCTCACTAACACTCTTCAAAAGAAACCTTGATGAGTGGATGGAAAACAGAAAATTTACCTCAGGGATCACTTCAGTGGCTCTGCTGGACAGAGGCACAGGGAACTAATCTAAGGGAGCGGCAAAAGCCAACACATTCTGGCTAGGCTTATAAATTCCTTTGGGCAGATAGCCTAGTACCTACCTATGAACCTATGTCACATAGGTATATTCTCAGTCATGTACACATCTGTAGTCCTCACCTTACAGACTTATATTAGTTCTCCTGTGGTGCTACTAGTTAATACACAGAGTTTAGCGGTTCATGTGCCATTTTGTCATGGGCTTGATTTCCAAAGTGTTATCAATCACACATTTTTATTTGTACGTCACACCAATACATCTGGTAATAATGAAATATAATGTATATAAAGACTGCACAGAAGAAGAGACATATCATACAGGTGATTATATATTTGTAAGTCCAAATGCTAATATTATGAAATCTATAAATTATCTGTGAGCGCATGTCCAACAGTGGAGCAATTTCAACTGAAATGTAATGGAGACAGTAACTAGCCTGACTGGAGTCTCTGTAGAGCACATACATGCAGATCAGTACATAAGGCCAAATGTTACTGCCATGTTTCTCACCCAGAATAAACACTGAAGAAATAATACATAAACCCATGTAATTTTAGGCAATTTTTGTGCCTCCTCTTGTGCAATGGCATCTGTCATTGCACACAGGCTATTATACATGAGATCTGATTTGGGCACCAATTCCCTGCCATTTTTCCTGAAATCTTTGAAGGTGATGGTGAGCGAAGTACTCCATTTACACAGCACAGAGGTGGTATGAGAAGGAGTCCCATATTTTTGTAGCACTCCTTGTGAAATCCTACAACTGGAAGCTTCAGTAGGGTGGCTATACTAATCTTAGTACAAGGCTGAGGCTTGAATCATTTAGTCAAGGTTGTCACCCAAGCTATTAAGGTCACATGCATGGATGAACAGTACCACCACCATTTTAGTGACTTAAAAAGGCAAAAACTGGACCTCCTTAGCTGATGGGAGGATCATTTTAGGCTTCCATGCAACAAAGTTGTAGAATATATGGTCCAGTACCCATATATTAAGTTGCTATGACATGACAATGAACACAAGTCTTCATTACTGTCTTTTTTTATGTGTAGTCTGCAGAGATTGAAAGAAACTAGAAGGCACATTAGGAGAGACTGAGACACCTTAGAGAGGTACTGGGTAAGTATGGATTCATTTAGGACTGATTGTCATTTCATAATAGCACTAATTCTACCAACAGGTTATCAATAATGTGGACAATAGGCCATAGATAGTTGTCAGACACCTATATGAATTTGCATATTTTACATTTGCAAATAGTACAGATCTGTATGTTTAGCTCATGCAAATTTGAACTAATCAAAGGTTAAGTAAAGACAGATGTATGTGGGTTCATTTCTAGACAACAGCAACTATTGTCTAATATTCATTTTAGAATTCAGTACTTACTAGCTGCAATCATAACATAGAAGAGCATGTAGTCAGTCCTAATATATGTGTAATTAACTGTTCCCCATTAATTAGTTTTAAAATACTTGCACTTTTTGTAAAATGTTTGTAACTGTGAGATGCAGGAATATGATAGCATTGCTGGACCAGGAATTTCTGGCCTCACACATTCGTATCTGGATGCACAGAATCTTAAAAATATAGAATATTTAATGACTGTGACACTATCATTACATAATATTTATTATGTGCTTATTATTTGTCACTCAGTTTGTCTCACCCTCTTTCTTGCTATAATTTCTAATATATATATATATATATATATATATATATATATATATATATATATATATATATATATATCTTTTTCTTCTTTATATATATATATATATATATATATATATATATATATATATATATATATATATATATATCTTTATATATATATATATATATATATATATATATATATATATATATTTGTGTGTGTTTACCTTTCATTTCAACATTTCTTATTTGTGATTTATCATGATTAACAGCACAGAGAGCTATACTGGCCACAGTGGCTCAGAAAAACATCCCTCCACAGGTGGCAATGGTGGTTCCAAAGCTACCCCCAGCAGTGGCACCCAGCACTTCTGGCTCACAACCTGCCCAGCATTGCCTCTGCAACACCTGCAGTCCCTGCAATGCTGGTGGAAGGTAGCTCTGCCCTGAAGGCTGTTGCACTGCATCTACCAGGAGCAGTGGTACAGGAGGTGGTGATTATGTCTTCCGACAAGAGGTAACAAGGCTGATGGAGGAGATAATGGAAAGGAGCCATGGTGTCAGTATCATCTGTACAGAAAAAATTGTGCAGAGAATTACCAAACCACTGTTCCATCTGACACTTTCCCAGGTATCTGTGACAGGAGACAATGATGACAGTTCTGAGGGTGAGGACTAGATTCCCATTATTTTCATACTGGAAAGGGATGCACCTCTGAATTTCCAGGGAGCACCCCTGCAATACCAGGCTACAACTCTTACCACATTTTTTGGCCGCCAAACCAAGACTGAAACACTAAAGGTGGAGGAGTGCCCATATTCACCAAGGATATTCACACCTCCAGGCTAATTACCCAACACAATGCATTTGAAATTCTCCAGGTGCAACTAACACTAGGTAAGACTGCAATCCAAATTGTAGCTTGCTACAGATCCCCCACCATGCCCCAAGATTCTCACTACACCTTTCTAAACATACTGGAAAATATTAATATACAACCAAACATCCTAATACTAGGTGATTTCAACTACCCTGCCATGAACTGGGAAAACTACTCGGGTACCAACACCTTTTCCCAACGGTTCTTGGAATTCATAAATTCCAATGCCCTGGATCAACTAATCCTACCAGGGGCTCCAACATCCTAGACCTGGTCATTACCAACACGGGAGATAGATGCTCCACACCAGTGGTCATCCCCTCATTGGTCAGGTCTGACCATAAGCAAATCACCCTTGACATCCACATCCCACTCCCACCCCCCAGTAAGGAAACATCCGTAAAAAAGTTCTCCAATGCAAACTTCATGCTACTCAAGTCAGAAGTGACAAACTTCATGACACCCATGTAGATGGGAGCTGAAAGTTTGACTGCTGAATCCTACACTAAGGCACTGTATGAGCGCATCCAGTCGTGCATGAATCGTGCCATCCCAAATAGAGCCAAGATGCTCTCCTCCAAAAAAAGGAAGCCAATCTGGTGGTCCCCTGCCATAAACAAACTATACAACAGAAGGAAGAAACTGTTGCAGAAAAGAGAAAAATCCCAGGATGCAAAAAACTCCCTTACCAGCCTCTATAAGAAGCTGAGATCCCTCATAAAATCCTCCAAAGCTAGTTACGAAAATAAAATTGCCAAAGATTCCAAAGACAACCACAAGGCATTCTATAGTTATGTCAAGAATCTAAATGGCAATGCTCAGATCTGCTCTGAGCTACAACAGAATGGCATTAAATATACTGATCCCAAGGATATTGCCAATATCCTGGCAGATCTATTTGGTGTCAACTTCACCCCTCTCTCACCCACTAATGGGCTCATCTCAATACCAAAAGATTGAGAAATTCCAGTAATCACGGCCACACAGGTAGAAGCCACACTCTCCAAAGCTAAGAATACAGCATCCATGTGACCAGATGACATCCCAGGCTGTGTACTATATGAACTACAAAATGAACTGGCACCTCACCTAAGTGTCATGTTTAATCATAGCCTCACCTCAGAATTTGTGCCCACTGAATGGCATACAGCTACAGTTATTCCACTTCACAGGGGGGATCCACCTTGGATCCCAGGAACTTCCATCCCATCAGTCTGATGAGCCTGATCTGCAAGGGCATGGAATGCATTATCATGAAACTTATAAACAAAGACATTGGCAACCTTCAAGCATTGGACGCCTCCCAGTTTGGGTTCGTGAAGGGATGATCTTGTCTCCTGAACCTGATTGACTTCTTCGAAACAGTCTCCAGAGCTGTGGACGAAGGGAAGGCGGTCCACACAGCCTAACTGGACCTTGCCAAGGCCTTCAACACCATGCCCCACTCTGGAATCATAGATAAACTTACTAAGCTGGGCATTAATCCCTACGTCACTCGATGGGTCGCCAACTGGCTTACTGACAGAACTCAGACTGTAAAAGTAGCCAACTCCAAATCCAGCTCCAGACAAGTGGCAAGTGGAGTACTTCAGGGTTCTGGGACTGCTTTTGTTTGGCATCTACTTCCCTGAAGTACAGGCCAACACTAAGGGACTCTGACTAACAAAGTTCGTAGATGACTGCAAACTGGGAGCCATTATTGAATCCCCAAATTATGTGGATATTCTACAAAAGGGCCTGACAGAAACAGATGCTTGGCGCCAGAGCCATGGGCTCAGGTTTATGCCAAGAAATGTATAGTTATCCACTTTGGGAAAAAACATGTACCCATGAATTACCACATAGGTGGCAGTACACTAAACACTGAAAGTGTGATGAGAGACTTAGGGACACAGGTGGACAGTGGTCTCACCTTCGATAACCACATCACCACCCACAACAGTCAGGAAATCCTTCTATGTGGCACACCTCATCAATAAGGGCTTTTCCTCCAGAAAAAAGGAGGTCATTGTCCCACTGTACTCATCCCTCATTAGACCCATTATAGAGTACAATGCCCCATTTGGTATATACCTCACAAGACATCTGCAACAGCTGGAAAGGCCGCAGAAATACCTCACTAAAGGTATCACAGGCCTAAAGCAGATGTCCTATGCTGACTGTCTAAAAAAACTCCAGCTATACTCTGTGGCATATCGTCTACTCAGAGGCAATTTCTGCTTAAAATACAAGGCCATGTCAAACCCTGAGCTGTTGGACATGCTCCACTTAAAGAAATCCCAATCCCTCAGAGCCACATGCTCCAGGGATCTAAACCTTGTCATCTCAATGAACAAAACATGCTGGAGGGATAGGTTTCTGATCCAGAGACTCCCCATACTCTGGAATAGACTGCCCATACATGTCAAGCAGAATGCCTCCTTGGCCCTCTTCAAAAGGAACCTTGACGATTGGATGGGAGATAGGAAATTCACCCCGGGGAACACGTCAGTCACCCTGCTAGACAGGTATCCAGGGAAGTAAATATTGTGGGAAGAAATATCCTGGGAATTGTTATAGCTAGGTTTGTATAGGCCCTAGGGCCGATAGCCTAGTACCAACCTATGAACCTATACATAACCTTATTGTTTCAATCACCATCACTGGAGAAAAAACCAAAACGATACCAAACTTCCACTGAAAACAAAAAATAGCAGAAACAGCCACAGCAGAAGATACAGATACAGAGCACGGACTTTATTGTAAGCGCTTTCGGTCGAAGTAATACCTCAACCTTCTTCAGACATACATAATTAAAACAACCACAAAACCTTCCTTAAATATGCAATGCATGATTAGAAAAAAGTCACTTAATTAATCCATTAATGTGAATGACAATAATCAGGGTTTTCACAGGAGGAGAGATGGCTCGACTCCTGGAACGAGCAACAACAACAATTCCACATCCAATTACAGGGGGAGATCGCAGAGAAGGAAGAAGGGGAACCAACGGAGGAGATAGAGAACATTGAAGAAACTGGTCCCATTGTTCTTACCAGCCAACAAGGGGATTTCAAAATCTACAACTACGCTGTTCTTACAATTGAACAAAATCTTATTGACTTTTTTCAAAAGGTCTTACATTTGTTCCTGACAGAAAATGCAATGTAGTGAACACAATTGTAGATTTCAAATTATATGTTCGTAAATTGAACCTGGCATTTAGATTAGGTAATATGCCTTCCCTTTTGAATTCTCATAAAGTTTCAAGCGTTTTTAACCCCCCATTACATAGTTCTTTAAATATTTTTGAGACGGTTTGTGAGATTGATTTAAGAGCTTTGCTCTCTTGTCACAGCATTTCTAAAACCACGAAAGTTAACATTTCTAAAGAAGAGTTAGCCTTTATTTCTCTTCTTAATGAATGTAACATAAGAGTGATGTTGCCGGACAAGGGAGGGGGATTAGTTTTTTATGGATGAATACTTTTATAATGGAAAGTTACTAGAACATCTTGAATCTGACATTTATTCGAAATCTAGTCTCAATGAGATACATATGGCCTATAAAAAGATTAAAGGCATTTTAGATGATCTTTTTATTCAAGGAACTATAGATTCCGATATGTTACAGTATTTAGACATGCCAGCACCCAAGATTCCCACCATGTTTGGCACGCCCAAAATCCATAAAAATTTGGCTAACCCCCCTTTCAGACCCATTGTGGACGGAAGGGGTTCCATTACGTACGCATGTGCCAAACTGGTGGATAGTTTTCTAAAACCATTATTAAAAAGTGAGCCCCAAATTTGTAAGGACTCTTGGGGGTTTTTGCAGCATATAGATAAAATGGTGTACAATTCAGACCTTATGTTTTTAGTGGTGGACATTAAAGACTTGTACACAGTTATCCCACAACAGTTGGGGATTGAATGGACAAGGGAATTCATGTTGAGTAAAAAAGCCTCTAATGAACAAATGAATTTGGTTGAAACATTACTTGAGATCGTGCTGTTAAACAATTTTCTAACATTCAAGGGCCAATTTTACCTTCAAAAGACCGGCATAGCCATGGGGTCCCCCTGCGGATGCAGTTTTGCAAACAGCGTCCTTGCACACTGGGAGCATAAATATTTATTTCAAAATGTGCTGTATCAAGAAAATGTCACCTGGTACAACAGATACCAGGATGACATGTTCTTTTTTTGGAAAGGGCCATTAGAATTGATCCCCCAGTTTATAGAAAGCATTTCAAAGATGACAAATTTTCTTCAATTTACTTTCACTATTGGAGAAAATTAAATCAGTTTTTTGGATGTTAAATTAAGTAAGGACATTTCTAACAGTAGATTTAAATCTGAAATATATAGAAAGCATACCCACTCAAACTCCCTTCTCCACTTCTCAAGTGGACATCCATTTCACCAAAAGAGAAGTGTGGTGAAGGGACAATTTGTGAGGGCAGCAAGAATGACATCTGACCAACAGGATTTTGTTAATGAATGTGAAAGCTTGAGTGTAAGGTTTATTATGAGAGGATACCCAAAGGCTTTAATCAATGAAGTGATGAAAGAGGTTTTGCACAAAAGAGAAGTGGGCTATTTTAAGCCACTATTAGGAGGGGGTAGCATGCAAAACTCATTAAAACCAGCAACTGGGGAGACACCTCAAATCAACTTTATTTTCACTTATTGTATTGATTTCAACATCATAAGAAGCATCATTAACAAAAATTGGAACATCATTTTGGAAGACACACTTCTGGCTAAAGCAATAGGTGCTAAGACAAAATTTGTGTACAGGAGGGGGGTCAACTTAAAAAACTTAGTTGAAAAATCAACTGATAAATCTACAAGGACTAAAATGGGCATGGCAAAATATGGGATGTGCCCACAATGTAAATATATTCTCCCAGGCAAAGAGGTACACATTAATGGGATTAACTATCGAATTAATGGCAAATACAACTGTGAAAGCAAAAATGTGGTTTATGTGGCTGTATGTGTAAAATGTTCATCATTTTACATAGGCAAGACAGAGCGGGCATTGAAGAAGAGAGTGTATGAACATCTTTACGCCATAGGGAGGAAAAATCTAAATAACGCACTTGCCAGGCACACTTGTGAACAACCTGACCACCACTTTTTATTTACTGCCATACAACAAGTTAAGATTGGTACTGGGGGGGTCCATGGCAATTATGGCTTGAAGAACAAGAACTTTTATGGCAAATCAGAACACTTGCCCAACTTCCCCCAGGTTTGAATGAGTATGCATTGATCAAATGTATATTAAAATTAAGGGCATTAAGGAGATAAATTGTTTATTGTTTACAAGTTTTATACATAATAGTATCAATTTTGTGTGTTTTTTACATATTTTTATATAATAAGAGTGTATATATATAATAATACTCACATTTCTTAGATAACCTAGACTTTAAGATATATGGTTATTATTTTTTAAAAATTCATTAACATGGTCTTTTATATATTTACACATTTAATGATTTTTATTTGAACCATGAGTTTGTCTTGTTGGAGAGTCTTGTGCAATAGTTCTTGATGTTTACTACCAATGATACTTATTTAATATTTAACATATACAAAAAATCTTTATAAAGTCATAACATTTTTAAAGAAAATGTAAATTTTATGTATTAATGTATTTATAACATTACATATTTATATCTTTTATATAAAATAAGCTAAACTCATTAGCATAAGTTGTAAATTTTCTTGTAACTTTAAGAAGTCATAATAATTAATGGATTAATTAAGTGACGTTTTTCTAATCATGCATTGCATATTTAAGGAAGGTTTTGTGGTTGTTTTAATTGTGTATGTCTGAAGAAGGTTGAGGTATTACTTCGACCGAAAGCGCTTACAATAAAGTCCGTGCTCTGTATCTTCTGCTGTGGCCGTTTCTTCCATCACCATCACTGTCTGCCTTGTATATCCTGCATATGTACATCTGCTACCTAATCTACCTTGCATACCTACCTCTCTTATTCATAAATACCGACCCCAACATTCCTGTCTGACTTAAAAAAAAAAAAAAAACAGAGTGCTTGTCCCACAAAAAAAAAAAAAATTATACCCCATACATAACTCTCCAATTTGCCTGTGTGTGTGTAATTTATAATTGATTAGGTCAAACTGGTCACACAGCATTATTAAGTGCTTACACATCATTCAGATTTACCAGATTATTTGTACATATACAGTCTTAATCTTGTAAAGAAGTGGATAGTTATGGTCCTGTCCCACCACCATCCTTTTCATTGCTTAATTATTCTTCCTGGCTTGCTCCCCATTTTTGTCACTATCCTATCAACCTCATTTCACACTTTAAATTTGTTCAAAAAAATAGATTCACACAACACACACATGACCAGAAATAGCTTATAAACAGAAATCTATATTTCTGAACTCAGCATTTAGATGATGCTTGGCATCGAGCAACAAAGGGTACTGCTAGTTCTCATCCTATAGCAAAAGTTCAAAAAAATAATTACGCATGGGATAATAGTTTCCATTCAGTTGCACAAATAAGCTTGGTAGCAGTGTGTTTCAATAAGAAATTCTGGCAGACTGAAAGTAATGTCAGTGGGATCTATTACTTGTATAGGCTTTATTGTCTCATATACCTGATATGAGGAGTCCATTCCAATACACACATTTCACTGCTGCATGCAACTGAGGGTAGGAGTTTTTTTCACATTTTCCTTTTCAGTGTCCAGTGTGTTTCATTGAACCAGTATAATTGCAAACATATTTGCAAACTGGTATTGATGAGTGCAATAGTAATATCAGTTGCGTGCATGCCTTCATACTAGCCAGCATATAGTATATACATAGCAGTGTTTTTTCACTGATGCAGACATAAACACAGACTTACTTATAGTAATGCATAATGCAATGAGGTGGAGGTTAGCAATCAGAAATGAATGACTGGCACTCCTTTGTGTGACAGCTGTCATTATCACCCCACATCTTACTGTTCAATCCCTCTAACAGCAACTTTGTGATTGCCATTCTGCACAATTTCTTCACTTTTGAATTTTTAGAAATATGAGTCCCTTTGTGACTTCACCTGTGGTAACTTTGCAGTAGAAAATATCACTTAATCCATCATGAGTTTCATTCCAGTAATGTGTACATGGCATACGTCATACACATATATCTCATTCCTTACCATGCAGTTCATGTGAAGTAACACATTTATCTCTTAACAGACATGGACATAACATTTTTGAATGTCACAACAAATTTATCTTACTACTTTTCACTTTTGCATTATGTTTGCATTGAGTAGCAAAGTTAGAAGTAAAATACACATCATGTTCTGTGGCAAAAAATGCTGAGAATATGCCTTTGAGCACATATGGTGTTCCTCATGCTAATGTACTAAGCCCTGCTGTGTGATAGAAAGTAATACTGGCAAGAATATGAGGGGACAGTTATTATTATAAGTATAACACGATAGATGGCTTAATGTACTCTATAGGGGTATGTTTGCATTATGACTTCAGTTTGTTGTTTATTGTGTGCCTTAATGTTGTCTGTTTCACAAAGCACATTGACCATTGCTCCATATGTGTGCTACACTCCCTTCAACCATGTGTTTTCTGACATTTCTAATATGACTTTCACGGTGGCATCAGCAGTTAGTGGACAGCTCTAGAGAATGTGGAGTCAGGAAGGCAGATTTCAGATCTAACAATGAGTACCTAGTATGATTGCATTAGAAAGGAGTAACAGGCAAGATTGGCTTACTCAATATATTTGAGGGGGTAACATTTACAGAGGTACATGGTTTTGATGCCTCAAGTGTTGTCCTACCTTTTAATGGAAGCCACAAGCATTCAAACACCCAGCTCAATATATCCCTTCAAATGTGTGCCTTATGACAAGTGTGTTATGACTCCTTCTGTGATATCCACAGTGTACAGCAACAGAGACTATAGATAGGCAGGTGTCCATAATAATATTATTGCATACATCAGTAAGTGGTAACATGCATGGCTGGCCTAGTCAAAAGATGTGATGTTTACAATTCCACTTAGTGCTAATATGGAGGGTTATAATGCCCCCGGTGGTGTATTCTCTTTTGAGGGAAACAATATGCATTCAAATGCCCTGCTCAGGCTAACACTTCAACTGTGTGCTTTCTGACATCTGTGCTATGATTTATGTAGCATCAGTTGCTACTTTATGGTTGTAGTGACTGTGGGAATTAGATAGACAGGTGTTCAAATCCTTCAGTAAACACCTTATATGAGTGTGTACAAAAGCAACTTTTAATAGGCAGGACTGGTTTACTCAATAGATGTGATCTGTACAATTGTGATGTTTTCACAGGTGGAGGCTTTTGATTCCCCCAGGTGATACACTCCCTTTTAAAAAAGATCATATGCATTCAAACACAATGCTCATGCTATTATTTCAACTATATGCTTTCTATTTCTGTAACATGACTTCTTTTTTAGTATCAACAATTAATGCATAGTTTTAGCGACTGTAGAGCAAGTTAGACAGGTGTTCAAATCCATCAGTTTGTATCTATTATAAGTGCATCACAAAATGAAAATGCTTACAGTCAAGAATTGCTTACTTACATATAGATGTATGCAATTCTATTTAGTGATGACATTTATACAGATGGGAGTGTTTTGTTTTCCCCAACTGTTGCACTACCTTTTGAGAGGGACATATGCATTTCAGCACAGTGTCACATTAACCTGTTATCTGTGTGCCTTCTGGAAACTGTGTTATGTGTTCTTCTGTGGCATGATGTGGCCACAAGCCTACACTGTGGGGTCGAGGTAATGTTCTTTGTTATGCTGTGTGCCTTGGCTACTTGCATATTTGATTAGTAATGCTGCTCACAATGCTAACACAATCAATTGTGCTTCTACACAATGTGTACACAACATTAATGAATCCTGGGGTTAATGTTACCTTTAGATGCAGGTTTCACTGAATATTCTTTGTTAATTTACTTGTCTGGTGTAATTTTTGTTTGCCTGGGCGGAGGCTGAAATAGGTCTGTTTCAAGCAGTGCTTTCTACCCTAGTTAAATTGAATAAATAAAAAAAAATAATAAAATGAGTGGGCTGGTAACGTTTCATAGATTGTATGTCATAAACTTTGGTCTTGGGTATAAGAATTTATGAATAATGAAGCAGACCCAGAACTGGACAGCACACCTTTATTGAAAACTATAACTATAACTGAGCGCTTTTGTTTGGTTTGATACCAAACTTCATCAGATGCCATTCATAATTGAGTCATCGCTTTTATAGTGAAGCAAATCATGTAACAAATATCATGTGATAACCAAGTCACCTGACTTGATAAAAATTTTTAAAAAACTTTTGTACTTTAAAAATTACTCTAAATTTAAATAATCACATAGAATCACATCCAGGACATGTCTTTAAATTTAGAGTAATTGACCACGTCCAGAAAGATGTCAGAGGTGGTCCTTTGTCATTAAAGTTAGAAACCAGTGAATTATGTTGGCAGCTATGCACCAATTCTTATGTATTTCCTAGGTTGAATGAAGTATGTTCTATTTCATGTGTATTAAAATTAAAAAGTTTAGATAGATAAGCTATTTTTATGGGTTGGTATATGTATATAATAATTTTTAAAGTACAAAAGTTTTTAAAAATATCAAACCAAATGAAAGCGCCCAGTTATAGTTTTCACTAAAGGTGTGCCATATAGTTCTGGGTCTGCTTCTTTGGAATTTGTGGTTTATTGCTACATTTCGTTTAATTTATTTGTTTAATTTATGAACACTGCACAAGAGGGAGTAGTCCAGTCTGTTTTTGAAAGATGACCAAATTAGATTTAAGAGCAAGGTACAGTGATGGGTTTTTGATTTACACCTGAGGATGATTTAAGCAGTCTTATGGTATGTGTTCCATTTTTGTGATTAGGGTAGCTAAGATGCTGGTGTAACTTATACAACCATGAAACAGTTTGGACTAAATTAAGATAGTAACCAAAATATTTCTGGCTGCGGGTGTTTTATCTTATTCTGTTTTGCATGCATAGTGTTTATTTATATTTTGTTTACTTGTGTAGAGAGTGCTGATCACAGAATGACCATCTACACACTCAGTACATTACATTTGCATTGTGACACTGAAAAGCAACAAACAACAAATATTAATATAAGAAGAATAACATTACAAATATTGTAACCACAAAAAGCAACAGACAACAAATATCAAAGTGTAATAGAACAGATCTGTGACTAACAATACATAGGCATAAATGCAAAAGAACAGTAAAAGATGTACAAAGGAAGTGAAGTACATGGAAAGATTGATAGTTTCATATTCCACAGGGTTTTAGAGTGTGGTGATACTAATGTCTATCACTGTATTCCTGAAGGAAAAACAGTGTGTGTAAAGTGACAAGTGCACAAATAATAAGGTATAGACATAACGGAAACAGTTTGCATTACATTTTAGGATGGTAGCATTTATTCTGCAAAGAAATAAATATTGTCCAAAACAGTGCCTAGGTATATAATCTTATTATTTTGGCGTATTATTTTGTTCAATGCAATTTTAATTTTGGTTTTCATAAAGTGATAATTTTGTAGCAGTTGTTGCAGAAGAGAACAAAGTTGCCTTGGTTGCATTTAATATTAAGTGTAAATATTGTAATCATTTTTTATTATTTGGAAACTGGCTTGAAGTTGAATTTTAGTTAAGGTGATTATTTTTTTCTGAAGAAAGGTGAGAAGTATCAGGAGTGCATTTTATTCAATGCAGATGACTGCTACGATTTGAGAGTAGGCAGATATAATGATTGAATAAGAGGGATGCATCCTTAGGGATCACTCATTCACTTGTGAGTTTATCACCTTACTTTGAATTTTCTGTTGGATATGTGGTGACTGAACTAAATTATTTTATAGATTGGCAGGTACAAGTTTTCATCCCCAATCTACTTGTGAGTCCAGCATGACTTATGGAATAACATATCTGAAAAGTCTTGGTGCTATGTTAAGTTTGTTTCACATGAAATTGGTTGTGGTAATGATATTACACTTATTGGGCCCGATTTCCAAAGATTTGCTCTCAGTGCAGGTGACCACTTACACTGAGAGAAGGCTAAGAGCAGGTCTCTTGGAATTTGTTCAGTGTAGCAAGTCTATTTATAGACAGACCTTACACAAAACTAAGTCACCTACACTGAGTGGAAATCAAACAAGAAGTAGATAAAATTAAACAAATGGAGCTGTAGAACTGCAAAGTTTTAATGTGTTCTGGTACCTCAGCTAAAAAGCCTTCCTCTGAAGGCTTTTTAGCTGAGGTACCATAACACATTAAAACTTTACAGTTCTACAGCTCCATTTGTTTGTTTTTCTTTTGGTTTGTCTGTTGTTTCCAGTAGATAAAAATCAGGCAGCATGTGAATGTGCCAAAAAACAAAAGAAAGAATATAAGGTGAAGGACCAGATAAGAAGGCAAGACATGTGGAAAATGCATAAGTATAGTTGCAAGTAAACAAATCTTCTGGAAGAACCTCACGTTGATCAGGAACAAATGCAGGAACGGCTAAGGAGAGGCGAATTCAAACCGAGAGATGAAAGGTTAATATTGGTGTCCCAAGATAGTGGGCTACATACATGCTGGTTTACAAAGTCCATTGAACATGTGGGAAAAACAGACAAATGTGTGTTTTGTAAAACCAAATTGGAAACAGTCACACACCTCATTGCTGGTTGTGACCTACTAATAGCAGAAGGACTGTATACTGAAAGGCATAATAATGTGGCAAGACTGTTGCACTGGGGATTGTGCAAACATTGTGGTACTGAAGTGGCTGAAAAACACTGGAAACATGAGTCACAAAGCATCATAGAAAATGATGAAGTTTATATCACATGGGATCACCCATTACCAACAGTTCAACAGACAGATGCTAAAAAACTGGATATAGTGGTCCACGAAAAGAAGACAAAAGTAACATTGATCTCGCTACACCTAATGACTACAGTGTGTTGGTACAGAAAGACACAGAGTCATAAAATATCAGGATCTGCAAGCAAAAACAAGAGCAGTGTGGAATAAGGATACCCAGACAGTTCCAATAGTAGTAGGAGCAACAGGTCTTATAAAAAAGAATCTACAATCATATTTAGATATGTTACCAATACATGCAACTCCATACAAATTACAGAAGGAGTCATTACTGGGCACATTGCAGGTGCTGAGAAGAGCACTTTTGGCTGACATCAAAGATGGAAACAATACTGATTTCATGAACTTTAATCGTACTTTGACTTAGGAATGGGGTCAATACTGTCATGGTATTAGAAACTCAAAATATTTGGAGAAATGAAAAAGTGCAAGTCTTTTGGAATCAGGGCACACACACTGTGAACAGCTCCTTTGGAATCTGGCCCAGTTTTTACAGCTTGCATGGAAACTATGCAGATTTTTTTTTTTATTTAGGAGGTTGAATTCTTAGGTTCATAGGTTCATACTAGGCTATCTGCCCTAGGGCATTTATAAGCCTAGCCAGAGTGTGTTTGGCTTTCGCCACCCATTTTAAATTAATTTTGCTATGCCCTTTTTCGAGGTTAGTATACTGTGCCTCTGTCTAACAGTGACACAGAAGTGATACCCGGGGTAAACCTACGATCTCCCATCCACTCATCAAGATTCCTCTTGAAGAGAGTCAATGAGGGACTCTGCCTAACCTGGACTGGGATTTTATTCCAGAGTGAAGGGAGCCTCTGAGTTATGAATCTGTCATGTTCTATTTATTTCAGTGCTGAGGTTCAAGTCTCTCGAGCGAGTATGGGATTTGGATTTCCTGAGGTGCAGCATGTCCATTAATTCCGGGTTGGACATGGCTTTATACGTCAGGCACAGATCGCCTCTGAGCAGGCGGTATGCCACTGAGTAGAGCTGGAGTTTCTTTAACCGGGCAGCATATGGCATCTGTTTGAGCCCTTTGATCCTCTTGGTGAGGTACTTTTGGGGTCTTTCCAGTTGCTGCAGGTGTCTGGTAAGGTACATCCCAAAAGGGGCATTGTACTCAATTATGGGCCTGATGAGGGATGAGTAAAGAGGCACGATGACCTCCCCTGATCTAGATGTGAATCCCTTCATGATTAGGTGGGCTATATAAAATGTTTTCTAACCACTTTGGCCACGTGGTTGTCAAATGAGAGACTGCTATCAACTTGGGTCCCCAGGTCCCTAATTACTTCTTCTGTACTTAATGGATTACCACCTATGTGGTAATTTGTGGGCACTTTGTTTTTGCCAAAGGGGATGACTATACACTTTTTGGCGTTTAGCTTGAGGCCATGGCTCTGGCACCAGTTGTCTGTTTCTATGAGGCCCTTTTGGAGGATGCTTGTGTCGGCTGGGGAGTCGATTATGGCGCCCAGTTTGCAGTCATCTATGAACTTGGTCAGCCACAGTCCTTCTGTGTTGGCCTGTACCTCCGAGAAATATATACCAAACAAGAGAGGTCCCAGGACTGAGCCTTGTGGGATGTCACTTGTAACTGGTTTGGAGTCTGACATGGCTCCAGCAATTCTAACCATGTGGGTTCTGTCCTTGAGCCAGTTTGCAACCCATCTAGTGACATAGGGGTTTATATTTAAGCTGGTGAGCTTATCTATAATGCCCGAGTGGGGTATTGTATCGAAGGCTTTTGCGAGGTCCAGGTAGGCTGTGTGGACCACCTTCCCCTCATCAATGGCCTTGGTGACTGTTTCAAAGAAATCGACCAGGTTTAAGAGGCAGGATCTGCCCTTAACAAAGCCGAACTGGGTAGAATCCAGTGTCTGTAGGTCCCCAATATATTTATTTATGAGGTCCATGATGATCCTTTCCATAGCTTTGCAGACCAAGCTAGTCAGGCTTATGGGGCGATAGTTTCCAGGATCTGTTGAGGCACCACCTTTGTGGAGAGAGACCACTGTTGCTGTACGCCACTCTTTGGGTACATATCCTGTAGTAAGGCTGAGATTGAACAGTAGTTTTATGTTTGGGTTTAGCTCTTCTTGGAGTTCATGTAGGATGCAGCCCGGGACACCGTCTGGTCCCATTGATGCTGTGTTTTTTGCTTTGGAGAGGGCGGCTCTTACCTGAGCATCTGAGATGTCAGGGGGGCAGCACTCTGCTGGGATAGATATTTGCCCTTTTGGTGGGGGAGAAGTTTGTGCTGAACCTGTCAGCTAGGATGTTGGCAATGTCTGTGGGTTCGGTGTAGTTTTTGTCATTTTGGACTAATTCTGAGCATATCTGGGAATTCCCACCCAGGTTCCTAACATAACTAAAGAAAGCCTTGTGATTATCCTTAGTGTCCTGTGCAATTTTTCTCTCGAAGCTGGCCTTAGACGATTTTATGAGTGCCCGTAGTTTTTTGCTAATACTGATCAGAGATGCCTTCCCTTTTGGGATTTTGCTCTATCATGTAGTAGCTTCCCCTTCTATTGTATAGTTTGTTTATGGCTGGGGTCCACCAGACAGGACGTCTGCCTTTGGAGGATTGGGTCTTGGTTTTATTTGAGATTGCATGATCCATGCATTCCTGAAGGTGTTCATAGAATGTGTTTATAAAGGATTCTGCGGTCTGGGCCATATTTTCCACAGGCCCGGGGGCTTTGAAGGATTCCACCTCAGTTTTGAGGAGTGTGAAATTTGCTTTAGAGAAGTTTTTCACTGTGGTTTTCTGGGCAGGGGCTGGGGTCGGGATGTGAATATCCAGTGAGATTAGTTTATGGTCTGATCTTACCAGTGAGGGATACACTTCTGGTCTGGAGCATAGAATCCCCATGTTGGTGATGATCAGGTCCAGTATGTTTTCCCCTCTTGTGGGAGTGGTAACAAGTTGTTCCATAGCATTTGAGTTTATAAATTCTAGGAACCTTTGGGCTAGGGTGTTGGAGCTAGAGTAATGCTCCCAGTCTATGTTTGGGTAGTTGAAGTCACCCAATATAATGGTGTTTGGAGAGACCTTCATATTTTCTAGTGTTCTCAGGAAGGCCGAGTGGGGTTCCTGGGTTTGGGAAGGTGGTCTGTAGCAGACTATAAACTGGAAGGCAGTTTTACCCACTGTTAGTTGTACATGGATAGTTTCTGATGCTTCGTGCTGTGCCACCAACCTGGAGGTGTGGGTATCTTTGATGAATATTGATACTCCCCCTCCTTTTGTGGTTCGGTTCAAGTTTTGGGGCTGAAAAGCATGGTATGAGGTATAACCTGGTAGTGCTGGGGTGCTCTTGGGAGCCTTGAACCAGGTTTCTGTTACTGCACAGATATCAATGTTCTCCATGCTAAGGAGAGTTTCGAGTGCGTGCATCTTGAGGTTTAGACTTTTTGCGTTGAGTAGCATTACTCTTAGTTTCTTATCCCTTGTGATACCTCTGGAGGTGGGTTTGTCGTTTGAGCCTTGCCTAAAAAAGGCACTACGGGGGTAGCAAGAGCCTTTGCCAATATCTGAAAGCCCAGGGGTGACAGGTGCAAGCCGTCCCTAGCGAAGCATCGTGGCTTGTTGAGCATGTCATCCCAGGCTGACAGGCATTGGATCCCCTTTGAATGACACCAATACTTAAGCCAATTGTTGAAATTGATCATCTTGTCTTCATATTGTGTCATCATTCTTGGTGAGGGTAAGATGCTACTCAAGGTCAGGGTCATACCGGCCTGGGCTACATGCTCAGAGAGCTCCTCTATGTCTCTTTTCATGTAGTCCAGGGAGGTACGTCTCAACCATTCACACCAGCATGGACAATGACTGAGTCATATTTGTACTTGCCTTGGAGTGACCTGAGTGCTCGTGTTATGTGGCGGGTCCTAGCGCCTGTCAGGCAGCTCACCATGACCTTCTCCTTGTTCAGCCTGGTGAGCGGGATATCAGTGTGCCTGATGATAGAGTCACCTATTACAAGTGTATCAGGTGTGTTGTTTAGCCTTAAGGGCTGTGACTGTTCGGCACACTGGCTTTGTGAGCTATGTGTTGCACGTGTTTTGTTTTGGGGTAGCGGTTGCTTGGGTGTCTGCTTTGGAGGTCTCTGCTGCTTAGGCAGATTTTTATTTAGAGCCTCCGGGTATGTTTTTGTGTGTTTATGTGTTTGGTTTGCTGTCGTGGTAGGTCTGTGACACTGGAATTGTAGTGAGTGTGGTTTCCTTCTCCTCCTGACTGGTTATGCCAGTACTGAGTTGAGAGAGCTTAGCCTCCAGTTTGGCTATATGGTTGCATCTCTCACATGTGTTGGAATTTGTTGGGAGGAGGAGAGGGTTGTCTGTGTACATGAGGCAGTTGTAACATTGCCTCACAATTCCCAGATTCACCAGGTGGACCGGAGAGGAGATTGACAACTGACCTTTGGACATGCTAGAATAGTATTGGGAATTCCTTTATAATTGAAAAAAGGGCCAATGGGGAACAAGGTACTCAAGGGGAGTTTGTGAGGGCGTAGTGCTTTTAATTTTTTAGTGCTGACTTAGTGAGCAAGTGCCAGGTAACTTAAATGCAATGTGTTACAGGTAACTTAAAAGCAAAAATGACAAACAGTAACTTTCTTTCAAGTGAAACAAGGAAATAAGGACAGTAAGCAATGCAGATATCACTAGGGATCCACAGAAGCACTGAAAAGCCACCACTTATAAGTGGTTTGTGAGTTGTTGGTATATTAATTGTTCTAAGTTTAACTGTCAGCTGGTTGTTATTAGGTTTTGTAGAGGTGTTTTATATGGCTCTTCTTCCAAGTAATTGGGACTATGCTTTCTTTAACATTCCTATTTATCAGATATGTCATGGAAATACGTAGATAGACTGTCATTTTGGTATATTTTGTGGAAGGTCATTGTAACTTACTGACTCAGGAATTTTGTTTTTCTTTAATATATTTTAACTGTGAATATTCTAATTTCCTTCAGCAGAAAAATTTGATGTGGAAGTAGCATTGCTACTTGAGAATGGAGAAGGTGCAGAAGGTTTAGTGGAGTTATTGTTTCAAAGTAATTACTTGGAAGCTCTGGAGTTTTCCTGTTGGAAGAATATGGGAAGGAAGAAGGGTAGTAGTGTTATCTAATCTCAGCAATTGGCTTATTGTTTGCCTTTTTTGGTCATGAGTTTGACAGATTTTTTTTTGCTATCAAAAGTTTTTTTTATAATTTTTTTTTTTTGTTTGTTTGCTTGTTTCTTTCTTTCTTGCATTTGTTTCTTGGATACTTACATAGTTCAAGGTCTGTCAGTGAGTTGGTATAGGTTAAGGTCTCCTGACAAGATGGTCTTAGTATATTTTACTAAGTTTTGTATCTTTTGTCTTGACTGCTTTTATTTCCTTACTCATCTAAGAATGTGAGTTTTTTTTACAGTAAAGGATATTTTGGGAATATTCTGACTAAGATGTTTTTTACTGAAGAGTAGAAATAGTTTAACAGCCATTGCAAGTCCAAACGAAATGTAATGGAACCACAAAGGGAAGGCACAGTCTTCAAGCAAAAAGGTTTATTCTCTTTTCACACACTATAGTGCCTCGGCTGTTAAGCCTTCAAGGAGTACAAATACAATGCAACTTCCCTCACCCCATATATACTCAGTCAATTAAACAATTAATTAAATCAAATACTTCCAGTTAAGTTCTCTGTTTAAATCCTAGGGAACCAAGGTATCAAATTTCAAAGTAAAAAGTGCTTCTCTATACAACAATTTTTATTTTACTACTACAGGGTCTAAAAAAACAGACCCCACTTGTTTTAAAATGGAACCTTGCAACAGTTTAAAATTATTTGCATGAAAATCTTTAAAATGCATAGCTAAAGGACTATCACAGTTAACTTTTTTAATGTCCCTTTTATGTTCTTGAAGATGCACTTTAAACTTCCGTTTACTTTCACCTACATAAAACTTGTTACATGGACATTTCAAAGAATACACAATTCCTTCTGTATTGCAAATATAACATCCATTTGGAAAAAAATGTTGCAGAATTAATAGTAGGAAAGTTCTTTAAACATGAAAACAAATAGAACATTTCCCCCAGGTAAAAGTGTCATATCTTAAAATAATCCATGTATTCGTACTTCAGGCATTTGAAATTTACTGTGTACTATTATATCAAAAATACTACGGCCCTTTTTATAAGAATCAAAGTTTGTTTGCTAAACATTGTTCCAAAATACAATCTTTAAACAGCATAGGCCAATAATAAGGTAACATTTGCACAATCTGTTGTACATTGTAAATAGTCACAAAATAAATCATCTTCCCAGTATGGTTGGCACTATTATTTCCTGCATCTCCCCCACCTCTTCTTTTGTCAAAATCTATCAACTCAATAAATGGACGTCCCTCATTATGTGTATTTACTGAGTTTCTTCTTCTGCTTAGATATTCACCTTTATAACACTTAGCTCTAACCCTATTTAAAGCTTTTAACACTTCTGTCTTGTCATATCCTCTGCATGTAAACATTTTAACTGAAACTTATATTTCTTCTTCAAAATCTTTATCTACATTAAACAACTTACTTATTTTCAGAAACTCAGTGTATGGTAAAGATGAAATCAATTGGGGGGGGGGTGACAGCTGGAACCATGTAGGTGATCCATCTGATCATGAAAGGGTTTGCATCAAGATCTAAGGATGTAATGGTGCCCCTCTACTCTTCCCTCATCAGACCCATTATTGAGTACAATGCACCAATTGGAATGTACCTGGCTAGACATCTCCAGCAGCTGGAGCAGCGGTACCTAACCAAGAGACTTACTGGTTTCAAACAGTTGCCCTATGCAGCACGATTGAAAAAGCTAAGACTGTTCTCTGTTGCAAACCGCTTTCTCAGAGGCGATCTCTGTCTAACGTACAGAGCCATGTCCAACCCAGAATTGTTGAACATGCTCCATCTTAGCAAAACCAAATCTATTTGAGCTACACGCTCTAGGTATATAAACCTCAACACAACAATGAATAGAACATGCTGGAGGGATAGATTCCCTTCGCAGAGACTTCCCTTACTATGGAACAGGGTCCCGATCTACATAAGACAGAGCCCCTCACTATCACTCTTCAAGAGGAACCTTGTTGAGTGGATGGGTAACAGAAAGTTCACACCGGGGATCACACCAACAGCACTACTAGATAGGGGCCAAAGGTACTAGCTGCTAGTACAAGGGTCTAGGGAACTACTAAAGGGGCGGTGAATACCACACAATGTGGCTGGGCTAATATATGCCTTCGGGCAGATAGCTCAGTACCAACCTATGAACCTATGAATCTATAAATGTGAACCCCCCTCGAACTTTCTGTGAACTTTCCTAGCAATGAATCCTGTTTGTTCACCCCACAATTCCAAATCTAAAAAACTGACTCTCTCACCTAACTGTAAACTACTAAACTTGAGACCAAACTGGTTATTATGTAACTGCTCAATGAAAATTTTCACCTGATCATTACCTCCCCTACAAACAAAAATCAAATTATGTATGTATCTAAAATACCTAATGACGCTTTTTTTTAAAAAAAGAAAGACCAAACATACTCTTAATTAAAAAAAAAAAAGCCATCATTAGGTTGGCATACACGGGGTCAAAGGATGCCCCCATAGCCATACCTTGTATTTTACAAAAATTTTCTTAGTTAAAAAAAAAATAATTATTTTCTAAACAGAACTTAAACTCCACTACATAACTAGATAAAGAGGTGTCCCCTAAAAAAAATACTTCAGGGCCTTCTTCCTATGAACATATAAAATGTTTGTGTAAAGACTATGCATGTCTATTACCATCCAGTACATACCTTGTTCCCAATTTTAATCTGCAATTTTTCAATAAAATCTTGTGTATCTTTGATATATGATACTATTTTGGGAAGTAAGTACTCATGTAAAAAAAACACCTATGTTGTGTAAAAAATATTTTCTAGCTGAGGCAATCGGCCTGCCTTGTACGTTCTCCAGGCCCTTATGTATTTAGGTAAGCAGTAAAAAACTGCTAATTCACAGCCCTGCGGAGAAAATTTCCTTTCAGTGTCATTTTGGGAAAAATAGCATAATCTATAACCTTTATGAAGTAGTGCCTCATAGTTAAAAATAGCTTGCTTATACATCCTAACATCAACTCTATTATACACTTTTGTATCATTCGAAAGATCATAACACATTTTCACATACTGGTTACAATTCAGAAATGACCACCTTACTGCCTTTATCTGTCGGCTTTACTACTAGTTGAGTATTGCTACCCAAGCATTTTAAGGCCTGCCATTGTTCTAGAGACAGGTTCATAGGCTGGTACTAGGCTATCAGCCCTCGGGCCTATAGAAGCCTAGCCATAACAATTCCCTGGCTATTTCTTCCCACACTATTTACTTTCCTGGACCCCTGTCTAGCAGGGCAACTGACATGATCCCCGGGGTGAAGTTCCTTTCTCCCATCCAATCGTCAAGGTTCCTTTTGAAGAGGGCCAAAGAGGCACTCTGCTTGACATGTATGGGTAATCTATTCTAGAGTCTGGGGAGTCTCTGGGTCAGGAACCTATCCTTCCAGCATGTTTTGTTTATTGTGATGACAAGGTTTAGATCCCTGGAGCGTGTGGCTCTGAAGGATTGGGATTTCTTTAAGTGTAGCATGTCCAACAGCTCTGGGTTTGACATGGCCTTGTATGTTAAGCAGAGATTGCCTTTGAGTAGACGATATGCAACAGAGTATAGCTGGAGTTTTTTAAGGCGGTCAGCGTAGGGCATCTGCTTTAGGCCTGTGATTCTTTTAGTGAGGTATTTCTGCGGTGAGGTTATAGTTAACATTCATATTGCCTTTCCAACAATTATATAAATGTTCAATAAAAATTCCATACTGCAGAAAATTGTTGAATAGTTTGGTTATGAAAAGGGGGTACAAATCGGCTTTTGCTTAAAATACTGGAAGTATTCAATAAACAAGAAGAATTCACTAAAACCTCCCCACCTCCAAACATTTCAGAATTACAAGAATAAAAACTATCATCAGACCTTTCAGCACACAAATCCTCTGCTGGCTCATTTTTATCAAAAAAACATATTAAATGCAATTTTCTAATTAACCAAAACACTTCACTTTTTATGTTATGCAAGCGAGGCAGGACCATTGGAACATATTTTAATCCAAGATTTAAAACAGATTCTAACACATCTGTTATAACGTCAGCAGAAAGATTTACAACATTAGAATCAGTAACATAAAAAACATTATTGCCATCTACCTTTTTTGTATTGCTGTTTATTATGTCCTGCATTATATTGTTGCTGTCCATAATTGGTTCTACTTCTTTTTCTTTCATTCCGAAAGCTCCTAGTCCTGTTGTTGAAATTATGAAATCTTTCCTGGTGAACCATAGTGTGCTGGAGGAAAAGGGGGGTATTCAATTTCCCCTTCTGTAGAACCCAGATCTTCCGAAGAAGCAAACAAACCGTTAATGGTTTCGTCCTGATGCTGTTGTTACTATCTGATTGCTCCTGCGCTTTAAATTTCAAGAGGAACGCCTTCCCATTATTGTAATTTCTCAAGTCCCTCTGGTGCTTTCCCTTCTTTTTATTCACCAAATCTTTTTCTTATGACTTTAGTTTATCATTGATTTTAGAGAGCAAAGAATCCATCCTTGCTGTAGCCAGTCGATTAGATAAATCAGAAGAGAGTGAATGTCATCTTTTAATTTCTGTTGTTTGTAGGTATCTCACTCTGTTATTATATGGACCCATTCTGAGGCACATTTATGGGCTGCAGCAACCCATCTCTCCCTAAATACCCAATCTTCTTCCACTTCCATATCAAATGGGGTACTAGGGCTTTTGAAGGCATGCAGCCTTCTTGGTGTAATATTCATTTCTAAGTACCTGTTGAGACTCAGGATGTTAAAGTGAGTATTAGTCTCAACAAAAATCAAGTGTTCCAATGTTTTACACATTTCTTGTACCTCATTAGTAAATTACTTGCTATGTTGGCCCCAACAGATAGGAAAAGGTTCTCCATGCGAGGATTTCACTCATCCATATGTTTGTCCCAAAGCTTTTTCACTGCAGGTGTTCTGTCCTCTATATGAAATATATATTGCTCCATGGAACGTTGGGAAGACTCTGCAGTTTCTTCCCTAAAAATCCTGGGTGCATTAGTTGAAGGATTTGCAGCCATCTCAAGGAAAAAATGAAAAACCAAACAGCCACTGCAAGTCCGAAATGTAATGGAACCACAAAGGGAAGGCACAGTCTTCAAGCAAAAAGTTTATTCTCTTTTCTCACACACTCTAGTGCCTCAGCTGTTAAGCTTTCAAGGAGTACAAATAAAATGCAGCTTCCCTCACCCCATATGTACTCACTCAGTCAATTAAACAATTAATTAAATCAAATACTTCCAGTTAAGTTCTGTGTTTAAACCCTTGTGAACCAAGGTATCAAATTTCAAAGTAAAAAGTGCTTCTCTATACAACAATTTTTCTTTTACTACTTCAGGGTCTAAAAAACAGACCCCACTTGTTCTAAAACAGAACCTTGCAGCAGTTTAAAATTACTTGCATGAAATTCTTTAAAGTGCATAGCTAATGGACTATCACAGTTAAGTTTTTAATGTCCCTTTTATGTTCTTGAAGATGCACTTTAAACTTTCGTTTACTTTCACATACATAAAACTTGTTGCATGGACATTTTAAAATATGCACAATTCCTTCTGTATTGCAAGTACAACAGCCATTTGGAAAAAAATTACAGAATTAATAGTAGGAAAGTTCTTTACAGTATGAAAATAGAACATTTCCCACATCTAAAAGTGTCATATCTTAAAATAATCTGGCTATGTATTCATACTTCAGGCATTTGAAATTTACTGTGCATTATTATATCAGAAATACTACGGCCCTTTTTATAAGAATCAAATGTTTGTTTGCTAAACATTGTTCCAAAATACCATCTTTGAACAACATAGGCCAATAATAAGGTAACATTTGCACAATCTGTTGTACATTGTAAATAGTCACAAAATAAATCATCTTACCAGTATGGTTGGCACTATTATTAGACATAGTTAGAAATAATTTACTGCTGCATTTATGTTTGGAAGTAAGTCTATTGGTTTCTAGCACACTTGTTAGATTAATTGGTTTATGTGGTTGTGCTTTATATTTTTAAGCTATGTGATGCCTTAGTTTCTGATTAGGAATGAAAGGGTGATAGTCACTAATGGAGTCTCCTAGCATACCAGTTAATGCAAAAGGCTTCTACATTACAAACTAGTATCTAATGTAATATACTTTCTCTGTTGTTTGTTTTACTAGTTTTTGTTAGAAAGTTCACTATTTGAGTTAAGCCATGGAGATGACTAGGTCTGCTGGACTGTGCAGTGGTAGACCAATCTATATTTTTGTCATCTGCTTGCACTGTACTAGGTGTAGTTGTTGAGTAACCAGTCTCCTGTATCTTCTAATATATTTTGAGGAGTTTTTTTTTTTTTTGAGGAGGGGGTCCAAGCTTTTTAAAGAATTTATAAAGTTGTCCATATTGTGTTATAATGACAGTCTTTATTTTTCACCCCAGATGTATTGTTTCTAAAAAAAACGTAAAGTCAAGGCACTTTCTGTTAATTATATTACCGCTGGCTGTTTGTTATTACCATTCCAGTACTTACTGGTGGCACAGACATGTTTTGATGATCTCCAAATGAACTGGTTCATTATGTGGTTGGTACTAGACTACATCTCTGACATAATCCTTATCAGCGATATAGCATTGTCTGACTAAGGACTGTGCTCATCTGCGTAGTTGAAGAAGAAATAAAGATCTACTCTTTTCCAACCACACGGCTATTGATTTAACTGAGATTTAAGGAAAACCCACCAGAAGCAAAAAAGAATTGATAGATGAAGATTTCCACTGCTTACACCAGCTACAATTGAGACCCTGGAACATTCCAATCGAAGTGGAGGCTATGCTGATAATTTCAGTGGTGCTGTTTCAACTACTGGATACGGGGAAACAATTATGAAGGTGACACTTGCAAGACTAGTCCTGTTTCATATTGAACAAGTTATGATGGGAGGATGAAGTCTAGTAGGAATTGATTCTAAAGTTGAATATGCATTAAGGCGTTTTTTGACTGTGGATGCTTTTACAAGTGGTGGCGTGACATTTGTTTCTGCTAGAAGCCATATATGGACTTGGGATGTAAAACAAACACTTGGCGTATTTATTGGATCTGCATTTCATTTTGGTGACTGTAACAAATTTGATAGGGGTTTGCATAATAATTTTTGTATTGTATATCATCTGATTTGTTGTTTGAAGGCTCTTGTTTAGTGTTACCATATGCAAAAATTGTAAACAAGTCTTTGTGTTTTTGAGACGTCTGTCACTTGGGACAAATATCTAAGATTCATATAAGTTTTACAGGTTTACTTTAAACTTTTTGAACATCCACAACATTTGGAACATACTACAGTTTATAACATCTGCTCACCATTTTAATGAATGGGTCAACTATCGTCTTCTGACTTTTTGTTTTAAATTTGCCTGATTTTTTTTGTCAAGTGGATTTTTACTTACATTGATATAAGAATCTTATTTGCTGCATGTTTTTTAACACTTGATCATTTATAACTACAGTGACCAGTCTTTGGTGTTATCCTAGTTTACTTTTATTTATCATATTTTTGGTGGGATCATACTGTTGAATAATAGCTGTGGGAATTTGGGGTTATTGGTTGACACTAGGTACTTCACCCCTATACCATGATATCACCATCTCAACCCTCACACACTCAACTCCTACTATATACCATTTGCATCACTTCCCTCATTCTGCTAACCACCATTACCAGTTACCAAACACCACTTACATACACACTATTCATTCCTTACAAAGGAACATACCCCAATACTCCAAACCCCATACCATATTTACAACTAACCCCATACAACTATCACGCCACCATAATTCACCACCTCAGACACAAGCTATGCCCATCAAATAGCCAATCCCACACCACTCTTAATTACACAAAACTCATCAACAAACTAGTCAAACTTTATGTACACCTGAAAACAGCACTAGTATGCTGCGGTGACATACACCCCAACCCAGGCCCACTGAGTCCAGATAGACCAATCCCAGACCTAAATACAATCCTACTCCAAAGGCCCACAAACTCCTCATCATAATTCTAAATATCAGAAGCATCTTAAATAAGGTCCATGACCTCCATGCCTTAATCTCCTTTTACCATCCAGATATTGTCATTTTGACAGAGACCTGGCTTAAGCCCCTAATTCAAGATAATGAAATCACAGCACCAGGCTACAATATAATCAGAAATGACAGAGTAGGAAAAAGGGGTGGAGGAGTAGCAATACTATAAAAAACTCACCTTATCTAAAAACTAGATATAACAACCCCAGACTTAGATAACACTGAACTCATCCTCACTAAACTGAAATTTAACCCATATAAACATATCAACATTATAGGATGCTACATCCCCCCAGGGAACAATATTACCATCACAGAAAAACTACTGGAATGGATGACCAACACCCTTCCCCAAGAAAGCATCCTATTAGGTAACCTTAATATTGACTGGGATAACTGCTCCGGTCTAAACCCTATCTCCCATAGCAACCTACATGGACTAACCCAACTAATAACTTCCCCCGCCAGAAAAGACAAAAGAACCAAACATCAGTCTATACTAGACTGGATACTAGTATCTCATCCTTCCCATATATCTCATGCTGGTTGCCTGCCAGATGCCCTCAGCGACCACCTAGCTACATTTCTAATAAGAAGCAAAACTCTCCAAATGACTAAAAAGAAACTGTCAGGGAATGTAGGAATAGAAAAAACTTCAACCAACTCAACTTCAATATTGACCTAAAACTATGTAACTGGACCCCCCTAAAAATTGTGGACCTTGATGAAGCAGTACTATACTTCAGTTCTACCTTCATTAACATACTTAACCACCATGCCCATCCTAGAACTACAAGAATCAGAACTAAACATGCACCTTGGCTAACTTTAAATACTAAAACATTACTCCGAGATAAGAGCAAAGCATGGAAAACTATCATAAAAGCAAATCCCAAATAGACAAACAAACATACCGTCAGTTACGTAACAAAGTCAAACAACTTATTAAAATAGACAAAATCTCCCACTACCAAAATATGCAGAATAAATATATTAACAACCCAAAAAAGTTCTGGGCTGCTGTCAACAATGTACTGCAGCCAGGGAAAATAACCACTCCCACCCCCAAAATAGTGAACAACCATGACAACATCCCCACTCAGCTCAACAAATTCTTCACAGAAACTATCTGAAACCTAGCCAACAACCAACTAAGCTCCAACAACCCATCCCCAACTAAAACACCCTCTTCACCCAAAACAAATCTCAGTTACTCCATCTTCACCTTCAACCCAGTGCCAACCAAAATCATACAAAAATGACTCCTAAAACTTAGGCCAGCCTCAACAGCCACCGATAATATACCTTCCGAATATTTGCAACTAGCAGCTGAAGCAATAGCCTACCCTGTCTCCATATTAATAAACAGATCTATCTCAGAGTGCAAAGTACCCCATCTTTGGGAAATATCACATATTACACCACTGCACAAAGGGGGTACCTCTGTAAAACTTAGTAACTATCGATCCATAGCTATACTATCCCCTCTACCAAAACTTCTAGAGAAGGTTGTCCACATGCAATTGATGAAATACCTCTTAGAAAACAAATTACTATCCACTCAGCAACATGGTTTCAGACTCTTTCATAGCACCACCACCGCACTTACATCATTCACTAATACCGTCAATAACCACAGAAACAATGGACTGCTAGTATCTGCAACTCTCTTAGACTTATCTAAAGCCTTTGACATGGCCAACCATGAAAAACTGCTTCATAAACTAACCACCCTAAATCTCAGCTTCTCTACTATTTCTTGGTTTAAGAGCTACCTAGATGGGAGACAACAAGCTGTAAAATGGCTAAATCAGCTCTCTCCCTTACTGCCGGACTCCCTAGGGGTACCCCAAGGCTCCATCCTGGGTCCTCTACTCTTCACCCTATTTACTAATCAACTACCATCCACCATATCCAAAGCCTCAGTAGTTCAATATGCAGATGATACCACCATTATCTGTGCAGCCAACTGCCTTGACCACCTCCTCTCCCTAACACAAGAATGTTTTTCCCTGGCAGAAACATGGATCACTAACCAAAACCTCATTCTAAACCCAGCCAAAACTAAATTATTCCTCTTCAGCCCTCACAGATCTCCACCCTCTTCATCTAACTTTTCAATCTCCTCTCATAACAACACCACCATCACACCCAGCAGTCACGCCAAACTGCTAGGCCTTGAAATTGACAATAGCCTTAAATTTGACATTCATATCTCCCAGACCATAAAGAGAGTCCACAGAAAAATGGGCCTACTCTAGCGCAACAAACAGTTTCTCACCAGTCACTCTAAGGTTACCACAGCCAGGACACACCTCCTATCAACCCTACTTTATGCCTCCCCTGTGCTTACCAATCTCTGAAAAACTGAGCTCAACAAACTAGATAGCTGCTACAATAAAATAGCCAGATTTGCCACAGGATTACCTTCTAGAACTCACCATTGTGAAAGCCTCAAAAAACTCAACTGGCTAGAACTCCCCCTGACCCTTCATGTCAACCAACTAGTACTTGCTCCGAAAGCACTACATCATCCAGGTAACACACCAGCCCTGCAGTAACTATTCCAACCTTACATCACTTCCAGATCCCTGAGATCAAGTACCCAACACCTCCTTAAGGTAACAAACTTTAAAAATGAGGCAGGTAGATCCGTTTATAGCCACTTCATCTCTAAAATCTGGAACTCTCTTCCAGCCCACATAATAAATAACAACTCCACCACCCAATTCAAAAAACTACTCAAAACACACTTTCTGAATCACAGATTATGTACCTGTAATACCCCTGGATAGTAACCCGTATGTCTCTGTTTTCCAGCAACTAGAGTAACAGCTTATCTACTGCTTCTGTAATGTCTGCCTGGGGTAATAGTATCACTGAACACTGTAAAGAAACTTAAAGGACAGAGTATGTCTCATGTGTAGAAATGAGTTATGGAAGTCATCTACTCTAACTTCCTGCTATACTTGCTGTTAAACACCTCTATAACATTTGTATATTAATGTAGCCTGTGAATGTTGGCAAATACACTCTTTGGTTAACTCACTATCTTATATGTACTATACTTCTATATGAAGTATAAAGATTGTGTACTCTATATTTTGTTTAATTGAACCTTTTGGTTAACATGTCTTTCTCTTGTTAATGATTTTACTGCTCTGGAGCTTTTCTCCCCGGGCCTCCACTGAAAATGGACATATATCCAGTTGGACTTTCCCAGTTAACAAATGTAAAATAAAATAAATAAATACTGCTGCTCATCCTACTTTTTTGCAGGATCTATTATGCCCAAAGGTAATGTGCTCTTTTGGGTTAAGCTTTTCAGGCTTTATGTGATTTTTTAGCTGGTTTTAGTTATTACTATCACATCGGCAATATGGAGGTCTGCAAATGCCTGTAGTTGTTCCGTTTTCTTGCATTTCTGCAGATTTAAGTTTGTAATTTTTATTTGTTTAACATGAGTTTATAATTTTCCTTTTCTGGTTATATGTCTAATGATGTTTATATTGTTTATATTATCACCAATCTCTGCTTGATATTAGAACATGTGAAAGTGGAGGTGGTCGGTGGGGCTTGGTATTATGGGGACATGACCTAATAGCTCAAGAATTATCAGTTTGATAGATTTCCATAGCATGGTATACATATTTTCAATATCTGTTTTCTTTTGAAAATTGTATGATGTGGTTATGTTAAAGCACTTGAGTGGCAGTGTGACTTTATCACTGAGTTCTTTAAATACTGTCAGGAGTTTGTTTTCTAATGTTAGTGTCTGGGTAATTTGAGGTAATGAAATTAAAACTGATTTCTGCTTGAATAGGATGTCAGCTAGGCTGATTAGATAACAAAGGACTAATCTGATTTGAATATGCAGGTGTTAACTGTTAGTATGATGGTTACTATTTTTTATTAAAAAGAATATTTTTTTAACTTGGTCTACACATATTTTAGTTATCCAGTCTGATAGGTAGCTACTGCATTTAGCTTGGCAGGATGCTAGGTTTTGTGAAGGTAATAAGATGGATGAAGTTTAGTTAATTTAGAATGGATTGGAGGAGACAACTTGATTTCCATTTTGAATGGTAACTATTAAAATTACTTTGCTCTGATGATATGGGTATGTGGGTGTGGCTGTGGTGTTATAAATGTAATGATATGGGGCACTGGTAGAAATGAGGTAGGGTAGAGAGGGTTGCATAGGGTTGAAGAGTGAGCAGTTACAGAGACTCAATTCACCAAAACCAATGAACTTAAGCAATTGTGCTACACTCAGTCATGCAGGTAATCTGCTGCAGAAATCTTTGTTACATTATATTTATCAATGAAGGGAGCCATTAATCTAAGGTGCAATCTCAAACAACCCGGACAATGATGAAAA
The DNA here is from genome assembly GCF_019279795.1 of Protopterus annectens. Taxonomy (NCBI): domain Eukaryota; kingdom Metazoa; phylum Chordata; order Ceratodontiformes; family Protopteridae; genus Protopterus; species Protopterus annectens. The sequence goes on along the minus strand of NC_056733.1, from coordinate 1,625,841,965 downwards.
ATGGAGGAACCATGTAAATAGGTTCATAGGTTCATAGGTTCATACTAGGCTATCTGCCCTAGGGCATTTATAAGCCTAGCCAGAGTATGTTTGGCTTTCGCCACCCATTTTAAATTAATTTTGCTATGCCCTTTTTCGAGGTTAGTATACTGTGCCTCTGTCTAACAGTGACACAGAAGTGATACCCGGGGTAAACCTATGATCTCCCATCCACTCATCAAGACTCCTCTTGAAGAGAATTAATGAGGGACTCTGCCTAACCTGGACTGGGATTTTATTCCATAGTGAAGGGAGCCTCTGGGTTATGAATCTGTCCCTCCAGCATGTCCTATTTATTTCAGTGCTGAGGTTCAAGTCTCTGGAGCGTGTAGCTCGATGGGATTTGGATTTTTTGAGGTGCAGCATGTCCCTTAATTCCGGGTTGGACATGGCCTTATACGTCAGGCACAGGTCACCTCTGAGCAGGCGGTATTCCACTGAGTAGAGCTGGAGTTTCTTTAACTGGGCAGCATATGGCATCTGTTTGAGCCCTTTGATCCTCTTGGTGAGGTACTTTTGGGGTCTTTCCAGTTGCTGCAGGTGTTTGGTAAAGTACATCCCAAAAGGGGCATTGTACTCGATTATGGGCCTGATGAGGGATGAGTAAAGAGCCACGATGACCTCCCCTAATCTAGATGTGAATCCCTTCATGATTAGGTGGGCTATATAAAATGTTTTTCTAACCACTTTGGCCACGTGGTTGTCAAATGAGAGATTGCTATCAACTTGGGTCCCCAGGTCCCTAATTACTTCTTCTGTACTTAATGGATTACCACCTATGTGGTAATTTGTGGGCACTTTGTTTTTGCCAAAGGGGATGACTATACACTTTTGGCGTTTAGCTTGAGGCCATGGCTCTGGCACCAGTTGTCTGTTTCTATGAGGCCCTTTTGGAGGATGCTTGTGTCGGCTGGAGAGTCGATTATGGTGCCCAGTTTGCAGTCATCTGCGAACTTGGTCAGCCACAGTCCTTCCGTGTTGGCCTGTACCTCCGAGAAATATATACCAAACAAGAGAGGTCCCAGGACTGAGCCTTGTGGGATGCCACTTGTAACTGGTTTGTAGTCTGACATGGCTCCAGCAATTCTAACCATGTGGATTCTGTCCTTGAGCCAGTTTGCAACCCATCTAGTGACATAGGGGTTTATATTTAAGCTGGTGAGCTTATCTATAATGCCCGAGTGGGGTATTGTATCGAAGGCTTTTGCGAGGTCCAGATAGGCTGTGTGGACCACCTTCCCTTCGTCAATGGCCTTGGTGACTGTTTCAAAGAAGTCAACCAGGTTTAAGAGGCAGGATCTGCCCTTAACAAAGCCAAACTGGGTAGGATCCAGTGTCTGTAGGTCCCCAATATCTTTATTTATGAGGTCCATGATGATCCTTTCCATAGCTTTGCAGACCAAGCTAGTCAGGCTTATGGGACAATAGTTTCCAGGGTCCATTGAGGCACCACCTTTGTGGAGAGGGACCACTGTTGCTGTACGCCACTCTTTGGGTACATATCCTGTAGTAAGGCTGAGATTGAACAGTAGTTTTATGTTTGGGTTTAGCTCTTCTTGGAGTTCATGTGGGATGCAGCCTGGGACACCGTCTGGTCCCATTGATGCTGTGTTTTTTGCTTTGGAGAGGGCGGCTCCACCTGAGCATCTGAGATGTCAGGGGGGCAGCACTCTGCTGGGATAGATATTTGCCCTTTTGGTGGGGGGGAGGAAGAAGTTTGCGCTGAACCTGTCAGCTAGGATGTTGACAATGTCTGTGGGATCAGTGTATTTTTTTGTCATTTTGGACTAATTCAGAGCATATCTGTGAATTCCCACCCAGGTTCCTAACATAACTAAAGAAAGCCTTGTGATTATCCTTAGTGTCCTGTGCAATTTTTCTCTTGAAGCTGGCCTTTGACGATTTTATGAGTGCCCTTAGTTTTTTGCTAATACTGATCAGAGATGCCTTCCCTTTTTGGGATTTTGCTCTATCATGTAGTATCTTCCTCCTTCTATTGTATAGGTTGTTTATGGCTGGGGTCCACCAGACAGGTTGTCTGCCTTTGGAGGATTGGGTCTTGGTTTTATTTGGGATTGCATGATCCATGCATTCCTGAAGGTGTTCATAGAATGCATTTATAAAGGATTCTGCGGTCTGGGCCATATTTTCCACAGGCCCAGGGGCTTTGAAGGATTCCACCTCGGTTTTGAGGAGTGTGAAATTTGCTTTAGAGAAGTTTTTCACTGTGGTTTTCTGGGCAGGGGGTGGGGTCGGGATGTGAATATCCAGTGAGATCAGTTTATGGTCTGATCTTACCAGTGAGGGATACACTTCTGGTCTGGAGCATAGAGTCCCCATGTTGGTGATGATCAGGTCCAGTATGTTTTCCCTCTTGTGGGAGTGGTAACAAGTTGTTCCATAGCATTTGAGTTTATGAATTCTAGGAACCTTTGGGCAAGGGTGTTGGAGCTAGAGTAATGCTCCCAATCTATGTTTGGGTAGTTGAAGTCACCCAATATAATGGTGTTCGGAGAGACCTTCATATTTTCCAGTGTTCTCAGGAAGGCCGAGTGGGGTTCCTGGGTTTGGGAGGGTGGTCTATAGCAGGCTATAAACTGGAAGGCAGTTTTACCCACTGTTAGTTGCACATGGATAGTCTCTGATGCTTCGTGCTTTGCCACCAACCTGGAGGTGTGGGTATCTTTGATGAATATCGATACTCCCCCTCCTTTTGTGGTTCGGTCCAAGTTTTGGGGCCGAAAAGCATGCCTGGTAGTGCTGGGGTGCTCTCGGGAGTCCTGAACCAGGTTTCTGTTACTGCACAGATATCAATGTTCTCCATGCTAAGGAGAGTTTTGAGTGCGTGCATCTTGAGGTTTAGACTTCTGGCGTTGAGTAGCATTACTCTTAGTTTCTTATCCCTTGTGATACCTATGGAGGTGGGTTTGTCTTTTGAGCCTTGCCTAAAAAAGGCACTATGGGGGTAGCAAGAGCCTTTGCCAATATCCGAAAGCCCAGGGGTGACAGGTGCAAGCCGTCCCTAGCAAAGCATTGTGGCTTGTCATGCATATCATCCCAAGCTGACAGGCATTGGATCCCCTTTGAATGACACCAATACTTAAGCCAATTGTTGAAATTGATCATCTTGTCTTCATATTGTGGCATCATTCTTGGTGAGGGTAAGATGCTACTCAAGGTCAGGGTCATACCAGCCTGGGCTACATGCTCAGAGAGCTCCTCTATGTCTCTTTTCATGTAGTCCAGGGAGGTACATCTCAGGTCATTCACACCAGCATGGACAATGACTGAGTCATATTTGTACTTGCCTTGGAGTGACCTGAGTGCTTGTGTTATGTAACTATATATCTCCAAGATTAGATGCTTTTAGTCACATTGATAGGACACCAGCACTTTAAGTATTAGGAGACTGTCCTCTGCATAAATATGACAACAAGACAACGAGCAACTGTATAGATGGCTTACTGATAACTCTGTTTGGTTGGTGTCATGGAAACCATCTTTTTCCCCTCAATTTTTAGAACATTAAAAGTTGGTTACAAAAGTTAGGGGTTGCATGGTTGGTTCATAGGTGCATAGGTAGGTACTAGGCTATCGGCCCAAGGGCCTACGTAAGCCTAGCCAGCAAGGTACCATAGCTTACGCCACCCAAGAAAGTTATTTTCCTGTGCCACTGTCCAGCAGAGACACAGAAGTGATCCCCGGGGTGTATTTTCTATTTCCCATCCACTCATCAAGACTTTTCTTGAAGAGTGCTAATGAAGAACTTTGCTTGCATGGTGGACAATCCCTGCCTGTGGCCTTTTGGGAGGTAAGCTTCAGCAACATTTAGTGAACCAGCAGAGGATTACAAGTGTCTGCACAGAGACTTCCAGTGTCCAAGCAGTACCTGGAAAAGGGAGGAAACAAAAAGACACAAATAAGGGTTGAAACAGAACCATGAATCAATGTGCACAGGGAAGTTACTAAAATAAACTAACTATGAAAAAGGGACAGGAAAGAGTGGCAAAAGCTATAGTAGATGAGGCACTTGGGGCATAAGCATTACACATGGCATGAACAAAATCATGTACAACTTTAATACATAATGAGCAAAATACTTCATGGTAACAAGAAGCAGACCATATCCTGCAAGAAAGAGGAACGTGCAGGTTTCTGCTCACACAACTGTCTTTTTATGAATTCATCATCAAACAGTTGTCACAGCGTCTAAAACGGCTGATATTTGAGGGCATCAATATTTATGTTTATGGAGAATCAGATTCTTGTAGAAGAATTCCTCCAGTTAATGATTAGTCTAGATTTTGCTTTGGTAGTTACCACTGCTCCTCAAGCAAAGGGGTTTTCACTAGATCTCATTGGAAAATTATTATGGAGATATTTGCTTTAGAGGTGGAACTAGTTTTCTAGTTTGTTCACCATTTGCTCTCATTTGGCCTTTGTCTACACCAGTTAAAATGCAGATTCTTATCCTTTTTATTCCCACAATTATAAGGAAATAAAATTTTTAGTGAATATGAATACATTTGATAAGTGTAATATTATAAGGGTCAAGGCTCGGATAACAGTGTGTTACTAGACTGTCAGATGCTGTAGCTAATCTCAATGAAGCATGTATACAATCCATAGACTTGGAAGAGTTGACAATGATATTATAGTGAAAAGACTGGTAATATAAAGAGAGGGGTCTAGAGACATGTGATGTTGGAGAAAGGGGCAGAGATAAAAAAGAGGATTATCTCATACCGAATAAATGATATTGGCTATAATAATGAAATATTTATTGCAGGACAACAGAATTTCTTACCAAAGATTTGACTGTGTGGGTGATCTGCCCTGCTCAACTTTTTCACATGGTGGAGAATGTGTAATCCAGGCTGTCTAGTGATGAAAAAAGCTCTTAGCACAATGGTGTATGGCAGTGGTGCACAAAGTCCGGCCCCAGGGCCAAATCTGGCCCTTGATGCAACACCATCCGGCCCCCAGAGAGTAACCAAAAATTTTTAAAAAAAGTGAAAAAAATGCTATGCCTTACTTCAGTCATGCAAACTTTTCAGCACATGCTTAGCTACCTAATTGATTGCAGTTGTGCATACCTCTAATTTTAGCTGCGGAAGTAACTATTCTTGTTTATAACTTGTAGTCTGTAAACAGTAGTTACTTTCTAAACAAACTTGGTAGGAAATGAACTCAGAAATCAACTAGTGAATGCTCCAACACCCACGGGTTGTTCTGTTATATAAAAACACAGATCGTCGATTCAAAAAGTACGAATTTATTTTAAGCACTAAATGATAGATTTTCGTCGGACACACTCCAACTTCTTCAGAAAAACAAATAAAACAACGTCTCCCTCTAACCGTTACCTTAAATACTGAATTTGAAAATCACATGATCATTTGATAATGTCGGGCTGAAAACGAGCATTTCCACTAATGTTAAAACCATTTAATTTACATAAGCTGTCCTGACTTTCTTTAAAATTCCAACAAATAATAAAAATGAATCTACAATTATACATCAATAAACTCATAACTGAATGTATTAGAATCCAAGAAGTAAAATGATATAATGATATAATGTAATGAGGAATAACACAGTCACAATTTAACACTTATTATTTACGGTGTTGTTCTTAACCTGAAAGGTAAGAAACTAACTGTCGATGACAACTGAGAAAGCACTGATATAGAATAGTCGCATCATTTGACACAAATATAAACTGTAAATAATGCTTGATGAACTACTTAACCACCATTAACTTATCTGGCATTGACAGCCAATAACATTTGATATATCACTACTTTTTTCCTAAACAGAAATGATAATAATAATAATAATAATAAAAATGAGCTATAAAAGTATATGCCTTCTCAGTCAAACACCTACCACTTACAATGATGTTCACTATATGAAGGGTATGAAGTCATAGACAATAACAACTACAATATCACTAATTTGAACATTACCATAGTGTTTAACTCAGATAATAGCTAATGAATACCCCTTGATGTATAAGTTAACTAACATCGACTTGACTAACACCTTTGGTGAATGACATCTATCATGACACTGGCTTTTGAAAAACTGACACAGCGTTGGATCCAAATAAGGGCTATCAATAACCCTCAGATTACGGCTTGACTGACGCCAACTAAGAATGGCACCAAATACCAAAACATTTGAATTAATAAAGAAATAACACCTACCTCATCGGAAAGGATATTCATCTTAAATGCAATCAACACCAAACTTTGTATAAATAATGACATAGTACATACATTAGGACCAAGACCTGATCCAGTCCAATTACTTACAATAAGACATTAACCTTTCATTTGACCATTGTCGTAACCTATAAGGGTATAAGTGATAAAACTGAACTATGAAAACAAGGGCCGGCTGTAGTAGGCATAGAATTCCTAAGGTGAATATGTTTAATGACCTGATAAACAGGTCATTTAATAATACAACAACCCTGGTTCTATATAGGAAGACTAGCCACAAAATACACCTTTAGAACATGATGTCACTCAGTCACCTTGCAGAAAATGCATACTGGATGCAATGGATCGAAGGATTTAACCTAAATTCTCATGTCCATTGTAGACTGACCATGTACCTACTATATGAAAACTTAGGCACAAAGTTATATACGTAAACCATACCCAACTGATAACTAATCATACATGTAGATAAACTCAAGTATGGCTACGCCAAGAAGCACCAAAACAAGTTCCCTGAAACATTAAGCAAACACTTGACAGAAACTACAATGAGGAAGGACATATGAAGACATATCCCTGGCCACACGGGAATGTTGCCCAAACCTCTAAATTGCTTTGAAAAAAAAAAAAATAAATAAAAAACGAAAATGGATAAAAATGATTATCTGTTAAGTCTTTTGAGCTTTAATAAACAAGTTATGGACAACATACCATTTATGCCCGGGGTATGACAGGCATCTAGCCTAAGTTGCCAGGACAACTCTCTACTCTCCAAATGGAGAGGGGTAGACCCCCCCCTACTATCAGACTTCAACTGATCGATGACGGAAAACAAAAAATTATGGTTGGGGTTCTCCGCTATGTGCCTGGCTAGGGCATTGTCCATCTTAGCCTTCCTAATGGCATATAAATGTTCATATATTCATTCTTGCAATTTTCTGTCGGTTTTACTGACATAGAAGGCTGGACAATAGGAACACTGGGCCAAATACACCACTTGAATACTACAGCAGTTGAATCTACCCATTATCCGGTATACTGAGTCCCTGCTTTCAAATCTAGCCCCTATCTTAATGTGTCTGCAATAGCGACACATATTACACTTATACATTCCATTCCTGGTATTGAATGTCTTGGGCTTTCTTTCCAAGATACTTTTGAGGTTAAACCCTCTTTTGAACACTATTCTCGGTAATTCAGCTAACATTCTACAAATAGAGTCATCCTGAGTTATCAAATTCCAATTTTTCAATATAATAGAGAATATCTCCCCAGCATCCAGACTAAATGCTAAAATAAAACTTGTAGACATCGAGGAAGCCTCGCCCTTCCTCCCTTCGATTTTGACTTGTTCAGTAATATTTTGATTTAAAATGGGTGCATATACTCCAGAGGATCTCTTATATTGAACTTCACCCAAAAGATCATTAATAAGGTCTACTGGGTAACCCCTGTTGGAAAAGAGATCAGCCATGTACATACATTCTTCCTCAAAATCACAGTCCCTAGAAACCATTCGGGCTACTCTGACTAATTGGCCTTTGATAATTGATCTCTTTTGAAAAAATGGATGACAGCTATCAAAATGTACATAGTTGTTGGAAAAGGATTACTTCCTGTAGATCTTTGCTATGAAGCATCCTATCTCCTTGTCCTTGAAGAGGTCCACATCCAAATAAGCTACCCGGTCTAGGGCAAAGCTGTAAGTAAACTGGAGGAAATTTATAGAGGAATTAAACATGTCCACCAGTGAAATAGCTGTCTCTTAATTGCCTTTCACTGTCATAAAAATATCATCTAGGAACCAAGACTACTTTATCCACAAAAAAAGGATTGACTAAAATGAATTCCCTTTCCCAGTAAGCCATGACCAAGTTGGCCACACTGGCTCCACATGGTGACCCCATCGGTACACCTGACTTCTGTAAATAAAACTGTCTAGTGACGAAAAAAGCTCTTAGCACAATGGTGTACAGCAGTGGTGCACAAAGTCCGGCCCCAGGGCCAAATCTGGCCCTTGATGCAACACCATCCGGCCCCCAGAGAGTAACCAAAATAAAAAAAAAAGTGAAAAAATGCTATACCTTACTCCAGTCATGCAAACTTTCCAGTACATGCTTAGTTACCTAATTGACTGCAGTTGTGCACACCTTTAATTTTAGCTGCGGAAGTAACTATTCTTGTGTAGTCTGTAAACAGTAGTTACTTTCTACAAGAGTTTGTAATAAGTCATGGCTGCAAGTCAGAATAAAATTAAATGCAAAGTTGATGTAGAAAACAGGCAATTTCATGACTGCTGTCTTAAGTAAAAATGCCAGTCACCTGTACCTATTGTTAACTGGTAATGACTTACTATGTTTTGAGGCAGCCTGCAGATGCATTAAGAATTCGTGTAGTGGCCCTCCCCATAAAAAGGTTGTGCATCACTGGTGTACAAAGTTGGCAATGTACTAACATAGCATCTGTAATTAAGCAAACCATCTCATAGATCTCAAACAGAAACATGAGTCTTTTTTCCCCTGAATCTTAGAAAAGTCTTGAATGGGGCAATTTTCCAGCAGTCTACCACAAAGTCAAGAAAATGGTGACTAGCTTCTACTGCATCCAGCTGTAATGTGTTTGATTAGCAGAAACTCAACTTCTCTTTTAGGATGGTAGTTTCCTATGATCTTTAAAATTATCCCAGGGACTCTTGCCATTAAAAGATGAATTTACATGCAAGCAATGTGGATAATTGTTTCACTTTGTCAAACTTACCATTTCTGGGAAAGGTTACTGAGAAGGTAGTAACTGTAGATTTGGAGAACCACTTTTCAGCCCAAAGCTTACTGGATCTCTATCAGTTTGGATTTCAATAGTAGTGAAGTAGAGGTTCATAGCTGATTTACTCACAGCAAGAGATCAAAAATATTGTTCCATTTGGGTCTAATTGATCTCTCTGCAACATCTGACACAGCTGATCATATTTTAAAGGGACAGCTGAGAATCAGATGATTTGGTCATAGCAAGAGATCAAAAATCATTGTTCTTTTTTTGGACATAAATGATTTCTGTTCTGCATCTGAAAAGTTATGATATGGTCAGTGAAGACCTCAGAATCAGATGCGGTCAGTCAGCAATGGTCTTTACTTGTCTATGATATGGTCAGTAAAGACCTCAAAATCAGATGTGGTCAGTCAGCAATGGTCTTTACTTGTCTGTGATATGGTCAGTGAAGACCTCAGAATCAGATGCGGTCAGTCAGCAATGGTCTTTACTTGTCTATGATATGGTCAGTGAAGACCTTAGAATCTGATGCGGTAAGTCAGCAATGGTCTTTACTTGTCTATGATATGGTCAGTGAAGACCTCAGAATCAGATGTGGTCAGTCAGCAATGGTCTTTACTTGTCTGTGATATGGTCAGTGAAGACCTCAGAATCAGATGCGGTCAGTCAGCAATGGTCTTTACTTGTCTATGATATGGACAGTGAAGACCTCAGAATCAGATGCGGTCAGTCAGCAATGGTCTTTACTTGTCTGTGATATGGTCAGTGAAGACCTCAGAATCAGATGCAGTCAGTCAGCAATGGTCTTTACTTGTCTGTGATATGGTCAGTGAAGACCTCAGAATCAGATGCGGTCAGTCAGCAATGGTCTTTACTTGTCTGTGATATGGTCAGTGAAGACCTCAGAATCAGATGCGGTCAGTCAGCAATGGTCTTTACTTGTCTGTGATATGGTCAGTGAAGACCTCAGAATCAGATGCGGTCAGTCAGCAATGGTCTTTACTTGTCTGTGATATGGTCAGTGAAGATCTCAGAATCAGATGCGGTCAGTCAGCAATGGTCTTTACCTGTCTGTGATATGGTCAGTGAAGACTTCAGAATCAGATGCGGTCAGTCAGCAATGGTCTTTACTTATCTGTGATATGGTCAGTGAAGACCTCAGAATCAGATGTGGTCAGTCAGCAATGGTCTTTACTTGTCTGTGATACGGTCAGTGAAGACCTCAGAATCAGATGCGGTCAGTCAGCAATGGCCTTTACTTGTCTGTGATATGGTCAGTGAAGACCTCAGAATCAGATGCGGCCAGTCAGCAATGGTCTTTACTTGTCTTGCCTATTAGCCTTTCAGTTCATTTTTTTTCAGTCCTCTTTTTCCTGTTTTTGACAGAGTTGGGGTGTTTTTCAACTAACACCATTTCTCTCAATTCAAAGCCACTCTCCTACCTTCTTCAACAGTTATGCCTAATTGTTACAGATCTTTTCTTACAAAATTCATCCAGCTCTTTGCTGGATGCCCTTGTTTCCTCTTGCCTTCTTCCTGCTTCTCCCAAATCTTGTCCCGAGATCACCTTCTGCTTTCCTGAACATATGCCTGAATTGCTGTAATATGCTCTTTGATTTCTCTTTGATATCTCTGTGATTGGATATACTTTGGCTTCTGCTCTGATGTTCTCATTTCTTCATCTGTCTAGCGGTATGCTTCCTACCATTCATCTAAAGCTCTTCATCTCCATCACTTCTAGCTTCTTCAACTGCTTTGCATTCACTGCCCAGGTTTCTGTACCATAGAGAAGTACTGATCACACCACTGTTTTGTGCACCTTACTTTTTAGCTTCTTTGGCATTCTTCTGTCACACACTAGCTCTGGCACTCTGGGCCAGCTGGCTGCAGCCCTTCTGATTCTAGCTTTGATCTCCTCATTCAGATGGTCCTGTCTGTACTCAGTTTTATCCTGTGTGCTTTCAGTTTTTCATTCCACTCGCCGAATATTTGCTGAAGTTCTTTCTCAGCGATTGCTTGTAATGCCACATCATCTGTGTACAACAGCTTTGTTGATCTGTATCCTCTGACATGTTTGTTAATATAGTCCATAATCATTATGAACAGCAGTGGTTTCAGAGCTGAACCCCAATGCAACCCCACCCCCACTGAGTCTGAACATTGTTTGTGCTTATATCATTGAGTTCTTGTACATAGCCTACCTTAATAATGCCAGTGTTTCTGGGACATCAGATCTTAGCAGGACCACTCATATCAGTTTTCTATGGACCTAGTTGCTTTCTTTCTCAAGACTAGGTAAAAAAGTCGTCATATTCTTTTTCATTTTCTTGTGGGTTCCCTCAGGTCAGAGATGAAACAGTGGAATTTGGCACCCTAGGCAACATACCCATTTAACACCCCCCCTTTATAAGTGATCTTAACCATTTAATGACAGCTTATACATTGTGCAACATATTCTTAGCAACAGAGGTTAGCCCTGATGCCAACTTAAAAAAAAAAAAAAAAAAAAACAGTTACACCTTTGAAAGAATTTATGTCCTTGACTGAGTTCAGGAGGGGCGGATGCTTTACTGCCACTGTTTATCAGACTGGGGATTTCCCTTTGTTAATCACTATGTGAAGGAATATGGAGCTAGTCAGCTGTAAGTCACTCTATGCTATTTGCAGATGAATGGTGGTGAGAAGAATTTCTGTATTACATAATTTTTACTGATTTTAAACCAAAATGTTACAAACGTGTAACAAATGCGCCTGCATTCTCCCTGAAATACATGAGCAGAGTGTACTGATTCTAATAACTGTACAAACATCTCCCTTCTTTTTGTGGGATATCCTTCATTTAGCATATCGTCACTAACATCATATGGCCTTCTATCATATTTTCTTCCCTTTAAACCTCCCATACTCCTCTCCATTTGTCCCATTCCTCCCATATTTCCATTCCTGATCCTGTTTCCTCCTTATCACTGTCTGTATTTTAAAATAATCAGGTCAGACTCATTGCTCAGTATGGGTAGCAGTTCAAAGAAATTTCCGTTACTGTGCTCAGTGCACTTGCTAACCATTAAAGAAGATAAATATTTACCTAACTTTTTTTTATACTCATACTGATGCCCTACACTAGTACCCCAGGATTCCATTTCTGGGGTGTTGCATGGCTATAAAATAAGAGGAATCTTGGATACAGTTTCTGTTTATGGGAGATGGTGTGCATTATCCAAGGTTGCTGTTGTGTCTCAAGACTTGAGCGAATGCCTGAGTAGTTCAATAGACTGGCAAAGGAGCACATGACCAAAGTCCAACAGCAACAGGCAATATGGCATGATGAAAGAGATAGAGCACATGTTTAAAGTGGAAGAGCATGTACTATTATGTATTACTGTCTAACGAATCAAGTTGCAGACAGTATGGAAGGGAGATATCTTTACCATGCCAAATAACATGGACTGGTTTAACCTTTAGGAGCAGTTCCAAACTCGAGGCAGAAAAATAATATGCAACATGCTGACGTGGTTAAAGCCAACCATGAATGGTGGAACTAGTCTTTACAAGATGCACTGGGGATGCTGCTGCTGTCCTTGACTGAGTTACAGGAGGGGCAGATGCTTTACTGCCACTGTTTATCAGACTGGAGATTCCCCATTGTTAATCATGGGATAACCATAAGGCCTTTTACAGCTACGTACATAACCTAAAATGTAGGAACCAAGCATGTGCAGAACTAGTGGCCAATGGTATCACACACACTGACCCCACAGAGATAGCAAACCTGATAGTGGATGGGTTTGGCAAACATTTCACTCCCTTATCCCCTCCTAACTTACAACAAACCTTCCCCCAAACTCACAACCACCCTGTATTTCTGAAGAGCAGGTCCTCAAAGCCTTGTCCAAGGCAAAAAACACAGCCTATGATGGACCAGATGACATCCCAAGCTGTCTTCTAAACAGGCTAAAATGTGAACTAGCATCACCATTAAATACCCTTATCAATCATAGCGTAACTACAGGCTTTGTTCCTGCGGAATGGAGAACAGCTACAATTATTCCTTTCCACAAAGGTGGCCTTGCAACAGAACCAGGGAATTACAGACCCATACGTCTGACCAGCCTCATCTGTAAGGCCATGGAATGCATCATTATGGACCTCATAAATCTAATCTGAAGAAGCGTACCCAGTGTGTACGTGAAAGCGCTTATCAACTTTTATTGGATTAAAAGTTTATTATTTTATCGTGGTGGTCCAGTTTTGTGTTTTTTCTAAATATTCACTTCTTGTCTTCAAAGTCTGGACCTTTGGACAGCAGCGTTACTTCTTTTTTGCTTCGGACCTCATAAATAAAGATATAGGTGACCTCCAAACTCTGGGTCCTACCCAATTCAGCTTCATGAAGGGCAGATCCTGCCTGTTAAATCTGGTGGATTTCTTTGAAAGTAGGATCAAGGCCATTGATGAGGGCAGATCTGAGCACACAGCATACCTCAACTTGGCAAAGGCTTTCACACAATCCCATATTCAGGTGTTACCAATAAACTTAGCAAACTGAATGCAAGCCCTTTTGTTGTAAGATGGGTTGCCAACTGGCTCACAAACTGGACACACACTATCACTGTGGGTGACTCCACATTAACCAGTAGACCGGTTACCAGCAGGGAGCCACAGGGGTCAGTGCTGGGCCCCCTACTATTTGGAATATACTTCTCAGAAGTTCAGGTCAAAGCTAAATGATTGTGTCTGACCAAATTTGCAAATGGTTGCAAACTAGGTGCAATCACTGAATCCCCAAATGATGCCAGTATACTCTAGGACGTGTCATGCAGACCAACGACTGGTGTATTAGTCATGGTCTCAAACTGAATGCAAAGAAATGCCTCATCATTCCCTTCAGCACAAACAATGTCCCTTCACACTATCAAATCAACAACAATATCCTAAGTACCCATGAAGTGGTAAAGGAGCTGGGGTCACAAGTTGACTGTGACCTTAACTTCGACCACCATGTGTCTACTGTAGTAAATAAAGCTTTCTAAGTAGCACACTTGATTAGTAAAGGCATCATCTCAAGATCAAAAGAAGTTATAACCCCTCTAAACTTGGCACTAATCCAGCCCATGATTGAGTATAATGCCCCATTCTGCATATACAGTAATAAGCACCTGCAGCAATTAGAGAGACATCAGAGGTTTCTAACAAAGAAGATCAAGGGCCTCCAGCATGTGCCTTACATGGACCAACTAAAGTCCCTGTCACTATACTCTGTATCATATAGATTTCTTTGAAGAGACTTATGCCTGGCCTACAGCACAACCCAAGACCCAGACCTAATGAACTTGCTGCATATCCGTAAATCAAATGGGACTAGGGTTACCCATTCCAGGGACCTAAATATGGCCTGTGACTTAAAAAGGACATGCTGGAGGGACAGATTTATCTCCCAGTGACTGTCGCATCTTTGGAACAGGCTACCAATTAATGTGAAACCGAGCACCTCTATGACACTGTTCAAGAGAAACCTGGACGAGTGGATGGGGCACTGTAAATTCTTACCAGGGATAGTGTCCACAACCCTCCTGGACATGGGCAGTCGTCATTAAATGCAATCTTGGTTACTGACTAGCATTTATATGGTATTACATTGGGATGAAATGGCTAGGTTTAAAATGACCTCCAGGTCAATAGCCTAGTAATCTCCTATGATCCTGTGATCCTACGATAGAGATGATGTAATGATGATGATGAGAAGGAGAAGGCAGTGAGGCAACATCCCAGAATGACTACTTAGTAAATATCAATTTGCAGCTTTGTTTGATGACATACGTCTGTTAGATCAGTCGATAATTTCTCCATGCAGAAGAAATCTGGAAGTTACTAAAGACATTCAGGGAGAAACTCCATGAAGATTATCACTCCAACAGGAAGCAGATTAGTTGAGTAACATTAACACAAGGCAGTGTAGCTTTGAATGAAAGCACACCAAATGAAGACAAAAATAACTGCCTTCTGTGGAACGCACAATACTCCCTACTCAGATAAGGGGTTGTGCACCAACCATGCAACCCCTAATTTTTGTAACCACCTCTGAATTTTCTATAAATTGAAGAAAAAAAAAAGACATACCCCAAAGCGCCAGCCACCAGAGTTAGCAGATTTCTGATGAATGGTAATATTTGTTTGAGCTCTTATAACTGAATCAAGCTACTTCAAATGTAGCTGGCTTAGCATCACATGTGTACTATTCTTTAAGGGTTAATAAGGCAGGTTTCTTACAGGGTGCCCAAGCAAATCAGTCAAACCAGCAGAAGATGTCAAAAAGACAGTGCATGTGAAAGATATCAGGGAGTCCAGTGCCTCTGGGTATCACAGATAGTACTGATTCCTCCAAAATGACAGCAATGTTCTTCAGTTAAAGCAGGAAGCTAATCAGCTAAAAAGGGCCTTGAAGAAAGGTAGCCATGGATAATATGGGGAGAATGCTGATGCTGTATATTTTACTAAAACCAATTTGACAAGGGGCTGGCTACTGGCAAATACCTGTAATCACTGATTTAGGAAAAGATCTGCATTTATCGCATTGCTTTGCTAGTCTAAGTATTCAGTATTGCTCTTTGGGATAAGAAATATAACTTTTCTTCAGAACTGGGTATATCATATTCTATCAAGGTCAGAAGATGAAGTCTGGCTTGTATATGCGATAGTGTGATCACTACATATTCAGAGTTTAGGAAAATATGTAAAAAAAATATCCCATAAAATCCTTCCAGTGTTGTTCTTATGATGGCCACTGTCTTGTGCACACTGTTCTGGGGTTTTCTCCCCAGGTGTCAGTTGAAAAGGGGCATATCTCCTTGCCCAGTCAGACTATCCTGGTAAACAAATGCAAGAAGTAAATAAATAAACACTGCTCCCAGTGCATTCATTACTAATTTTATTTATTCATTACTAGGACCCTCTCTTCATTGTACACCTGTAGACACATACCCCCCCCTCCCTCAGGTATCACACCTTATCTTTGACGATTCCTTTTCTGTCTCTCCATGCTTATTCTGATTCCATCTCTCTCTCTCTCTCTCTTACATTCATACTTCTTGTCTTTCTCATATTCTTTCTTATTACTGGTTTCCATGCCTCCATATCCACTAAAATTCTCTCACCATTTCCTACTGCAAACTTATGCAATATCTCTAGTTCGCTGACTCCTATACATACTGTACCTTGATCCTCATGCACTCCAATCTTTACACACTATCCCCGTCCTCGGCTAATACACTCTATCACTAGAGGTCAACATCTCTTTGGATTAATGTTTCTCAACAGATTTATATCTACCACAACTGGACATGCCAGACAATAGCAATGTAAGCTGTTTTCAACATATATTTTGTTGTATTTGTTTAAAACCTCCTTAAACCCTAGACAATCCAACTATAACCCTTGTGTATCTCTACTGCCATGTCCTTTATATTATAAATTTCTCCAACCAGGATATTTTATTGCTATTGTAAAACACTATAACAGACAAAAGAAACTGTGATGTATAATTGTTTGACTTATGTTGACTATTTTCTATAATAAGATTCTGAAGATTTGTATTTCTCTAATTGTCTCTGTGCTGATTATTCTCTGTATAACCTATTTTGAATCAATTGTCTTTCATTCTGGAACTTAGTGTGATATTGTGGAGCTTTTCTCCCTGGGCCTCTGCTGAAAAAGGGCTACTCAGCTCAGTCAGACAAACCTGATCAACAAATGTAAAACAAATAATAAATAAAATAAAATATTTGCACATTCTGTTCAATATCCATGTAAATTGTTTTTGTCAGTGTAGATTGCTTCAGTTATTATTCCTACTTTCTTGTTACTCCTTGTACTGTTTTGTCTTTATATTGCCAGTTGGTCGTGCCTGAAAAGGGCCTTCTGACCAGTGCACCCACCAGGTTAACAAATATAAAATAAAATAAAAATAAAAATAAATAAAAATAAATGAGTCCGATATTGAAGGGAAGAGAAATGCTAGCTGGACATATCAAAATTATCCTGCCTCTGGTATCAATTGAATAGCAACCATTTCTTGTCAGATTATGATAAACTCTATGCCATCCAGATGTGATTACTCCTGCAAATGACAAAGAAGGACATTTCCTGGGTCTTCATACTGTTGTATGAAATAAATCTGCTACAATAGCACATTGCTTACACTTCTCTTAAAAAATGAATTGAAAGGATCAAAATATTTTTTCTGCTATTATTGCAGACGTCCCAAATGACACCAATGCCCTTGTTAGTATACTGTACCCATTGGGTTAGCCAGTCCTGATTACAGCTATGTGACCTTGATCCAGGTGACAGAAAATGACTGTCAATCAGCTATAACATTGAGTTAGGTCACTCTTCAGATACAGGGTCACCCAGTAGTTTATTTAACATGAAGAAATTTGCCTAAGGCAGAAGCTTATTCTATAAGGAAAGAATGCTTGGTGCAGTTTGTGCTTTTAAAGATTATAGTCCTTCATGCATAACAGAACGTTTGGTGTTGTGACTGATGATAAGTCTTTTCCCTGTATGCACGGAGCCCATGATCAGACAGGTGAGCTGCTTGCCTGTACCAAATAAGAACGATATTTTTCTATTAAAAAATAACTCATTTGCATTTGGTAGATATATTAATTCAAGATTTCCTTCATCTGCTGGATTTTTAAATGCTTGTTTCATATCTGCTCAAGTAGAGTTGTATGAAGTGTTGTTTTCATAACAATGTCCTAAGCACGCAATCATTCATGAGAGATTTGGGAACCTAGGTTGATAGCAACCAGACTTTTGATCACCATGTTGTTTCTGTTGTACAGAAAGCTTTCTACATGGCCCGCCACAAAAGTAAGGGTATCTGATCCAGGGACAAGGAGGTCGTAACATCCCTATATTCTTCCTTTATAAAGCCAGTTATTGAGTACAATGCCCCCTTTGGCATGTACCTCGCAAAGCACATACAGCAGCTGGAGAGACCACAGAGGTTCCCCACCAGGAGAATCCAGGGCCTCAAATATCTACCCTACACAGATAGGCTAAAAGCCCTGTCCCTCTACTCAGTTTCATATAGACTCCTCAGAGGTGACCTCTGTCTGGCATACACAGCAATCTCAGACCCCGCCTTGATGGGACTGCTGCATATCTGCAAGTCAAGCTCCACTCAAGTAACCCACATGCGCGACCTCAACCTGGTCTGTGACATTGATAGGACTTGTTGGGAAAGATTTGAGTCCCAGAGACTCCCCCCATCTGTGGACTAGGCTCCCTCTTCATGTCAAGCAAAGTACCTCATCATCCCTTTTTAAGTGCAACCTGGTTAATTGGATAGTAAACAGAAAATACACCCCTGGAATTCCACCTGTGTCCCTGCTGGACAGGGGCTTTGGGTGCTGACTTGTCTAAACATTGGCTAAACTCTTGGCTAGGCTTATAATAGCCTCAGGGCCAATAGTTTAGTAACTTCCTGTGATCCTATGAGTTGTTTGCTTGCTTCATTTTGTAACAAAGGGTGTGAGATCAAATTCTTCTGTTCACTGATTCTTAAATTGCAGTGTTGTAGAGAAAAAGTGACACCGTGCAGAGCAGGTGACAGTCAAATGGGGCCCTAGACAGGGCGGGCTAATGTATCAGACCCCCCCCCCTCCATGCTGACACCCCTCCCAGCCATTCCAGTCTCCCTTTACTTGGTTATTTTTTCCCAGTTACCATAAACACTGTTCAGACCTGTCAATATGCATACTACTTTCTACTTTACTTCTACAATAATTAGAGATATTTAAAACTTTTATTTCAATTTTTATATCACAAACAGTGATAGCCATTTGTTAAACAAACAATTCAGTTTCACAATGAAAACAGACTTAGCATGAACTGCAAGCTCCTCTGCCCATGAAACTCATATTCATTGAAATGGCATTGAAACCCACATTCAAATAAAATGCATCCATCCAGTGGCAGATTAAGCTTACTTTCGGCTGTTTTCAAACCATAGGCCCCTTGTACAAAATTTCAGGACAATGCATGCATGCATGTGTTCTTTGATGCGCCATCCCAATTGCAATAAATTATATTCCTTGTATAATGCAGCACCACTTCTTAGAATGTGTTTTAAATTTGTAGTTGTGAACATTTTATGTATGACCCATTAATGACAAAATTACCCATTGCAGGACATTTCAACCACAAAAGACCATTCAAATGTCTGTCATTACAATCCACTAAAATACACAATTTCTGCAAAAGTAAAAGTCATCTGAATAATTCCACATTAAAGTGATTTATAACTAATGAAGAGGTTGCTGCTTTTTTCTGTTTCTCATCTGGAATGGAATGTTGGTTCCCCATAAAAACCCAAACCCTGCGGTCTGCTCCAATGTTGTTTAAATGTGCATGCATCCTTAAAGAATAAATGTAAGTTTTGTGGCAGCCCCCTGACCAGTGAGCACCCCCCCAAGCCAGTGGGTCCTAGGCAACTGCATAGGTCAGCTAGTGCTGGATCCAGCTCTGACACCATGATGGGTTTTTTGCTGAGGCAGGGGTATTCTCACATTGAGAATAATAATGTCAAGAGGCATGACAGTGCAGAGGGGGCTTGCCCCCCCCCCCCATAAAAGCACTTGCTTCACATTGTAGGTAATGTATATGCACTCCAGTTGCTTTCCCATACTAATGTTTTTTTTTTTTCAACTTAACGAAATAATTTCAAGCAATAGGGCAGATAATTTGAGGTTTGAGGTGTTCAATTTTGAGGTACCACAGAGCACCAAATTCACTGAAGATCAGTCATTTGAATTTCTAACACCAGAAAACATCTCAGGTTATTAGGTTTAGGACATTCTTGATTTCATTTTGGTCTCCTGCTGATGTCACTTAATTTCTCTTTAAATTCCATTTATCTGATCAATCCATGCTTATGAGTTGCATCTGACTCTTAGTGACTCTGCAAACTGTTGTTACACTCTATAGAGTTTACTTGCCAAGCAGGGAACAGAAGTAGATTGGCAAACATTTTTTTCCATATCATATATGCACTGGATGGGCAACTAGAGACAATTTTGATTTGAAAATCTATTCACTGCATATCTTTTGGAGGTTTGAGGGAACTGGAACACCTGAAAAAAATGCAAACACAGGGAAGGCAGTAGACTCTATAGAGAAGGCACCCCAGCTAAGAAATGGATTAAAAGTTCTCTTGGTGTGAGACAACAATGCTACTGACTACATCACTGTACAACAATAAAATATATTGCAAAGCGTATTTTCTTTAGGGTGTACAAAATAAGATCAGAATTCTGCTGTGAGGGAGTAGGACAATGACTGACAGCAGCTATCAGCTATCAAGGTAGCAGGACATCTTGCAAAATATTCCAGGGGTTTAATCAGATGCAGGAGGGAAATAATGGAATGGACATTGCATCTGTGTTATGCCTATACAGCTGTTCTGAAGTGTTTTTCAAAGTCTTCACATCAAACCTCATGCATAGTTTTCTAACACAGATGTTAATTTAATTAACAGTGCGATGCTTCTGCTTGCAGCAATAGTTCATTCTTTTCCATGCATACTGAAGGCAGAAGTTTTTGATATCTGTCATTTATCTTTTGGTGGAGCACTAGCAAATGTAGGACTTTATAGAGCATCTTTGTAGTTTGATACAGGCAAACTTGACAACCAGGTAGTTTTACAGTGTTATAAATAACAGGATGGCATTAAAATGAATCTAGAAAGGAAATAATTAATGTTCTCCGAGTATCCTTCAGCTGAACAGCTGGTATGTTAACATGTTCATGAGATTCATATTAATGCTTTCCCTTTTCCAGACTGTTTTTTAATTTTTTCAAGCAGCACTGTTAAAGGTCTGGCCTGTCAGGCAGGTTACAATATAACGACTATTCCTCTGGTTCTCTCACAGTAGTTACTGTAGGGCAAACATCTCAGTAGAATAAAATACTTAAAAGTAAAACAAATTTTGTGGAGCACACACTTTGCTAAAAATGGCACAGACTACTTTCAGATCATGTTGTTAAATTAAATATACTCAAAGAAACTCACAACCATGCAATGTGCAAGTATGAAGCTTTTAGGTAATATTATCTACTCCAATCCTTAGGCAAATCTAGTCCTCCAAGAAGACAGGCCAGAGAATGCATCAAGAAAATGATTCACTCTTGAAGCTCATAAGACAACAGATGCAGTCATTAAAATTATTCCTTCTACTGAAAAGATGAAGGTGGACAATTATACGTTTGCTAAATTTCTTGGTCTCAGCCATACTCCCATGTCTTTAATTGAGTCTAGCAAGCGTCATGCGCTAAACTCTGACCTTGTAAGCTGTAAGCATTTGTTCCACTTTTTTTAAGTCCTTCTACCACTGGGTCATTTTGAATGTAAAAACATTTATGCATTTTGCACTGCAAGCTTCCTAGGCAAAACTGCTTGTTTTCATGGTTGACTTGTGAACTATGCTCTCAAATGAACAACTCGGTCTCAGATTACCAGTATTCATCTACAGATAACATTACTGCATAACAAGTAACATAAAATATATCAAAAAATAAAAGTACATATAGTTAATAACAAATAACATAACATTACTACACTCGACTGGTAAGATAATCCTAGCTGACATTATTTTGCTTTGCTTTACTTTTCCCCTTAAAAGCAACAGCACTACTTCAGCTTTGTGTTAATGATAAAAGAAAACAGACAGGATGGTTTAACAAAAGCTGACTGCTATTGCAGACCTAATTCCCAGCTGAACCATCGAAGCCTCCCAGACAGAAATGTGAATACCAGCTAAAACAGCAAGAAACACAACGCACATTCCTTCTGTCTGAGTCGTTTCATCAAAGCCATTAAAGGGCATTTATCCCTCCCACAAAAACATCAGCATTTCCGAAATGGCAGCCTGTAACTACATCTCTCAGAAACAGTCATGAAGCACTTACAGGGACCTGGAATAAGTTATGTCACAGTGTAAGAAAAAGATGACAGCTTTCCTTTAAAGTTACCTGTTGCTTCCTTTTAATATTATGTACTTAAAGAAAGACTATGGAGCTTTGGAAAAAGAGTAGAAAACTGCAAATGTAAGCCAAGTGCCTAGATATATGCTAGTGAAAAAGAGACACTAAAAGATTGAGTTAGTGTGTGGTTTTACGTCTTATTTTTCCTCCTGATAGTTATTTGTCTTCTTCAGCTCTAAATTATTTTTTCTAATGCTGTTGCTATGCATTGATAAATGCCTCACAGGTGGAACAGAAGGCACATAAAGTATTAAAACATTTGGTTCACTGTGCTCCTTTTTCATGACTCATTTTATTTCTGTACCACTTTATCAACATTTTAATAAACTGTAGACATGCATGTGTATTTTGGGGAAGGGGCCTGGGTGGCAGTTTCCTAAAAGTGCTTGCATATTTATAGTACCAAAACTTCACAAAACATACGAAAAGCTGAAAAACCAGCCTGGAAAAATGACATGACTCACAAAGATGATGTATAAAACTCTTTACTAGTGCTTCCTGGTACCTCAGCTTAATAGTTTTGTTAAGCCGAGATACTGGGAGCACTAGTAAAGAGTTTTATACATCATCTCTGTGAGTCGTGTCATTTTTACCAGTCTGGTTATCCAGTTTTTTGTATATTTATAGTACTCCCAATTTTGTTTGGCGGGGGTGGGGGTGTAATTAACTGTAAGAACATCTCTAAAACATAACATGCATTTCACGCAGTGAAATTCAAACTGTGCCACATTGGGGCTCTCTATTCAGCTAAATATTTAAACACCCCAAAACACTAATGATTGATTTCTACGAATAGTTATACTTTACATAACTGGAGGAAAAAACTGTGATCTATCAAGCTTGTTTAGGAAGATGGTTCATCAGACGTGAATAGTGGCAGCAAAAAAATGGGCAATATTGTTAAGACTCTCTGGGTAAAAAACAAATTGCCTTAAAGCACATGGATGCATAAGAAACACAACTATCTCCCATGCTAACATTACTAAGATTTGTAGAATAGGCTTTAAAATCTAATGACTATTTTATTGGCATACATTTATCAAGTGCAGTGCAGGATCATGGTCAAACAAGGCCCTAGGCAGGGTAATGGATTAAGGGTTGTCTCCCAACACCCCCCAACCCCCTCAGCCATTCCAGTATCCCATTACTTGTCTATTTCTTGCCAGTTACCATAAACACTGTTCAAACCTGCCACTGTGTGCATATTATTTTCTTCTTTACTTCTACAATGATTGCTGATATTTGGGTTTAATTTAAAACTTTTATTTCAAATCTTATAACGTAAACACTGATAGACATTAGTTAAACTAAACAATACAGTTTCACAATGAAAACACAGCATTAACAGTAAATTTCTCTGTCCTTGAAAATCACATTCATTGAAATGGAATTGACACCCACATTCAAAGAAAATGCATCTGGCCAGTGGCAGATTAAGCTTATCTTTCATCTGTTTTCAAACTATGTGCCCCAGCACACATTTTTAGGACAATGCATACACGCATGTGTTCTTTGATTTACTGTCCTGATTCTATTAAATGATATTCCTTGTATAATACAGCACTGCTTGTTAGAGTGTGTTTTAAATTTGTAGTTTTGAACATTTTTTCCAGTAAGCAATGAAACAATATATATGAACCAATAATAACAAGACTGCCCATTTCAGAATATTTCAACCATAAAAGGCTACTCACACTGCTGTCATTACAATCTATCAATATCAGTCAATATGCACAATCTCTACGGAAGCAAAAAATAAATCTGTAACTAGTGAAGAGTTTGCTCCTAGCAAATAACTTTATATTTCAAAGTTTCATCTACAAATTCAGTGTCTGCTGCCCCTGAAAAATAAATTGTCTATGTTACATTAAAAAAAAATGGTAAGCTGGTAATATTGCAATAGCGAATGGATGACAAACTGACAACATGTTCATAGTTAGTTACAAGGCATCTCATCCAAAGGAGGACACACTAAGGACTGCAGCACCCCCCCCCCCTTAAAGTATAACACGATATTAGCAAACAATCTACATGGTGTGGGATTAAAACATGCATTGAAAGGAAGAATGCTACTTGGGGTGCTACTAACACTGCTCATAACTTTTCGAGCACAAACATTGATAATCATTTGCTAAACAAAACAGTTTCACATTGAAAGCATATTTAGCATGAGCAGTAGTAAACCTCTCTTCCCATGAAGCTTGAAATTCCTTGAAAATACACTGAAACTCATATTCTGGTAGTTGGCGTAGAGAATTCAGGCTTTTGAATCCTGTAACTAAGGTACATGGTTTAAGCCTGAGTAAATTAACTAACTTGCCATCCCTAGCTAGAGCATCACACAGATCCAGAAGCAAAGCAACTTACGGATAACATTCACACTTTATTCTGATACTGTTCTGTGGAAAGAAGAAATAGAAATAGTTTTATGTTTAAAATTCTGCATGCGGGCACAATAGAAGAAGTAATCAACAACAGGTGTCGATGCAAGCAAGCAGGCAACAGCAGGTGTGTGCAGACACAAGATGGGATGTAAATCTTCAATGCATACAGAGGGTGTTCTTAAAGAGAAATGCCATTAAAGAAGATGTCATTTGATGCAAGCAAGCAACAGCAGGTGTGGACAGATGCATGCTGGGATGTAAGTCTGCAATGCACGCACAGCACATTCTTTAAGATAAATGTCGTTAAAGAAAACATGTCATATTTTAAGTAAAAATTAAATGTTCTGGTAGCCCCCCTGGCCAGTGGGCCCTTCCCAGTTAGCAGGCCGTAGGCGACTGCCTAAGTTGCCTAGTGCTGGATCCTGCACTGATAAAGTGAATGTGCAGAGAATGGCTTCTCCCCCAACAAAAGCACATCACATACATATGTACACATTATGCTGAACTGATACTAGACGAATATATGCTATATGGGTTGTTGTTAACGTATTCAGTGACCTCATACCTTATAGCAATAAGGGCATGTAACTTTCTAACAATGTTGCATGGTATACTGTGTGCCGTTCCTAAAAAGAAATAATAGGCATATAACATACAGAAATGATGAATAGGATCATAAGGTTATAAGATCATATGAGTTAAAAGGCAACTGGGTCTCTTCACTTGCTTGATAAGCTTTTTAAGGTACATACCAAAACCAAGGAAAAGAACAGGACCAGGAACAAGTTTGAAGACCACAAAGCTGACGCCACCAAGTTTGCCTTCTAGAAAAACAAGAATTGATTCCCCCACGTATTTTACATGTAATTCAAGAGGTGTGGTTTACTTAGTGGTGTGCATGTTTTGCAAAAGTTTTTATGTAGGGAAGACGGAAAGGGAAATTAAGAGGAGAATGTACGAGCATTTTTATGAGATAGCCAAAAGCAAGGACACTAATGCCCTTTATAAGCATTCCCTTACATGTCCGAACTACAATTTTAAATTTATGATTCTTGAGCAAGTAAATCGTGATTTAAGAGGGGGAGATTGGGAAGCCACCCTAGAATATAGGGAATTAGTGTGGCAACTTAGACTGAATGCAGGGAACTGGCCCGGACTGAATGATACCATTAGTGTCAAACCAGTACTAAAGTTAAGAAGGGCCAGATTATGAACACAGTCTATAGTCAACAACATTTGTGCACCATAGGCTTCAAAGGTGAAAACCATTGGAACATATAAGGGTATCACCCACACTTACTTGCATTTTTATCTGCTAGGACATGATTATGTTAATTATTATTTATAAGCATGTTCTTGGGCAAGGATTTGATAGTGTAAGCAATAATGCACTCACATGATTTTTTATTAAGTTGTTCAACATTTTTTAAATGTACTTAGTATATTTTTATAAGTCAAGGGGAGATAGTATATGTAACATCAGGTTATTTTAATTGAATGAAAGAATGTAATTCAATGTATTTGAAGTTACAAAGAAAGTTTTTTTGTATTTGGTGGGTAGTTTCTCTACCTAAACAGATGGCCTGTAATTGAATAATATTTTAATTACAAAATGACTGAATTGTTAATTAACGCAAGCAGCTATTTAAACTGATGGTTTAAACTTTTTTAACAACTTGAAAAAGCTAGGAACATCCTAGCGAAAGCGCTTGTGATACGTGGTACTAGTGTGGTGTTTTTCTACAAATAAAGACCAGTTTTGGACTTATTTAAACTTGGTGGCGTCAGCTTTGTGGTCTTCAAACTTTTTAAGGTACATCCCAAAGGGTAGATGTACTCAATCATGGGTTTAGTCAGAGCAGAGTACTAGTAGGTGAGGACTTCTTTTGATCTGGAAGAAATATTTTTTGTTATAAGCTGTGTAAGGTAAAATAATTTCTTAACTGGCATTGCAATGTGATGGTCAAATGGGAGGGAGCTGTCCACCTAAGTAGCCAGGTCTCTCACTACCTTGCTTACCAAATACTACAATATTGTACTCTTTGGCATTGGGTTTGAGCTGTTTTTTTTTTTGTACATGGTCTATTGACAAGTGTAAGCTCCAGATGGGAAGTCTGTATGTTGGGGGGATGGTCCCGGTTTACAATTATCTGCAAGCTTTATTAACCAGAGAGCCTAATTTTTAAGTGTAGATCAGAAAACTAGATACTGAATAGCAGTAGCATAGAATAATGGGACAAAGGGGGAGTGTTAGGGGATGCAATCATGAAGTGCAGTTCCTGCATTCTTTCTGTACTTGCAGTAATACATCTATATGAGAAACTCCATTGGTCACCTTCATTCTCTCATAAGATGTACCCCCCACACTTTTACTACATAATTTATATTTCTAAGCCAGTTGGCTAGCTACCTAATGGCATGCAAGTCAGTTTGGAGTTCCTTCAGCTTATTTATTATATTTGCAAGTGGTACAATATCAAATGCCTTGGTGAGGTTAAGGTACACTTTGTGAACAGCTTACCCACAGTTCTTTTTCTTCTTTCGACTTTTTCCCAGTTAGGAGTCACCAGAGTGGATCACCTGTCTGCTCATGATCGGCAGTGGAGTTTTACGATGTCGAGTTGTCAGCCTTGCACCGAATTTTCCACGGAAAGCACACACATGCACGCACTCATGCCTAGGGCCAGTTTAGAGTATCCAATCCACCTACAGCACTGCAGCCTAAATAACCATCTAAAAGAAGTTTACATGCCTCATTAGACAGGATTTACCTATGACAAAGCCAAGCTGCTTGGGTCTTGTCTGTTAAGATTTTTGATATCATATAAGACTCAGTAGGCTGCTAGGTTTGTAATTCCTGGGGTCAGTGATGGTGTCACACCTGTGGAATAGCATCACAGCAGCTGTGAGCCACTGCTGTGGGACAAAGCCAGTTGTAGACCCACATTAAACAGGTTAAAGAGTGGGTCCACCACCAGTGCTTGTATAGTGTTATTACTTAGGTAAGTGGGTGTGTTGCCAGACCCTATGGATGAGGTATTCTTCATTTTGGAGACTACCTTCAGCAAGTGTTCTTTCATGATGGTGTATGTCCTGATTCCATCCCGGATAAGTGGGTTTGGAATAGATGTCATGGGCTGAAGCTGGCACTAAATTTATTTGTCAAAATGTTGGCAATATTTACTGTATCGGAGTAGGTAGTGCCATTTTGTATAAGCTTTGAACAATGCTGGGTGTTGTTTCATATTTTTCTGACACAACTGAAAAAAGATTTGTATTTGTCTTTGACATCTCTAGCTAGTCTGAGTTGATGGGATGCCTTCATTTTTCTGATGTCCTTTTATAGTTTCTTATCTATCTGTTTGATATCCTCCTTAATTTGGGAGTCTCTTCTTCTGCTAAATTAGTCTGGTAGCTTCTTCCTTTTATTATATATGTTATTAATGCTTGAACTCCACTGCAATAACTTGCTTTTAAACCTCCCCATTTACTTGGATATAGCTGGAACTTACAATTTAATACATTTGTCCAGGAGCAATTAGAACATCTCTGCACACATCTTTGCAACATCAGCATTATAGGTAATAGCATTATACTCTCCTTCTAAGTTTAAGACTTTATCATAGAATTGCTAGAGATTTGTACAAATAAAGTCCTTGAATGATGTAATATTTGCTTTGTATGGCTTGGAGATTTTATGGAGAAGGTTGCTAGTTTGTGTTTTGATTTGACTAGTGTGGGGGATACCATAGACATGCAACATACAGATGCTAAGTTTGTTTGGACCATATATATTCTGTTCTCTATAGGTTACATTAACAATATGATCCAGGGAATTGTTTATAGAATCTATGAATTTTTGTGCATTTCTCAATGAGTTGTTAAACCACCTAGGGTAACAGAATTCCTCCTTGAGGGGAGTTCATCTATTTAGGAATGTTGTGTGATTATCTGGAGACTTAGAGATGGTCTTGTTGTCTGCTATGATCTGATAGCTAATCCTGTGATTTTGAATTTCTATAAGCTCTGCTTGAGGGTCTCTAGGTTTCTGTCTTGAGGTAATGTGTCCTTTAACAAATATTGGTATGACACCACAGCTTCTATCAGGTCTAAATGAGTAACAGTCATCAAACCCAGGTATTGAGAAAGTGCTCGCAGGGCATTTAAACCAGGTTTCTGTAAAAACACATGCATGCATGTGCTCCAAACGCAGGATGACATTAAGGTTCAGCAGTTTGCTGTTTTGTCTTGTAGCATTAAGTAGAGCCACCTTAATATAGTCCAGTGCTTGATTTGCTTTGTGAGTTTAGTAGGCAGGTCCATCAGCATGGCCCTGTCTAAAAGAGGCACAAGAGCTTTCACCAGTGTGAGGAAGCCTTGGACTGAGAGACACAAAATATTCTTGGTGAAGCAAATATACTTCTTAAGCCTCTCATCCTATACAGGCACATAGTAACACTCCCTGGAATGACACCAGGTGTTAAGCCAACAGCTAAATCTAAGCATTATTTCTTATGCCTTGGCATTATTTCGGTGATGAGGGATTTCTACTCAATGCTTGGGATTTTCCAGCATTTGTGACATGCATGGAGAAGTCTGCCAAGTCTCTGTCCATATCTTTCAGGGTTCTGTGATTCAAGTAATTTTTTCCAGCATGGGCTATGACTAGGGTTACCAATTGTCTCTATTTATGCAGTAGAGTCTCTCTTTTGGCAGTTATTGGACTGTAGAAAAAACATGAAAATTGGCAATTGCCAGAGATTTTAAGATGAGAAATATCTTACAACGTTCCTCAAACTGTTGCATAAAATGATTATTCTGTATCTGAAACATATTAATATGATATTAAACAATACAACAACTAAACTTCTACATGAATGAGCATTTATTTTGGCAAGAGGGTGAAGTCCAGGGCTTTTCAGAGGTTTTGGATATGGTTTGTCCACAAAAATCTCATGTTTCTGTAAAATTATATCCCACTTTGGGTATTTGAAAGGTAGCAGCCCTAGATAACACCATGCCACACTCATCTTTTCTTGTTCTAGGGTCCTCAGAGCCCTTGTAATGTTGGCAATCTTGGCCCTGGAGAGAGACAGATCACTGTCCCTCTGCTTTTGTCCAGACTCATGAGTGTAGAATCAGTAAACCTAACTATGAAGAAAACAATCACTATTACATTTATATTTGTCTTTCAAGATTGCCAAACAAACAAAGAAACAAATTGCCCTCTTACATTCCCACAAACATTTTAGGAAAGAGGTTACCCTACTTACAGGGAGATAACCTCCTCATAATGTTCTGCCTACAAACATCATTCAATGTGGTAGAGAAAAACTTTCTCCAGAAGATTTCCTTAAATAATTTAGCAATCTCCCATCAATAAACTCCATACCTCCCACAGATCATGCATTCCCCTCTTCACTACCATTCATCCCTCTCTTTCACTTCAAATACATACATTCCAAAGAAGTCTTTATTCTGTCTGAATACTTTTCTGCTGACACCCCTCCTGGATCTGACAGCATAACCCCCTGGTTCATATAGCGCCACAGTGAGCATCTATGTTATCCTGTCACCCACATATATAATTTATGTCTCACACAAAACATCATGTCACAGACTTGGAAAACTGCACTAATTAAACCCCTTCCTAAGCAAACCAACCCAAAATATACCTTTCACTTCCATCCAATATCCATCCTCCCAATTCTGGACAAACTTCTTGAAAAAACAATCTACACTCAACTCTTCCTCTGTATTCAGCATTACCACCTGCTCTCCTCCAAACATCATGGATTCTGGCATGGAAAAAGTACTATGACAGCCCTTTGGTCCTTAACTAGTGACATCCTGCTAAACTCTGATAGTGACCTCTTTACTGGTGTCCTATTTATAGACCTGACAAAGACATTTGACCTCAGTGACCATTATCATCTCCAAAACAAACTAATTGAAATTGATATTAGTCCCAATGCCACTTCCTGGTTTAAAAACTTCAATGACACACTTCAGAGTTAAAATAGAATTCTTCCAATCAGAATCTGTACCTATTACCAATGGTATACCACAAGGATCTATCCCTCCTCCTCTTCTCTATAGTCATCCCCCATACTCCATATTAATTTACAAAGTTCCTTGTGACCTCCCCCATCTCCCACTTATATTCTATGCTGATGGCATGGTCATTTATTGGTCAGGTCACTCTTACACCAACATTTAGTGGCAACTCAGGTCAGATTTACATGAGCTCCATTGATGGCTCATAAACCATAAAGTACTTCTCAACACCACCAATACCAAAATTATGCTTTTTGGTACTGCAATGAAAATTCACCAAACACCTAATCTTTAACTGTCTTTGGCCTACACAGCCTACACAGCCATTCCACAGAGCTAACCTCCTGTTTCAAATACCTAGGACTATGGCTTTATCAGCCACTAAACATCCATTTCCATATAGACAAAGTGCAAGGCAAAATAAACTGCCTCATCCCCTAGGCCAAAAAGATGTCCCCTTTCCTAACCCAGCCAGCTAGAGCAGCCATTGGGAAAGGTAAAAAATACATTGCCACACTTCAGACTATTTCTAACAGCATCTGCTAATTTGTTACAAATTCACCTTTCACTGCTTGCTGTATCACCATAGAAAAAGACAAATGGCTATCCCTAAAACAAAGATCTTACCTACTTTTAGGATCCCAACTCTACACACTACTCCAGCTCCACACATTTACTCCCCTTGCAGATAGACGTCATGAGAAAACCCTCCTCATGCAACCTGAGACACTACTCACAAGTCACGCCAACTCTCTTTACACCTACAACCAAACTCCGCAGCACTGCCCTTGCTTTCTCTTTTCAAGTACCTACTGTTTGGCAAGCTTTTCCCATCACCATTAAGGAAAACAACACTTATTCCAAATTCTAAATGCAACTCAAAAGCACTTCTTCATGCAAGCCAAATGCTCCTGCTTCGACACAGGACATATTACCAAACCTATCTCCTTTATGAGTTTTTTTCCTCTCTCAAGATTCACTGAAGATTGATCCACTCAAGAAACTGATGTATGTATTGTACATTATACTCTGCTTGATTGTATATTGCACAGAACTTGTTTGATAGAATGTATATAAACATTTGTTTTTATGTAATAAGTCTGAACTATTTTGTTATTGCTTACATGTCTGTATTTTTGTTTGTGAAATGTTTTATATTTCATTTGGGCTGAGCCCAAAACTAGCCAATAAAGATCAGTGCACCCCCCCCCGGTAAACAAATATCAATAAATAAATAAATAAATAAATGAATACATTCTTTTGTTTGGTGTAATGGGTGCAGGATGTGTTGTTTCATAGTAACTCCAAGCTGTGTTATCACTAATTGGAGTTGCAGTGCTTGGTTTACACTGGGCCTTGCACCTTCTAGTTTGTTGCAGGTTGGCCAAAGATTTTTTTAAGTTTTGTTGTAGGTTGGGCAAGAATTTTTAAGTGCCTCAAGATATGATAATTTAGCATGAGTATGGTGGAATGTGGTGTTGGTGAATGATGTTCACAGGATGTGGTTGTGAGAGTGTGGCCTCAAATTGGCTAGATACTTGCACCCCTCAAAAATAGACAGTGACAAGTGGAGTAAAAGATCATTATCTGTGAGCATCAGACAATTTTTACATTGCCTGAGTATGCCAAGTGCTATGAGGCTCCCAAATGAGGGTAGATTTTCTGGCAGACTTTCCATTTTGGACCAAAGTGCAGATTATGTTAAAGGAGAATAAGAGACCATTGTTTTGGCTCATGGATTAAAGTAATTGTTCAAGGAAAATAGCAGTCTAAATTAATTAAAGTTGGAGCACTAAGTTAACAGGGAGTTGGCATAATGGTTGAGGTGCTTACCTCACAGAGGCAGGGTAGAGGGCTTGAGCCTCACCTTTGATGGAAGTTGGTTACACATAAAATGGACCACAAGGGCAGCTACTCTAGTGCTTACCTTTGAAGAGTATGCAGAAAATATTCCTGTCTGTCTTGGCAAGGTGGCCAATTTGCTGTGCGTTAAGGGTGAACAAGAAAAGATAGTAGCATTTCAGAGTGAATGAGTAGTTGGTAATTGCTCCTTGACTTTTTTATAACACATTACTTCATTGTGAACAGGATGTTACTGCAAATCATACCTCTCAACCTCTTATTGCAAGAAATCTGGACAAAGCCTAACTTAATGGTGGTGAGGGGGGGGGGGCACAAAAATAGGGACAGATTTTAAATATTGGTCTTATAAACTTAGAAGGTTGCTAGTATAACAAGATTTATGTTGACATGCATTTCCTGAAGGATATGAAGTCTGAAACCCAAATGTATGTCTTTATCCTCAGATCATCCCAGCGATTTGCCAGAAAACCACAAATTTTATGAGGAACAGACCAAAAATATGAAACAAGAATTTGGACATTCTGGAAAATCTGGACAGTTGAGAGGTATACTGCATACTGACATTTTCTGTTAACCAAAACATCTGCCTCCCAAAAATCACTTGTTCAGACAGACTAATAAATTATAAATTATAATTTTATAAATTATAATTTCTTGTTTTTTATGGATTTAACTAAGCACCCTACACATCTCTTTGTGATTTACTGTCCCATTAAATGTCAGAGCAGTCTGTTAAGCTGTAATCTTCTCTGTTAAATGAGCACTCAATCTAATATAATGTTTTGTTTTATGACAGCATACAACCTGTCGCTCTCACACTCACTCACTCAGATAGACACTCACGTGTACACACACACACACACAGACACACACACACACACACACACACACACACACACACACACACACACAAACACACACACACACACACACACACACACACAAACACACAGACTTTGTCTGTCTCTGTTTTATACTCTCACACCAATGAACAATTATACGTGCCTTCATTGAGTCCAGTGTGCCTGCTGAATTTTTTTTAAAAGGATTCTGTTTTATACTAAACATTTCTTTCCATGAAATAAGGAAAATCTAATGAACTTATTAAAACAACAAAGGATGGAAGCAAAACTCTATGGAACCAAACCCTTTATTATAAAAATACAAATACAGGAATAAGCACGTTCATCTCCATAATCATAATCATATCAAAGTGATTTCATCAGATTCACAATCAATAAAAACCTTCCAGTTTAAATACCATCAAATTGTTATATCACCACATTAGCTAATTAAAATTTAAAGTAACAAAAATAATATCCTAAATCATTAAATAATTCTTATTTTAAAAATATTTCTACCTAATACAAGCATTCAGCTTCAAAAGGCATCCAACAGAGGCCAGATCATTTAACCCAAGCAGCCCAATGGCATTAAAAAATAATATCCAGTATAATTCCCTTTTTTTTAGAGTGACCAAACTCCGCCCTTTACATTACATTCAACTTTCTCTAAATTAATAAATTTGAAGGTATGTCCTGGACAATCAGCAATATGTCTACATAAAGCATTGGTTATCCAATTCTTTTTATCTCATAGCAGTGCTGATACATCCTGTCTCTCAATTTGTGTTTTGTTTTTCCAATGTAGAAGGCACAACAATTTTGACATAATGTCGCATAGACTATACTTGTAGTGTTACAGTTAAACTTCCCTCCGATTTTAAAGGCATAACCATTAATTTCATATAATTTACCTGTACAAATATATTTACAAAATGCACGGCTCCCACATTTCCTCATATATCTGCTGTTATAATTACTCCTATAATAAGTCTGTTCTATAATATTTTTTAAATTACCCCCCCCTCCTATATATAATAACTGTTTTTTACCTATTTCCGTTTTAACTGAATGATCTTCATTAAAAATAATCCAATTCTTAAAAATAATATCTCTAACCATGTAGCTGTCAATACTTAAAGTAGCAATAAAAGATATGCCAAAATTATTGTTAACTTCCATGCTAACTGGTTCCTGGTTTGCCGGTGGTATGGATAAATCCATTTTGTGCATATTTAAAATAGGGACAAAATGTCCATTGGATCTTTTTAAAACTACTTCATTTCTAAGATTATCTATAAAGTCCCTAGGATAGCCTATTTTAAGAAACATGGCTTTTAATAATTCACACTCTGTTAAAAAATCTTCATAAACACTTGTCATATGAGCAGCACTAACAAGTTGCCCCTTAACAACAGATTTTTTCTGGGATGGGGATGGGAGCTAGTAAAATGTAGGAACATGTTAGAATAAGTGGATTTACTGTAAACGTTGGACATGTACCGCTTTTTAATATAATTATTTTCTATTTGTACTTTTAAATAGTTAACACTATTCAATCCTGTTTCATAAGAAAACTTTAAAGAATTAGTGGCATTGTTAAAATAATTCATAAACACAACAATACCCTCACCGTTCTTCTTCCATACAATAAACATATCATCCAAATATCGAATATATAATTCACATGCCGTAAACCACTCATTAAAAAACAAAAATGTATGTTCCCATTTAAACATTACAATATTTGCAAAAAGCCCCACCACAAGCTACACCCTTAACAACACCTTGTGTTTAGACAAAAAAATGATCTTCAAAGAAAATAAAATTATTCTTTAAAATTATTTCCAACATCTCTTTCAATAAATTAATTTCCTCTTGCTTCAAACCTTTCCTAAATAAAAAAATCTGTGAACCAAACCACACCAACATCATCTGGAATAATGGAATACAAATCTTTAACATCAATGGTTGGAAAAATAACAGCATCATTAAAAATGGACTTATTACATTGTTTCAAAAATATCCCAGGAATCAATACACAGGTGGGGTTTGTAAGGAACATAACTCTTGAGTATAATGTCTAGAAACTTAGCAAATGGGGCAGTGATTGAATTGCGAGCATCAGCAATAGGGAACATGGGTGGGTTATTTAAATCCTTATGGGTTTTAGGTAAGCCAAACATAGTAAGAATAACAGGTTGCTCCACATGTAGGAATTTATACTCAGCCAGATGAATACGACCTTCAAACATCATGTCACTAAGCTGTGACCTAATCCTACTATACGCAATATTGAGTTCATTCCTGGAAACATGATTGTAAATTACATCAAATATTATACAATAAATCTTATTTAAATAATCATGCTTGTCCATTGCAACCAACCCACCCCCTTGGTCTAGTTTCATTAATCTAATACCTAGGGATTTGATCCAGTCAAGTAGTTCTTGTTTGTGCCTTGAAATATTAAAGTACGATAAGCCCCTATGTTTAAAAGCAAAACAAAGATCAGGTTCACAGACCTTGTCAAAAAGTTACGACATCAGATGTAAGGGTAGATTACATGTACCGGCCACTCGAAGTTCAGGCAACACAGAAGAAGAAGAAGAAGAAGGCGCTTTAAAATAAATGGCTAAGTTTAACTTATGAATGAATAATTTGAAATCCATTAAAGTATTCGCAGTATTGGCTCTCTGCTCTGGTACAAGCATGAGCCCTTTTAAAAATAAATCTGCAACTGAATAATCAAAAGTCTGGGAACTAAAGTTGTAGATTTTAAAATCCTCAGTAGAGTTAGAAATTAAAGAACATTTTATTGTTGGCTCAATTAACGGCTGCATCAAGTTCATTATCTGCACACTCAGTTCTTCTTCCTGGGTTCTGTTGTTGCCAGCCTGATTAGCAAAGCTGGAAATAAGGACCCATATTTGATTCTGCTCACTGGTTGTCCTGGGGAGGTGTTGGTCCATTCTAATCCACTCATTGGTTCTTCTGATTCTTCATCTTGTCTCTTATACTTTCCGAATGTCGGAGAGGTGGGAATTCTGAAGGGGAAGGATTGTAAATATTGCTTTCTTGAACAATGTTAGTTTCAATTATTTTATGATTTCTCAATTCATTAAGTGTATCAAACTTTCAACCCCATTCTTGGGACTCAGGAGGACTTGGATATGCGATATTCTGTGCATAATCATAAATATCCCTCTGCAGTTTGCTCATCTTTCTGTCGATAATTGTATTAATCTCAAAATCAATAGAAGGGAATATTTTTCAATAGTCACTCTTATGTTGTTTGAATGCCAAATCTGTAGTAATAATATTATCAAAAAACTAGATCTCTCCAATCAACTCATCTGTTAGTTTAGTATTATGCTTTACAAGAACATCCATGTATTCGCAGTCCTGTTTATCAAACAGGGCAAGCAGTTGTTTATGTAATGCTGAATTCTTTACTAGACTGGTGGGATATCTCCAGAGTCTTAAACCATTAGGAACTTTGTTAGTGGTGATAAATTCAATAAGGTATGCATTTTCACGTTGAAGCTTGCGTACCTTCATAAGTTTATATTGAAACACCTGCAAATTCTCTTTTAAAGTAGCACCAACCTGCGACCGATTATTAGAAGAAAACTCCAATCTTTTGTGTAGCCAGTCATTTAAGCAATGCATATAGATGGTGCTAACATTAAAATTAGAGGATTTTGTAATAGTAGGCAACTGAAATGAAGTAATACCTTGATTAGGCATAAGACTGGTAGAAATGTTCATACTAGGAAATCTTTGTCCAGCAGGAATGCTACTGCATGCCCCTGTTGGTTGCTGATTACCAATAGTAAAATCATCCAACTGCTGGGAGAGTTGCTGTATTAACATAGTTAAATTCCCAATGGATGAGATGAGAGCAGTGATTTCAGATTCCAAAAACAGCAGTTGCGAATGGACATCAATTTCTGAAGCCAAGACATCCAGCCAAACACAAGAAGCCCACGAAATAAGACAAATTTAACAAACTTGTTAAAACAACAAAGGATGGAAACAAAACTCATCACACAAGGGTTCTCCTCTAGAAAAAAGGAGGTGATTGTTCCTCTCTACTCATCCCTCATCCGGCCCATTATAGAGTACAATGCCCCATTTGGCATGTATCTCACAAGACACCTACAACAATTGGAAAGGCCACAGAAATACTTCATGTGGAAAAATACTGAAGTCAACGTATTTTGTATTCTGTATATAAAGGGTTAAGCAGAAAAATGTTCACTGCGTGCAAACTGAAATGTTCTGGAAAATGTTGATCACTGAGGAATGCAGAAGTTAATCTTAAACTGCTGATAAGAATATAATGGTGCAAGAATAACTGTGGTACTGGCTGGTAAAAACAAGTAATCAAAATATCACTTCTAATGAATGTTCTGTGTGCTACGTGTATGTACGTGCAGGAGGGTCTATATAAGGAGAACTCAAAGTACAAGTAACCAGACTGCTGGCATACTACCATCATGTAGCAGGTCTCCATGCATGTAAAATAAAGCTGTTTTACTTGCTTACAAGAACTTGGTGTGATTCTTCCAGAATATGTTAGAAGAGTAAAATCTTCGACATAACAACAAAGAGAGGCTGAAAAGGTGGAGAGAGATCAGGCTCTCCTCGAATGAAAGACCTCCAACTGAAACAGGTTGAAATTAGAGGCCAGTCACTCTTTCCATATTCAAAAACAGGGCGGAGGAATCACAAAGGTAAGCAAAAGAAAAGCTATTTTTGTTGTTTCTGATTGGAATTTTTTGTCTAAATTTTAAGGGACTAGTCAAGGGAGAAATTTAATTTTCTCAAAGTATAAGGAGTATATGTGAATAGATTCCATATACAAGAGATCTCAGGAACAGGAATAGTTTCTCGTAAGAGAAATGGGAACAGCAAAACTGAAGATGAAAAGTTTATGTTTGATTTACACCCAAAGAATGTAAAGTATTTAGATAAATGGAAAAAAGATCATGGGTTTAGTGGATGTTTAAATAAGTCAGAATGTCAAAATCTAGTAAGATTACTAAACAGGCAGGAAATAAGACAAGGAAGCAAAAGAAGGTAGGGATTCCCCAGGCACAGAAATGGCTGGAGGAAGCAAATAAAAAACATAAGGAACAAAATTTGAAAAAAGGGTGTGGTAATTCAAGTGAAAAAGATGTGTACTTTGTTAAAAAGGAAGATAGTAAAACTTCCAAGTGTGTAGAACCAGAATGCAGACTCTCTTAGATAAAATAGAAGAACATTGGAAGCCCAAGGCAGATTGGACTTGCATTAATCAATGCATTCAATCAGATGACGAAACCGTAGACAGTTATCTACATCGTCTCACACAATGTTTTGATGCTCATAGTGGGTTGATTAAGGTAGAAAATCAGGAAAATGACTATGAACAGCAATTGAAAAATGCACTCCTAAAGGGCTGCCAGACAGCCATTGGTAACTTTATACAAAAACATATGATCACACACAGGACCTACAGCCCCTTATGGAGTATGCTAGACATGCTGAGAAATATCTGAAGGAAAAGAAAGATAAACAAGCCCAGACTTTTACAGTTAGTGAAGATGGAACTTTAATGTTAGTTCAAGGTTCCGCAAACCTCGGAAGAGAAGTCATTCTGAGGATTTTGAAGGTAGGCAAGGAATGTTTGAAGGGACATTTCACCAGAGATTGCAGAGGACCGGAGAAACCGATGGTTGCTTCTGGTGGTACCGCATGACTATATGACGGTCAAAAAGACGTAGATGGAGGGTAGGAGGAGCAAGAAGAAACTGAGAATGGGGAAGTAGGTACAAGTGAAGCCGATGGGTGGGGACAGGAAATGGCAGAAAATGAGAAATATCAAATGGTAAATCTAACAGCACTAGCATCAACTATGCAATTGGAATCCCAACCAGTGATCACATTGCAAGTTGAGGGTCATAGAATTTCTTTGTGACTCAGGTATTGCCATATCATCCGATGTTACCTCAGATGAATATGTGCTTGTAAAAGCAGCAAATGGTCGATTTACAAAGAGCCATTGTCCAAACCTCTGTGGTTAACCAAACCATACGGTTCGTAATAATTTCAAAAATCTGCCCAGTACATTTACTAGGAAGAGATTTAATGCAAGTGTTCGCATAGCAGTCGTCCCAACCTCCACTGGGATGGTGGCAAGGAGAATTGAACCAAATAGTGCAATGCTATTAGAGGGAGATCTACATTACTGGTATAGTAATGATTTGATAGACAGGCCCCAGAGTGTAGTGATGGATCTTACAAATTTGGCATTAAGCAAATAAGGTGTCAGATCCATTACATTGCACAATGTATTACAGAAGATGTGCCGGACCTGATTTAGAATACGAAAAGAAATTTCTTAGTTTTAAGGTCACCAAACTAGTATTGCATAGCCTTTTTGGGACACACTAGGTAATTCTGCAGTCACATGTAGCCTTACAAGGGATATGCAGCTGCTGTATAAGAATGAATTAACCACACATATTTCAGTCACGGAGGGTGAAGGAATGTCATGGTACGGTAAGAAAATAACTGAATGGGTAGGATGGACACCAGAACAGTTGCCAGGTAAGGGCATTCAGGTTCAACAACTTAACTGGGCTACACAAGCCAGACAAGACAAACTGGGACATTATGACTATGTCTCCTTACCCCATGGAAGAATCTCAATTGCAGACGATTCCAAACTCATTATGACTGATTAGAACGGCAGGACAGGTAAAGATTACACCCAAGTCAGAATTTAGACCTCATAAACGGCAGTATCCCTTGAGCAGAAAGGCAGAGGAGGGCATTTTACCGGTAATCACAGCACTTTTGAAAGCTGGAGTATTAATTCTGTGCACAGACTCACCGTAATACGCCCTTATTTCCAGTAAAACAAACGGATGGGCCATGGAGGATGGTACAAGGCTTACAGGCAATAAATGCCACAGTGGTACCTCGGGCCCCCATGGTCCCAGATCCGTCTATTCTGCTGAACGATATCCTTCCTACGGATAACTACTTTTCTGTAATTGATATCAGTAATGCCTTTTTCTCTATTCCCTTGCAGAAAGATAGTAGATTTTGGTTTGCATTTACGTTTATGGGCAAGCGTTATACCTATACCAGGTTACCGCAGGGACACTGCGAAAGTCCGACCATCTTCTCACAAGAGATGTCCACCAATTTGGCTCAGTTTCAACCAGCCCAAGGGTGCCACCTACTGCTGTACGTGGATGATATCCTCCTGGCGCAAACTACGGAAGAACTCTGTAAGTCCGAGACTATTCAACTACTACACTTTCTGGCACACGACGGACATAAGGTAAATAAGTCTAAGTTACAATTTTGTAAATTAGAAGTATGTTACCTGGGTTATACTATCTCTGGGAAGGGCAGGTAATTAGATGACAGCAGAAAGAATGCTATTTTACAAGCCCCCATGCCAACTACAAAAAAGAAATGATGTCCTTTTAGGCATTACGAACTTCTGTTGTAGTTGGATTCCCAACAAGAAGTTGCACCCGCTATCAGACTTAATTTTTGCAATACCGATGGCGGCAAAAGATTTGCTGCACTGGACAGACAAGGCAGTACAGGCATTTACTAGGATCAAGCAACTGATAGCTGGGTCAGCAACATTGGGGTTTCCAGATTACAGTAAGACCTTTATACAGACTGTAGATTGCAAGCAGGGATTTATGACATCTGTTTTAATGCAAATGTATGGAGAAGTTAAGACCATTGGCATTTTACTCTAGCAAATTAGACTCAGTAGCACGAGCATTACCACACTGTGTGCAAGCAGTAATTGCAGCCGTGGTATTGTTCCATGATCTTACGTTAAAAGTCCCGCACTCTGTAGCAGTCATCCTTCTGCAGGACAAGTTAACATTTCTGTCACCTAGCAGACATTTATCTTGTATGACTACGCTGTTATCGCAGCCACACATGACAATTGAGAGATGCACTACCTTAAATCCAGCGACATTGCTACCTGTTGCTGAAGACGGTATTCCGCATGTATGCTTAGATCTCATACATTCTAAAGTTCTACCAAGACCGGATCTTAAAGATCAACCCTTACTACATGCGGACTGGACACTGTTTGTAGATGGGTCAGCACGCAAAACAGAAACAGGCACCACGCAGGTAGGGTATGCAGTTACTACTGCAACTCAGATAATAGAGGCAAGACCACAACTTATCCGCCCAAGCAGCGGAACTGATTGCTGTGACAAGGGCATGTCTCCTTTCAGAGGACAGGAATGTCACTATCTATACGGATAGTCAATATGCCTACTCTATGGTACATGTGTTTGCTCAGCAATGGAAAAATAGGGGGATGGTTACAACCTCGGGGAAAGACATTATGCACAAAGAACTAATCCTTGAATTACTACAAGCCGTCCAACGCCACGGGTTTGGCCATCTGTAAATGCGCTGCTCATACCCATGCTAAGGACCCGGTATCACTTGGTAATGCCCTAGCAGACAAAGCAGCCAAAGAGGCAGCTATGTCCAGTACCTTTTCACTTGAAACCACACCTACAGAATTACAACCAACAGATAAATTTGATTTGCAAACCTTACAAGTCATGCAGGAACTTAGCACAGTACAGGAAAACAACGCTGGACTAGGTATGGTGTTAGGCAGAACAAAGGAATCTATGTGGGACCGGATAATAAATATGTTTTGCCTACTAATCTTTTTAGGTATGCAGCACTAGTTGTGCATGGCCCTTCCCATCTGGGCCCTGCAGCTATGGTTAAAATTATCCACTGCTTTTTGGACCAAGGGTTTTATTGCATATGCAAAACGCTTTTGTCTATCCTGCATAGTATGTGCTAAATACCACGGGAGGGTCAGAGTTGCTCGCATCATTTCCAACACCCCCTATCCTTTTCATACAATATGTATGGACTTCATCGAATTGACCCGCACAACTAAAGAAGTTTGTGTTAGTAATAGTAGATGCATTTACTAAGTGGGTTGAGGCTTTTCCGGTGACACATCCGGATGCTCAATCAGTGGCTAAAATTTTGGTCAATCACATCACTTTGGACTTCCTACACGCATCTACTCTGACAACATTTTGTCAATCAGATCATACAGAAACTGTCTACAGTTTTCCAAATTGAATTGAAACACCATTGTGCCTACCACCCACAGTCAGCAGGGTTGGTGGAACGCCATAACGGCATTCTAAAAGGCAAGTTGAGAAAACTCATGATCAGTCTTGGATTACCTGTCTACCTCTAGCCCTCCTTTCCATCAACTCCCACCTCAAAAGGAGTCACCCCATTTGAGTTGTTGTATGGAGTGGCAAAACTTGTTGGTGAGGAGATAGCATGAGGAAAATGCTGACCAATACTAACAGCTGTTTAATGAATGATTGTTTTCAGGTTCAAAAGACGACAAAATCACGGAAGTCATCGCAACTCCAATGGCAGTTCGGATTAAAGAAAGGTCCTCATGGATCCACCTAACACATTGTAAAACATTTTAAGTTAGATAAAAATTGAATTCCCTGAGGAACAAACAGATAGCAGTAACCATGAAGGACAATAATGAGAATAAGAGAAAATGGTTCTATTGCAATATTTTATTGTTTATAACTATTGTGATTGTAATATTTTTGTTTTTAATAAAGCTAGCCATTCAAAAGAGACAAACACACCAGCTGGCATCCAAACTTTAATACATATCAAGCGATTAAATATGCATATGCATCCTCAATGAATGTCTCAAATTGTTGGGTATGTACTGTAATACCTACTGTACATAGTGGCTTAATGTTAGGGACAGCCCCTCTGGGAACAAATGATACTTGGAATAGTTTGTTGTTTGAAACCACAGAAGTACCACTGAGCAAACGGAACAGTGTGTTTT
Source organism: Protopterus annectens (assembly GCF_019279795.1). Classification (NCBI taxonomy): domain Eukaryota; kingdom Metazoa; phylum Chordata; order Ceratodontiformes; family Protopteridae; genus Protopterus; species Protopterus annectens. The sequence continues at coordinate 1,625,798,836 of NC_056733.1, read as the reverse complement.
CAAAAGATTGGAAAAGTTAAGGTGGGGCTGAGCCAATGTAATTTGACAATAGTTCATAATTGTACCCTAGAAGGGCAGTGTGAAACCAAGTTTGGAGCTATAAAAAAAAGACATCAATGTAAATGATACTAGTTTTGTTGAAAAAATGCTGTATGTATATGGCCTGTTATTTAAGGGGCTAAAGCCAAATGGGAGTTATGAATTTGCAACCAATATCACCATAAAAACGAATGATTGTTATTTTATTTGTGGTAGGAAAGCATATAAATGGTTACCATATGGCTGGTCAGGAAGTTGTTTTTTGGGATATCTGATACCAGTTATCAGACACGCAAATGTATTACCTCAAAGTAAAATACAGAATGCACGTTCTCTTAATAAACCTATTAAGTAACATTGATCATGGATTTATCACCATGACTTGCCACACGTCAGCAGCAAAGGACTCTCACATATGGACCTAGGCGATGATGTAATTGCTTGGGCTGGTATTTTGCCAGCGTATGGGACAGTAAAATCCATCTGGGAACTGAGAAAACTGTCAAAACTGTTAGAGACTCTGAGTAATGCAACATTTTCAGCGCTAGAATTATGAGAACAGTAGTGTTGCAGAACCGATTTCACCCTAGCGGCGAAGGAAAAATAGTTCAACAAGTTTTTGAACTGACTAAACCTGGTCCAAACCCCTTGACTGACTTTTTCCAAAATCTGTTTGGAAACTGGGGTTCTGTGTTGATGAACATTTTAATTGCTGTATGTGTTGGTGATATCATATTTTTGCTGCTTGGCTGCTGTTGCATACCATGTATCAAAATGATAATATCAAAGGTTATCTCTGCCAATGCTACAAAAGCATATTTCTCTGATTATGAGAAGGTATACAACGTATCTGGGATTGTGTAAAATAAACAGTATACAAAATGTTGTAAGGGGGGAAATGTGGAAAAATACTGAAGTCAACGTATTTTGTATTCTGTATATAAAGGGTTAAGCAGAAAAATGTTCACTGCGTGCAAACTGAAATGTTCTGGAAAATGTTGATCACTGAGGAATGCAGAAGTTAATCTTAAACTGCTGATAAGAATATAATGGTGCAAGAATAACTGTGGTACTGGCTGGTAAAAACAAGTAATCAAAATATCACTTCTAATGAATGTTCTGTGGCAGGAGGGTCTATATAAGGAGAACTCAAAGTACAAGTAACCAGACTGCTGGCATACTACCATCATGTAGCAGGTCTCCATGCATGTAAAATAAAGCTGTTTTACTTGCTTACAAGAACTTGGTGTGATTCTTCCAGAATATGTTAGAAGAGTAAAATCTTTCGACACTTCACTAAGAGGATTACCTGCCTCAAACAGATGCCATATGCAGGCTGTCTCAAAAAACTCCAGCTCTGCTCCATCGCATATCTTCTACTCAGAGGCGATCTCTGCCTAACATACAAAGCTATGTCAAACCCAGAGCTGTTGGACATGCTGCACTTAAAGAAATCCCAACCTCTCCGAACCACATGTTCCAGGGACCTAAACCTTGTCACCACAATAAACAGAACATGCTGGAGGGATAGAGTCAGGTCCCTGAGACTTCCCATACTCTGGAACAAACTACCCATTCATGTCAAGCAAAGCTCCTCATTGGCCCTGTTTAAGAAAAATCTTGACGACTGGATGGGAAATAGAAAATTCACTCTGGGGATCACTTCTGCGGCACTGCTTGACAGGGGCACAGGAAAATAATTTTCTTGGGTGGCGAAAGCCAGGGAACCTTTTTGGCTAAGCTTATCTAGGCCCCAGGACCGATAGCCTAGTACCTACCAATGAGCCTATGAACTCCAAGGAAACAAACCCTTTATTATAAAAATTCAAATACGGGAATAAATGCTTTTGTCTACATAACCATATCAAGGAGACTTCATCAGATTCACAATCAATAAAACCCTTCCAGTTTAAATACCATCAAATCATCACATCACCACATTGACTTCAAATAATTTCAAATTATTCATTTGTAAGTTGAACTTAGCCATTTATTTTAAAGAGCCATCTTCTTCTTTGTTGCCTGAACTTCGAGTGGCCAGAACATGTAATCTGCCCTTACATCCCACATTAGCCCTTTTTGACAAAGTTTGTGATCTTGATCTTCATTTTGCATTTAAACATAGAGGCTTACTGTACTTTAATATTTCTAGGGACGAGCAAGAACTACCTGACTGGGTTAAATCCCTGGGCATTAGATTAATGAAACCAAAAAACTGAAAAAATGAGGTGAGTTAGTTGCAATGGACAAGCATATTACATGCTGATAGGTGGCATCATTTTTCCATATCTCCAGGATGAGCCACCTCCCCATCCACACTTACTTGCCTGCAATTGGTGAAAGATGCCAAAAATGAAAGTTTCTTAAATTGTGTAAACCTTGCTCAGTCTACTATATATTAGTCCATATAACCTTTATGTACCTGTTCCCATATATGCTGTTATATATGTACTTGTAACAATGAAGCCCATCTGTTTATCTCCTGTTCAAATATATTTTGACTATAATTATCAACAGTTTTATACATTAATGATAGGTGGTGTGCTTGTTCCAACATTTTCCCTGTTTCCATTCCATTACTCCCTATAAACTCCATACTTTTCCTAAGAGGTTTCTCCCCAAGCTGACCAACTGTACATATTGCTAGCAAGTAATTTTATTTTCAACACTATAGTGAATGTACTGCTTTATTTCTGTAACTAAATTACAAGCAGCAGCAAGTCCACAGAGAAATCATGCCACACTGTTGTATGATATATTAATCAGTGGATAAAATAGTGCTGTAGTACCAAAAAAGACCCAGCTATATAAACAACCACTTAAATGATGTAAACTCTACATGTGGGATGCTATAAGTTCGTGATCCACCTCAGTACAAAGAGTATTATTAACTGATGTTACCTACTTACTTGACCAGGCCTGGTTGCATATCAGGCTTGCCAAATACTCAGACTAATTACTAGAAACAATGCCAAAAATAGGTCAGGGTCTACACTCACACACACACACGCACATACACGCACACACATGCACACACACAGACACACGTGCACACACACACACACACACACACACACACACACACACACACACACACACACACACACACACACACACTGACGCATACACACATTTATGACTAGTTTAAGAGATTCACAAATTTGCCTGTGACACATCTTTGGGATACAGAAAGTAACCACACATTCTGTGAAAATCCAAGTGGACAAAGGGAAGACATGCAGAGTTTGCAGCGAAGGTACAATATTATACATTCTTACCTGAAAACAAGTTACTTTCCCTTAGTTAGTTAGCTGTGTTGCTTAGAATTAAAAAAAAATGTGATTTAATGCTTCCTAGGTAGGAGAAAAGCAAACAAACAATATATATATATATATATATATATATATATATATATATATATATATAAAAAAAACAAAATAAAACAAAAAAAACAACTGTGATTTGTAGATGACTTTTATTGCAAAGTGTAATCTTCCAAATCCACTGGTTGCATACTTTTTATGATTTACTTTATCCCAGTCATATAACAGTCATACAAGCCAAAAGGTATTTTAAAAGAAAAGTTGTTACTGTAATTGAATAAACATTTTGCCCAACTTTTATAGCATTTTTATAAATTCTTCAGGAACTTGAAATAGAGTACTCAACAATTCTTTGGTGATTTGATTACCTATCTTAGTTTTTACTTGATCTGAGCTATCTTGCTGGTCTTGGATATATCATTTGTATAGAGTAATTATATAAAGGAGCATTATTTATTTATTTTTTAATTATAAAAAAAGAGTTGCACATCCTGCAGATGGTTTGTGGTTGTTTTTATTGTTTCGGTTCTTTTTTCTTTTTCTGTTCAACTGTTCTTACAGAAGAGGGATAGTTGAAGTGCTTTACTATGCTACCATCTAATGGTGAAAACCAAAACAACACTCAGTGGCAATGAGGTGCCTTTGGAAGGAAACAAAGAACTGGGAGGGGAAAATAATCATTGTTTTATTTATAATCTTAAGAAAAGACTTATTTATAGTCTATTTTATAAAGAACATATTTATAGTACTTTTTAAATATGAAATAGTAAAGATTATACAGAGACAGAGGCAGAGTAGAAATACAGTTTAGCCAGTAAAAAATGAAAATAGATGTTACAGAAACAGAACATGCCAGAGGGATAGATTCCTGTCCCAGAGACTTCCCATACTCTGAAATAAACTACCTATCTATATCAAACAAAGCTCCTCATTAGTACTCTTCAAGAAAAATCTTGATGACTGGATGGGAAATAGGAAATTCACCCAGGGGATCACTTCTGTGGCTCTGCTCGACAGTGGCACAGGAAATAATTTTCTTGGGTGGCAAAAGCCAGGGTACCTTTTTGGCTGGGCTTGTATAGGCCCTAGGGCCAATAGCCTAGTACCTACCTATGAACCTATGTTAGATGATGTGGGATAGGCCCTAGGGCCAATAGCCTAGTACCTCCCTATGAACCTATGTTAGATGATGTGGGATAGGCCCTAGGACCGATAGCCTAGTACCTACCTATGAACCTGTGTTAGATGATGTGGGATAGGCCCTAGGGCCAATAGCCTAGTACCTACCTATGAACCTCTGTTAGATGATGTGGGATAGGCCCCAGGGCCGATAGCCTAGTACCTACCTATGAACCTGTGTTAGATGATGTGGAAAAAAAACAGGCAGAGGCTGTTTATGGTCAAAATTAACATCCTTTATATTTATTTATTTATTGATTGATATTTGATTACTGGAAAAGTCCGACTGGGTAGGTGCCCATTTTCAGCAGCAGCCCGAGAAAGAAAGCTTGAACATATTACAAAAAACTTTTGTGAACAATAATTTTCCAAGTTTTAAAAACCATACAAAAACATCTACAGTTTAAATAATTATACCAGATTAAACATAATCTGACAACATTGGTTAAAATAGATACAACTTAAATGACAATGATTTAATTATTAGAGAAATTTTAGCGAGGTTTTAGAAGTTGAAAGTAAGTTAATATAACATATACAGGAAATGTAATATAAAGTGAGAGAAAAAAAGGGTTATGGCATATTTAGTTACAGATTCAGGGAAAAGAAATTGATTGACGTTAGTAAGTGGGTGAATAAGGTGGAGTAAGGAGGTGTAAGGTATGAATAAGACGTTCATATTTTTGGATATAGTTTATCCTGGTGTTGAGCAAGAACAGAGACAGATTTTGGGTAGGAAGACTTTTGAAATGGTTTTAAGGGACTAGAGGAAGGGTATTGACCTGATGGATAGAGGTAAGGAGTTCCAGACCTTAGAAACATGGTTTGACAGACCATGCCCTGTAGATCTGACAGGTTTGTGGACAGACAGGAGTTTTTGGTCAACGGGTTATAATGACTGAGTGGGAACATAGCTGTGTAGAGTGATATTTAGAGCCAGATTCCATAAGCTTACAGAAGCTATTTGCAGACAGTGCAGTGCACAGGAAAACTTCAGCACACCTGGTGTGGAGACGTTTCCAGAAGACAGACTGAAGGTAGACCGAGTAATTAAGTATTCAGAGTAGGATAATTAAGGATTCCTTGCACTCCTGTCTGATTCCAAAACACATTGTGTGCACACAATGTGACTCAAATGCGACAAACAGCCATGCTCATACTTTCCAGACCCTAAGGAATTCAAACAAATATTATGCATTATGGCAAAATCCATAGCAAAACATCAAAAACTATATAAAATGCAACCTGCTGTTAATATACTACAATAGGCAGCATTGATGCAAGCCATAAATGAGGCTGTGGTTGTGCATCCTAGAAGGCAGCCAGCTAGAGTCAAACCAAGGCTGCAACTAAACCAGTTGTCAGACCAGCAAATAATTGACAGATACCATCTAGACAGACAAGTGTGCGCCACACGTGTCTGTGCAGACCCAGCAAGGAAACCCCATCCACCTTGAAACCAGTGTGTCTCAGCCTGGGCGACTTGCATCTGGGACATTCCAGAAACACATGGGGATGCTGTGGGAGTGTCACAGACAGCTGCCAGTCTTATCCTGGGAAAATTCCTGGAAGCAAAGTGCAGCAAGGTGGATAATTACATGCACTTTAAATCCATCTCCAAGGAGTGGAGAACTGTAATGCACCAGTTCTATAACATATCATACTTCCCACATGTACTCAGTGCAATAGTACACAGCCTATCAAGACACCAGTACAACCAGAAGCAGACTGAGACATAAACAGAAAGGGATGGCCATCCATCAACTGACAAGTTGTTTGTGCAGCAAATGGCAGCATAACAAAGATCATGGCAAGACACCCTAGAAATATGCATGATGCTGCCATTTGAAGGGAAAATGGACTGAGGGCTGCATTCCCACAAGGTGAAATATCTGAGGACCTGCTACTGGGTAAGAAGAGGAAAACAGCTAGGATGCAAGTTAAGGATACCCCTCACAACAATATCCATTCTGACCAAAAGTGTTTTAATTACCCACAACAGGTGACTGTGGTTATTCACTTGAGCAGTAGCTAATGACCCTGTACTGTTTACCATCAAGCCCTGCACAGGAGGCCTTGAACATAGCACACATAACAACCAGAAACACCATAAAGTAAGTGTGTGTGTGTGTGTGTGTTTCAGGTATTGAAAGCTAGGTTTGGATGTCTGGATGCATATGGGGTGCACTGCAATACACACCTGAAAAGGCAGCAAAGATGATAACAGTGTGCGGGCCTATATCACTTCATGCGGGCCTATATCACTTCATCGAAGTGACACTTTAATGAATGGCATTTCACTGGAAATGCCATTCATTGAAATCTGCTTATGTGAGGGGCTGCTCCCCCCACACTCCCTGCTAATTATATATTCCAACACTGAGATCGCACTATAGTGGAGAAAGGGCAAAGTTCCAGGAAGGACAGATATGAAACATGCTTAATAGCATACCACTGACAGACTCCTTCTGTGGAGAGGTTGTGGGTTGTACTGGGAATCCTGCAGTGGGAAAATAAACAGAAAGGCAGCACAGTTGTGTACTTAGCAAAAGAATACTACCTGCTGGAAATATCTCAGGATGGACATTGCAACTGTACACCAGATGAGTTTGTATTGACAAATATTGACAAAAATGTCAGGTATCATCGTTCAAAGCTATGACAATTTTTCTGTAACATACCTGGTCTGTCTGCACTTGAAAATGCATGGCTTGCCCCTCCACAGGATGTACCAGTGTGTACAATAGTACGGAAACAACAATATAATAGTAAAGAGCAGTGCCAGTAAAGGAGATGGAGGCACTAACAATGTTGTGTTCACAACAGTGCAGAGACCCTCTCCTGCCGATCCCTGGTTTAGTCCTGAAATAGATGAACTTGTGAATATTAATGCAAACAGCATTACAAATGTTTGGACTGCTGTTTGTAACTCAAATGTACCAATTAGAATTAGTTTAATCATCTTCACCCTGTATGGATGAGTTTTCACAGTTCAACTCTGCTGCTGTAAATCAAAAACAGCAATACATGAATATGCATGCTACAACAATATGCAGTCATTGTCTCAATACACAGCCCTGTAATGGAAAGAAAGACATACATGTTTGTCCTGAAATTTCAGCTTCAGTCTCACCACAGTCTGCCACAGTTTTACCACTCACTGGAATTGTAAATAGCCACTGCATCGTTGCTTATATTAATGTCTCCTAAATAAACAAAATAATTAAAAATAAATAAAGACAGCAAATGTAGAGCTGGGCAAGAAAAGGAAATCAAGAAATCAAGAAGTCAAGATGTGTGTGTGTGTGTGTGTGTGTGTGGGGGGGGGGGGACGACCAGGATAAGACATCAGTGGAAGTAGAGTTTGGTAAAAAAGCATGAGTGGATTATAGAGACTGAAAAAGAACTGAGAAATAGGGGGAGAAGGAAAGAAGAAAAGGCAAGTAGGTTAGATGTGGAGTAGAATGGAAGGTGCAAAAGGAAGAGAGAAAGAAAGTGGGTATGATACAGGGATAGCAAACAATGCAGCAAGAACAGCAGAACACAGAAGACATACTAGAGGCAAACGCTAGCAGAAGGGAGATCACCTCTAGGAATAATGAAGTACAGAGGAAATCATCTTCTTTTGGCTTTTCCCAGTTAGGGGTCTCCACAGCAGATCACCTGTCCACTCATGATTGGCAGTGGAGTTTTACAGTGTCGAGTTGTCAGCCCGGCACCCAACCTTCCACAGAAGGCACACACATGCACGCACTCATGCCTAGGGCCAATTTAGAGTGTCCAATCCACCTACAGCATGTCTTTGGTTTCCTGGTTTAGTCTCCTGTATTTCCTCTGTAATGAGGTACAGAGGAAATACAGGAGACTAAACCAGGAAACCAAGTAAGTAGAAGGAGACGTAGTTGTTACAAGGTAGATGAGAATGAAAGAATCAGCCAGGATGCAGAGAGGGACAGAGAAGTACATCCAGAATATGCTGTGTGGTATATAGGTAGTAGGACAGTCTGCCATTACGGGGACTGGGGTGCGATAACAGGAAGTGGAAATAGATGTGTTTCCTGAGGTGACAATAGCCAGTACAAGTTTAGGAGTGATAGTGGCTTTCACAAAAGCACAGTGTAGCTGTGCACAGAGGTCCATGTGAAAACTAGCAATGTAAGGGATCATATATGAACGTCAATAACATTTGCATTCAGTGTATGTCATGTTACATGCTGATTCGTGACTCTTAATGTTTACTACTACATTATCACTTACCATTATGCAATATTCCATTATGTTCCCTACTTTATGAATTAGCATTTTACAATGTTCTATTATGACTATGCATTTTATATGTATATGCCTTCAGTTGTATAATGTATAATTTGTACATATGTTTATTCAACTATATTTTGAGTGTTATTTTTTTGGAGCTTTTTTCTCCCTGGACCGCCACTTAATAGGGGTTACCAACCTAATCAGACTTTTCTTGTAAACAAATATAAATGCAAACAAATAAATAAATAAATATAGGTAGTACCCAAAAGGAATACAGAGCTAGGCAACAAGTACAGAAAACTATGCAGGACAATATCCTTCTTAGAGGTGCTTCAAATGCCATTGGATAGAGGTTCTTATAAAACAGTATTATAGTCTGAAAAAACAGAGGACAGGCATTTTAAAACCAATTATTTAATAAGATGCCTGAGCCCAAATAATGTATTTCATTAAAAATAAGAGTAGCTTATGTATTAACACCTGAGCAAGAAATAAGATGTATGTCTATAAAATAGACAAAATACATTTGACATTAAATGACATGACATATTGAAGGCTCAGAAGGTGTTTAAGAAACCTCCTAAAACCAATGATATTGTAGTGACCTGGTGAAGGAAATCTCAGGTTTATATAAGCTGTATGACTGAAACATGATAAGCGTAAGATTGTTTGGAGGGGGAGTCAATGGCTTTTATTAAATTAATTTGTAGGGTTAGGGGCAGAACCAGGGACAAGGTTAGGATTAATACATATAAGTAAGGTGAGTGGAGGAGATTCAACCCCTTGCTTCACCTTATTTCTGAATACTAACCCTAAAACACTACCCCTAATGTTAGCAATATGTGTTAATTTATGAAAACTCCATTCCTTATCCATACCACAAAATAAGAAACTTGGACTCACAAACATGTACCATAAAACATGCTCAACACAACATCTATTCCTTATCCTCACTGTTACTCTAATATAAACCTGCAAACACTCACTCACAACCCCCCCCACACACACACACACACTCAACAACATTCATAAACACAAAATCAAACAAATTGCTGTTTGATAAACTCAGTCAAACGCTGTCAAACATTCATACACACACACTCACACACACAGACATACACATACACACACAAACATACACACCAAAAATCTATTACTTAACCAAACCCTAAAACTATCCCTAAGTAGCAAACACTCACACACACCACTAAACCTGTTCACTTACCTCAACTTTACTTTAACAGTAGCTAGGAAGCACTAGCGCACACACACACACACACACACACACACACACACACACACACACACACACACACACACACACAGCACCAAATTTATCCCCTAGAATGGTAAGAGGGAAACATAGGTTCATAGGTGTATACTAGGCTAATGGCCCTGGAGCCTTTACAAGCCTAGCCCATAGAAGTGCCATGGGATCATGCCGCCCAATGTTAGTTCCCAGTGCCTCTATCAAGTAGATCCACTGGAGTGATCCCCCGGGTGAACTTTCTATTACCCATTGACTCATCAAGATTGCTCTTGAAGAGGGACAGTGAGGTGCTCTTCTTGACATGTATGAAAAGTCTATTCCAGAGCATGGGCAGTCTCTGGGTGAGGAACCTGTCCCTCCAGTGTGTTCTGTTGATTGTGGTAATGAGGTTGAGGTCTCTATAGTGTGTGGTGCAGAGTGATTGGGATTTCTTTAGATGTAGTATTTCTAACAGAGCTGGGTCAGACATTGCTTTGTAAGTCAAGCAGAGATTGCCTCTAAGTAGACAACATGAGACAGAAAATATGTGGAGTCTTTTGAGCCTGTCCATGTAGGACATGCGTTTAATGCCTAGGATCCTCTTCATGAGGTACTTCTGTGGCCTCTGCAGCTGTTGCAGGTGTCTAGTGAGGTACATGCCAAATGGGGCATTATACTCGATGACTGGTCTAATGAGAGAAGAGTAGAGAGAGATGATGACCTCTTTCTTCCTGGATGCAAAACCCTTGGTAATAAGATGTGCCACATAGAAGGACTTTCTGACCACAGTGGCACTGTGGTGGTCGAAGGAGAGGTTGCTGTCAACCTGCATCCTCAGATCTCTTATAATGTCTTCAGTGTTCAGTGGGCTCCCATCGATGGGGTAATTAGTGGGAACTGAGTTTTTACCAACGTGGATGATGACACATTTTTTTGGCATTAAGCTTAAGGCCATGGTTTCGACACCAGTCATTGATCTCAGTGAGGCCTTTCTGTAGGATGTCTGCATCACTTGGGGAGGCAATAATGGCTCCCAGCTTACAGCTGTCTGTGAACTTGGTCAGCCAGAGTTCCTTTGTGTTGGCCTGGACTTCTGAGAAGTAGATGCTGTCAAAGGAAAAAATTTCAAAGACCAATACACGTTAGGTTCAAGCAAGGCACCCTTTATTACTTGCAGCAAGGAGACAAAGCATGTAGGTGCAAGGTTTGTCTGAATTACTGGTGATTAGTATGTTATTCTTATACAGTTCTCTTCCTGTCACACAGAAAATGTTACTATTCTATTGCTGACATAGTTAGACTCAACTTTCTGTATGTTCTACAGAAAATGTTACTAGACTTATTGCTAAGTTAGATTATCTGCTGTTTTGCAAAACATTTTGAGAAAAACAACCTGGCCTTGGGCTTATTTTAGCCCATTTTAAAATTTCAATTCTTCAATTGTACTGTTCTAATACATGTGTTACATTTTGTCTAGATTCAAGGTACATTTCTAGCTTTGGTACAAGAAATGCTGACTATGGTTTAAACTTTCAAGCATCTATTGTTTTCTTTATCAATGCTTCTAGCAGCTGCGTACTTTCTTATAGCATAAGCAGAAATGAATATCTCTTTGTTAGGTTTTATGACATTAGCAGAAATGAAATGTCTCTTGTTATTTTCATGACATTGGCAGAAATGAAGTGCCTCTTGTTAAGTTTCTAATAGCTGTGCAGATTCATGCAGTGTGAACAGAATAAATGTATTAACCCTTTTAAACCTCGAATGCACTAAGCATGCATATTACTATTATATATTTTTCTAACATTTCCCCCCTTTTAATACTTTTATTCTACTTTCAAGATAAGCATAATCAGTTTTTTTCTTCCCCTAACCTCTTCCTACTCAGGATTTGCAGTTAAGAGAGTCATTCAGTTTAAACTTATGAAAGCATTTTCAGTTTTTTAGCAATTCTTCAAGTTCAGCACCTTGGTATAAGGTTTCTGAAACTGAAATGTCTATAAAGTCTTTAATCAGTCTTTTTATGCAGGGGATGCAGCAGCACACACATACCACCAGTAGGATTATTCCTACACAGATGGCAATCAGAAAGTTCATCAGGATACTGCCCCACCCCCCCAAACAATTTCTGGAAAAAGTCCGTCAATGGATTTGGTCCTGGTTTGGTCATGGCTGACACCTGCTGAATTACCTCAAGATGGTTGTCTATCTCGTGTTTGTGGTCAAGAATATACAAACAACACTTCTCCTGGATTAAAGCGCACATACCTCCTCTCGCCACTAGGGTGAAGTCAAGAGCCATGCGATTTTGAAGCACCACTGTTCTCATGGCAGTCAGTTCATCAGTCACTAGTTCTAGGGCAGAAAATGCTCATTATTTCGAGAAGCTTAGGCAATTTTCTCAGTTCCCAGATTGATTTCTTTGCTCCATATGCTGGCAGTACACCTGCCCACGATATAACAGTATCACTCAAGTCCATATGTGACAGTCCATTTTTCCCTAAGCCCACAGCATTGATTTGCCCCACTGGATTGACAGGCTTCTTGATTTCTTGAACATTCCTAATTTTCCCTTGAGGTAAAACAGCTGTGTGTCATATGGCCAGAACCAGGTACTCCAAAAAACAACTGCCGGACCAATTCTCAGGTAACCATTTATATGCTTTCCTACCACATACAAAGTAACAATCTTCTACTTTGGTAGTAACTTTATTATGCCCTGGCTCTGCATGAAACATTTTTTGTCGATTATAGACAGTTGTCTATAGAGGTCAGCATTATGTTTTACTTCACCAATTGTCCTATGCATCAGTTCAACAAATGAATCATAGCTTGTGTTGCAATAGGATCCAATGTTATCAGGTTTAGTGTAGCATCTATAGGGAACAGTCACATTGCAATTGCTCCAACCCACCTGAACTGTATCATTCTTGTAAAAACACACAGTTCCCTTCTGTCGAACAGACAAGTGCAATGCTACTTTATCTTGTGATGTGACATCTGATGTATCATAAATTAAGTTTTCCCAGGTCTTGTTGGCTCCTAGGGGAACTGAAGTTAACAGTAACCCCCCATATGCTGTTGGCAAAGCTGTGCAATTCCAGCAATTCGAAACATTGAAAGTCTCAGCATACACATATTTGATTGCCTGGTAAGTGTTAAAGTTCAGGTGCCACTCTGCGTGCCACTCTGCACGCTTGTTTAGTTCGATTTGTGTGGCTGGGAAAAGGAATGGTCACAACAAAAAGATTATTGTCACTAGTACAGTCAACATGATGATTATGCAATACTTTTGAGGAAATGGTTGCTCTGCATTTCTGTTTTCTCTGACTCTTCCAGGTAGGTGTGTTTGGATCTTACTGGATTCTGTCATCTTTATTTTGGACATGTGCTCTAACTCTCTGCCCTAATAGGACCTTCAGCACCGATGGTTTCTTCACTGGGGTTGAGACGGATCAGTCCTATTGATCTGACCCCCCTTTGTAGCCAGACTTTGTGCTGAGGGCCCCGATGGAGAGGTAAGATTTTTGTCCAACTCAAAGTTCTTAACCAGCTTGCAGTGCATCAGGTGTATCCACAAAGCTCATTCTGCTATCTTAACTGCAGTGGGTGTCGAAAGAAGCACCTGGTAGGAACCTTCCCACCTTGGTGATGACCAATTCTTCCTCTTGATGTTTTTGATCCACACCCAATCTCCGGGCATTGCTGCCACTTCTGATGTCTCGGTTTGTTTTATATCTGAAACAGAATTTGACTGCAACAGATGTTTAGAACTCAACAACTTTTTCATATATTCAGCTAGTGTGAAATCAGCTTCCTGGTCTGATGACATGAGAAGTTTCCACTGGGGTGTATAATAAGCCCTTCCAAATAATTTTTCAAAAGGAGTCAATCCTTTTGCTGTAGGGACAGTTCTCATGCTCAACAGTGCCAGGGGAAAACAGTATAACCAGTTTTTCCTGTCTCAGCTATTAATTTTCTCAATTTGTTTTTTAGTATACCATTATGCCTTTCAACTAGCCCTGCAGATTGTGGATGGTATGCACAATGATTTTTTTAAAGAAATACCAAAATGCTTACTCAACTGCTGTATGGTTTGATTTACAAAGTGTGTACCATTGTCACTGTAGATCCTTTCCGGAATACCAAACCTAGGAATGATTTCCTTGACAAGTACCTTTGCCACCATAGCTGCATCTGGCTTTTTGGTTGGAAAGGCTTCCACCCATCTGGAAAACATATCTACAATGACAAGACAATACTTCTTATTTTCACATTTGTTCAATTCTATGAATCCATACAGATAGTGTGAAATGGATATGGTGGTGTTGGGAAACTCCCTTGCTTGGGCTTTATCGCCCCCTGTGTATGATGTTTATTACAAATCTGACACATCATACAAACTTTTTTAGAGTAGTTTGTAAATCCATACATTGTGAATGCCTGGTTCACCAGCTGTACCATCCCCCCTGTTGAGACATGGCACTGCCCATGGCTCAACAAAGCTGCATATCGAAACAAATTAGAGGGTAGTATCGGTTTTCCTTCTCTAGAGATGTACAGCCCCTTTTCAAGGATTGCTCCTTGTTTTATCTATCGTTGTTTTTCAGCTTGCATAGTGACTGTCTGCATTGTTTTTAACATATCTAAATCTAAAATCTCAGAGGGTTGTAATTCCTCATTTAAAATAAATACTTCTGTGGCTGCTTGTTTTGCAGCTGTATCAGCTCTCGCATTACCTTTTGAAATCCTATCTTGTTGCTTGGTGTGAGCTGTGCATTTACAAATGGCTACTTTCTGAGGTAACTGAATAGATTCTAAAAGATCTAAAATAAAATGTGCATGATTTATAGGTTTGCCAGTAGATGTTATCATTCCCTGATTTTTCCACTGTTGCGCAAAAACATGTACAGTAGAAAAAGCGTACTGGCTATCAGTAAAAATGTTTACACATTTACCCTTTGCTAAGGTACATGCCTGTGTCAGGGCAATCAATTATGCTGCCTGTGCAGATAAGTTGTGTGGTAAAGGTTTTGCTTCTGTAATCCCAGTATCAGAAACTACTGCATATCCTACTGGGTTCTGTCCTGCAGGACCCCTTCTGCACGAGCCATCCACATAGTATGTCACCTCGGCATCATCCAAGGGGACATCCATGAGATCTTTTCTAGGTAGTCTCTTTTGCTCAATTATCTGCAGGCAGCAGTGTGGTGTGCCATCTGCAGGGGTCGGAAGCAGAGTAGAAGGGTTTAAAGTCGTGCAGTGCTCAATTGTCATATGAGGTTGGCTCAACAATATAGTCATACAGGAAAGATGCCTAGCAGGGGAAAGATATGCCACCTTTTCTTGTAGTAAAATAATCGCGACTGCATGAGGTACTCTCAAAGTGAGAGGGTGGAACAAAACTACTGAGGCTGAAGCCTGTACTGCCATTGCAGCTGCAACTACTGCTTGTACACAGTGAGGTAAGGATCGTGCCACTGGGTCTAGTTGTGATGAATAGTAAGCAATGGGTCATTGCTTATCTCCATGTTGTTGTGTTAATACTGATGTCATGTAACCCTGCTTACAATCTACAGTTTGGAAAAAACATTTATGGTAGTTTGGCAATCCCAGAACTAATGAGGATGCTATTAACTGTTTTAGTTTGCAGAAAGCAGATTCTGCCTCTGGTGTCCATTATAACAAATCCTGCGCTGCTATAGGCTTCTTATATATAAGGTCAGTCAGAGGTGCAGATTCCAAGGCATAGTTTGGAATCCAGCTCTGGCAAAAATTGGTTGTACCAAGGAAAGACATAATTTCCTTCTTGGTAGTGGGTTTTGGTGCTTGCAAAATTGCTATTTTTCTGTCCTCATCTAATGTTCTACCTTCCCTGGATATTACATATCCCAGGTATTTGACGTTTTTTTTCCAAAGCTGCAGTTTACTTTTATTTACCTTATGTCCTTCAGCGGCTAAAAATCGTAGAAGTGCTATGGTATCTTCTCTACATTCCTGCTGGGTGTGGGCTGCCAGCAAGATGTCATCAACATAAAGTAAAATCTGGTAAAAAATAGCTGATATATTTAGTGTCTCGAAAATAGCAGTAAAGTTTGTTAGTTAAAAAATGACAAGACACCTTGGCAGAGCAACAGTCACTATTCCAATTTCAGTTCTTTACTTACAGTTAGTGGAAAGCAAATTGGAATAAACGCCTCAGATAATTGATGGTTACCATCCAAATTGATAGCCAAAAGCAAGTTTATGTTGGACAATAACTGTCTGTTAAGATAGCAGCTGTTAAAGTTTCACACCTTCTGCAAACGGTTTGCTGTAAAATAGTCAGCGAAACACACCGGCTGTTTAAATCCCAGTAAATTTTTTGAGTTAACAGGTCGGTTTTCACCTCACCAAACAGAAACTTGTTCCACAGTTAAACAACACAATCTATTATGTGTTGAAATTCGGTCTTCACCTCATTACAAATGGAAACAGCTGTCCAAAATACACTTTTAAAAGGACCACAGTGATATAATCTTGTAAATACGAACACTTTATTGACAAAAAACTGGCAAGCGCTTTCACCTTGTAGGCTTCCTCAGGCCAAACACATCACAGAGCTTTTAACATATATATATATATATATATATATATATATATATATATATATATATATATATATATATATATATACTTTAGGTCTGTGTGACATCACTTCCCTTGTGCTCAACTCACATTCAAATATTTAAAGCAACACTAACTATATAAAAATGTGTATAAAATGCAGAGTATAATGTTGGTCGACTATAATCAGCTCAACATATACTACTTAAAATCAATTGTATAATAATAATAAATAAAAATATAAATATGAATGTCATACTTTTATTCTAAATTTGAACACTCTCTGCTATGCTAAGGTGGATTATTTAAGATGACATCAAGTAAACTTTTTTAAAAATAAAACCTTATAAAACAAAATAAAAGCCTACAATTAAACTTATGCCAAGTAGGAGTAGCTGTGCCAAGCAAACAATCTCAAGCTTATAAGACCATTCAATGTTAATGAATAGATGACAAAAATACTTCTCTAGGCATAACATGTCAGTACAAACCCTGCACTCAAATTTGCATTTTAAGAAATATAAAGCTTGAAAATTATCAGGACTATCGTTAAAAACTTCAGTCGAACATATATTAAATACCCAAGTTCAAGTAAAGGCACTTCAGTTGAGCATATATTAGATACCCAAATTCAAGTGATGGCACTTGTGCTTCTGATGAAAAAAACAAAAATAGTTTGCTGGAAATAGCTTATCAAAGCAATACCTAGATTCTAGGTTATATCTCAAAAATAAAGTGATACAGCTTTCTTTAAAACTAATATAGCAGCATTAATTGTTTTTATGTTAGATGCACAAATTCAAGTAAGAGCATACACATATAATTCAAGATGTCATACAAAAATCTAAAGGCTACATTGCAGACATGAACAGCTAGTCTCTGTTAAACATATATTATATGGTAAATAATGTAGGTTCGATGGATCAACATAAGATAAACATTGTAACCTCAGCGTCAATATGATTAGAGCAAGTACAAAATATTAGGTGTTGTGTCTTTTGTTGTTGATGGCAAAACACAACTTCAAGATTACATTTTCCATGTACGATAGCCCTACTGTTATAGAGGCTAGCTTTTTAACATCAACTAACCTCTAATTAAATCCACAATTTCAAGTATAGACTTTTAAATATACTTTTAAGCATTATGAAAAGCTAAAAGACAGACGTAAATGGTTGCTCACATTCTAGTGCATTTTATATTATAAAAGATATAAAGCTATATAATCTGTATAAGTTACTTAACTCATCAAGTACCATTTACTACTTCCTAAGATCTTTATAAGGTCGGTCAGAGGTGCA
This sequence comes from Protopterus annectens, assembly GCF_019279795.1. Classification (NCBI taxonomy): domain Eukaryota; kingdom Metazoa; phylum Chordata; order Ceratodontiformes; family Protopteridae; genus Protopterus; species Protopterus annectens. The sequence goes on along the minus strand of NC_056733.1, from coordinate 1,625,780,879 downwards.
GATTCCAAGGCATAGTTTGGAATCCAGCTCTGGCAAAAATTGGTTGTACCCAGGAAGGACATCATTTCCTTCTTGGTAGTGGATTTTGGTGCTTGCAAAATTGCTATTTTTCTGTACTCATCTAATGTTCTACCTTCCTTGGATATTACATATCCCAGGTATTTGACTTTTTTTCCCAAAGCTGCAGTTTACTTTTATTTACCTTATGTCCTTTAGCGGCTAAAAATCGTAGAAGTGCTATGGCATCTTCTCTACATTCCTGCTGGGTGGGGGCTGCCAGCAATATGTCATCAACATAAAGTAAAATCTGACTGCCTCTTGGTGGGGTGAATCCCACCAAGTTGCTTGCCATTTCTTGTGAGAATATTGTTGGACTTTCACAATATCCCTGTGGTAGTCGCATATATGTATACCTTTTCCCCTGAAATGTGAATGCAAACCAATACTGGCTATCAGGGTGTATCGGTATTGAAAAGAATGCATTGCTGATGTCTACCATAGAAAAATACTTCTGTTGAGGTTTCAGATCATTTAACAGGGTGTATGGGTCTGGCACCATAGGTGCTCTTGGTATTACTGCATCATTTACAGCTTGTAAATCTTGGACCATACGCCATTCTCCATTGGCCTTTTTAATTGGAAATGGAAATAAGGGTGTGTTACATGGTGAATCGGAAGATTCTACTAGTATCCCTCCTTTAAGTAAGGCTGCTATAATAGGCTTTATCCCTGCCTCTGCATTTTTTCTTAAGGGATACTGTCTTTTTTGTGGTCTGAATGCTGACTTTGGCGTGATAGTAACTGGTCCCGCTGTACGAATGAGTCCTACATCTGATTTTCCTGTTGACCAGAGGGTCTCTGGTATATTTCGTAAGGCATTTTCTTCCTCCTTTAACAGGAGTGTCAATCAGCTGTCCTCACTAGACTGCAAGTGCACAGCTGGGTTGGTCTGAGTTATCCAATTCAACTTCTGTATTTGTATTCCCTGTTCTGACAGTTCTAGTTCTGCCTGTTTCTCCCATCTCGTGATTTTTTCTCCTAGGTCTGCCCATTCTATATTTCTGTTTTTGATTAAGCTAACATGTGGTAATCGATTAGATTTATAAAGTGCAAAGAACTCCTGTGGCAATGAACAGTTGGCTACACTGTTCCCTTCTGTGTCCCAGTACAGGTTATGCAATACCAATCTGTTTGCATGATTCTTAAATAATTCTTGCTCATATTCTTTATCAGGTCCTGGTGTGTTACAATAATACAGGGTACAGTGCAACAGGTGTTGCTTATCAATGTCAAGGGAGGGGAACTTGCTGATGGCTACATTCATTAACTCTTTGGTCACAGTCCCTGGACCAGTTGTAACCAAGTCCTGGCTGTACCAATAAAACATTTCATCCTCTGATTGTACTGCAAAGGTATCAATTTGTCACTGTGCTTCCATACCCTGCATGGTTGGGACTACTGCTATACCAAATAGTTGCATGAGGTCTCTGCCCAAGAGGTTTACTGTGCATTTTGCAGAAACAACAATTTTGCTTTTTTGTGTCAGTCCTGAAACTGGATCAGTTATTGCAATGTTACGGGAGAGAGGCTCCCGATATAGCTGTCCATTAGCTGCTTTGACCAGTATGTAATCAGGTGACTCTGTGTTTTCTGGCAGTTTGGAGGGATGTATCAGGGTTCGTGATGCCCCTGAGTCACACAAGAATTTGACTTCCCTCCCTTCTACCAAGAGTGTAACTTCTGGTTTCGTGTCTACTAAATAGAGCTCCAAGCTCAATAAAGCTAGGTCTAATATTTCATTTTCTTTATTGTCACTAACTTCCTGCACTTCCTCTACTCCCTCTATCACATTCTCATTTGTCCTTTCTTCACTAGCCCCTTCTAGTGATTCCTGACTATCATATAGTCAGTCCTCACCCTCCTTTTCTTCCGTTGTTGCCTTCTTGTTTTCCTTGCAATCCCTTGCCAAATGTCCCTTTTTACAGCATTTAAAACATTCTCCCCTTTTCTTTCACCCTTCAAAGTCTTCTGATCGTTGATCAGATTGTTTGTTTCCCTGTGCATTTTTCTTGCCCTTTTTCCCGGACTGTACTACATAAACTTCTGCTCCATCTTCTACAGAAAATACTTGAGCTTTCTTTTTCTTTTTGCTATTAAAATGCCTTTCGGCATGCCTAGCATATTCAAGTAATGATTGTAACCTACTTGTACGATGGTCTAACATGTTTTGTAGTAAAACTGCTTATAGGTGCAATACTGCCCTTTAAAAATGCATTCTTTAACTGCTGTTCATATGGGGAATCTTGTGTTTGATCTTCAAGAACCTGCATTCCACAGTGGTTATTAAAACACTCTAACAATATGGCATAGTACCGGTCAATTGTTTCACCTTCTTGTTGGATGCATTGATTAATGCAAGTCCAGTCTGCCCTAGGTTTCCATTTTTCAGAGATGCGGTCTGTAAGACCTTTTACTCTGGTGTCTAATTCTGTGCTGCTATGTGGGAGGGGTCTTTGTGCAGCATCACAGGGATTCCGGTTCCCACTAATCATGTACCAATCTGGCCCTACAATCTGTCTAACTACTTTTTCTATCTCTTCTCTGTTTAAGTTATAACTCAACCTCATTCCTTGTAAATCTTCTGAGAATTTTCTAAAATTAACCTTTGGATGGGGAATTCCTTCAGTGGCTTTCCGGATATCTTCTGGAGTCCAAGGTCTATACACTAAGATAGTTGGGTCCTGATTGTCTTGACCTGCCTGAGGATTGGGTACTTCTATAAGTGGGCATATTTCTTCCTCTTCACTTATAGATCGTGAATTCTTAACCATTTGCCATAACTCAATGCCTTCTTCTGAATTACCTGCCTTTGTTCGGGACCTGGTCCCGCTGGGATCTCTAATTTTAGTCAGTTTTAGTTTCATAATATCTCTATCTTCAGTGACTACAGGATATCATGGGGGTGGACTAACCTGTTCACTTGCTTCATATTCTGGTAAGGGAGGTGGAGGTGCTGATGCTATTACTAAGTTATTGTCCTCCTTATCTGAAAACATTGCTTTTGAATTTTTGTTCTTTTGTTCCCTGCGGTTTATTTCCTCAAGCCACCTGTGTGCCTGAGGAATTCCTAATCAACGTTGCTTTTTTACCCGACCTTTGGAATCAGTTTTGAGCTGTTTGATAAGTTTGATAAGCAAGGATTTTTCTAATGTTCCGTCAAATTCATATTTATTAACCCATTTTGAATAATATCTAATATTGTCGGCAAGCTGCGACTGCATATATTTTACATCTTCTGTAAAAGGCAGATTTTTGGGTCTTTTTGTGCAATTATTACCCATTTTGTTCTACCCTTTGATCGTCACGTAACTTCTCTTAATTTTTAACGTGGTACCACGGATTTTGTTATAGTCTCTTCAGAATAACTGCCTACTTATTCTGTTTCGCCTGATCTATGACAAGACAGCAATCTTTTTTGGCACTGACTTGTAAGAAAAATACAGTCTGACAAAAACAATACACATCTAGTCCCTGATCTAAAACAGAAAACAAAAAAAAGTAGATTCACCTTACCTGAGCCCACGTGATTGATCACCAATTCACGGAGACCCATCCTTCAGTCACAGATCAGAAAGTGGCTGGCCTCTTTTGAGTGATAATTCAGTTGGAGGACTTTCGATATAAGAAGAACCAATTTGGTTTCTTCCCCATACAGTTTCAACCACCTGGCCATCTGATCCGAGGTGAAGAGAGGGTTCCAGTCCGAAAGACCAATCTGTCAAAGGAAAAAACTTCAAAGACCAATACACATTAGGTTCAAGCAAGGCACCCTTTATTACTTGCAGCAAGGAGACAAAGCATGTAGGCACAAGGTTTGTCTGAATTACTGGTGATTAGTATGTTATTCTTATACAGTTCTCTTCCTGTCACACAGAAAATGTTACTATTCTATTGCTGACGTAGTTAGACTCAGCTTTCTGTATGTTCTACAGAAAATGTTACTAGACTTATTGTTGACTAAGTTAGATTATCTGCTGTTTTGCAAAACATTTTGAGAAAAACAACCTGGCCTTGGGCTTATTTTAGCCCATTTTAACATTTCATTTCTTCAGTTGTACTGTTCTAATACATGTGTTACATTTTGTCTAGATTCAAGGTACATTTCTAGCTTTGGTACAAGTAATGCTGACTATGGTTTAAACTTTCAAGCATCTATTGTTTTCTTTATCAATGCTTCTAGCAGCTGCATACTTTCTTATAGCATAAGCAGAAATGAATATCTCTGTTAGGTTTTATGACATTAGCAGAAATTAAATGTCTCTTGTTATTTTCATGACATTAGCAGAAATGAAATACCTCTTGTTAAATTTCTAATAGCTGTGCAGATTCATGCAGTGTGAACAGAATAAATGTATTAACCCTTTTAAACCTCGAATGCACTAAGCATGCATATTACTATTATATATTTTTCTAACAGATGCTGAACAGGAGAAGAACCAGGACTGATCCCAGTGGGAATCTACTCGTGACTGGTCAGCAGTCTGACTTGGAGTCTGCTACTTTCACACTGTGTGTTCTATCTGTGAGCCAGTTTGCAACTCACCTAGTGATATAAGGGTTGATGCCTAGTTTGGTGAGTTTATCAATAATTTCCGAATGGGGAATGAGATCAAAGGCCTTGGCCAGAACAAGGTAGGCTGTATGCACTGCCTTACCTTCATCCAAAGCCCTGGTGACTGACTCAAAGAAGTCAACCAGGTTGAGCAGGCATGATGTCCGTTTCACAAAGCCAAATTGCATGGGATCTAGAGTTTGGATATTTCCTATATCTTTGTTAATCAGGTCCATGATGATGCACTCCATAGCTTTACATATCAGACTCATCAGGCTAATGGGGCGATAATTCCCAGGGTCTGTAATCACTCCCCCTTTATGGAGAGGGATGACTATAGCAGTGCACTATTCAGAAAGGGCAAAGCCTGAGGTGAGGCTGTGAGTGAACAGAATGCACAGATGTGGTGCCAGTTCACTTTGTAATTCATGTAGAACACAGCCAGGGATATTGTCGGGTCCCATGAAAGCTGTATTCTTGGCCTTGGACAATGCAGCTTGAACCCTGTGCTGCAGTAATGATGGGTGCCTGGCATTCTTCCAGTATTGAAATTGGTCCTTTGGGGGGAAAGACAGGGGTAAAGTTGGCACTGAATTTGTTGGCCATTATCTGTTGGCTAAGTATATGAGGTGCCATTGTGCAGTAACTCAGAACAAATTTGGGTATTGCCATGGAGATTCTTGATATAATTGTAGAAGGCTTTGTGGTTGTTTTTAGTGTCTGCTGCAATTCTGCCTTCATAGCTGGCTTTGGAGGATTTGATGAGGGATCTCAACTTTTTGTTGAGGCTAATAAGGGAGCTTTTCCAGTCTTGGGACTTCACCTTTTTCTGCAACAGTTTTTTCCTTCTGCTGCAAAGTTTATTAATGGCAGGAGACCACCAGATTGGCTTCCTTTTTTTGGAGGAGACCGTCTTGGTTCTGTTGGGTATGGCTAGTTCCACGCATTTATGTACATGTTCGTACAGTACACTGGTGTATGATTTGGCAGTCATGCAGCTATTTCCAATTGGCATGGGTGCCATGAAATTAGCCACCTCTGTTTTTAGGAGCCCAAAGTCAGCTTTGGAGAAGTTTTTCAAGGTGGTTACCTTTGCGGGGGGTCTGGGTGAGATGTGGATTTCCATGGTGATTAGTTTATGGTCAGATCTGACCAGGGAAGGATTGACTATTGGTGTAGAGCAACAGTTGCCCATGTTAGTAATAACCAGGTCAAGGATGTTGCTTCCTCTATTGGGGGTCAGAATGAGCTGGTCCAGGGCATTGGAACTGATGAATTCCAGGAAGCATTGGGCAAATGTATAGGTGCTTGAGTAGTTTTCCCAGTCGATGGAGGGGTAGTTGAAGTCTCCTAGTATGAGAGTGTTGGGTTGGACCTTGATAGATTCCAGGGTGCTTAGGAACATGGAGTGAGAGTCTAGGGACATGGTTGGGGACCTATAGCAGGCTATGACCTTGATCGCTGTCTTACCCAATGTTAGTTGTACCTGAGGTATCTCAGATGCATTATTCTGAGCTATGGTTTGGAGGTGTGCATATCCTTTATGAATATTGAGACACCACCGCCTTTGGAGCTTCGGTCCATGTTTCAGAGCCGAAAAGTGGGGAATGAATTATAGCCTGGTAGCGCAGGTGTGCTTTCTGCTGCTTTAAACCAGGTGTCTGTTAGAGCACAAATTTTGAAGCTCTCCATTTTGAGGATTGCTTCGAGTGAGTGCATTCTGAGATTTAGACTTGTACCATTGAGCAGCATGACCCTAAGCTTACATTTATTTTTAGCTGTTACAGTGGTAATTTGGTCTTTGGAACACAGCCTAAAAAAGGCACTATAGGGGTGGCAAGAGCCTTAGCCAGTACTTGGAAACCCATGGGTGACAGATGCAGACCATCTCTGGCAAGGTTTCAAGGTCTGTCAGTCATGTCATCCCAAGCAGACAGATACTGGATTCCCTTAGAATGACACCAGAAACTTAGCCAATTGTTGAAGTCAGTTATTTTTTGTTTGTACTGCGATATCATTCTGGGTGATGGTAGGATACTGCTCAGGGCTAGGGTCATAACTGTCTGGGCCACATAATCTGAGAGCTCCACCATGTCTCTTTTCATGTAGTCCAGGGAGGTGCATCTTAGGTCATTCACACCCATATGGACAATGACAGAGTCATACTTGTACTTGTTGTGGAAAGACCTGAGTGTGTGTGTTATGTGTCAATTTTTGGCACCTGATAGACAGCTGACTGTTACTTTCTCCTTATTCAACCTAGTGAGTGGGACATCTGTGTGCCTCACTACTGAGTCCCCTATGATTAGTGCATTGGGCAAGGTGTTCAGCATTAGTAGCTTAGGTTGAGGGGCACACTGTGGAGGTGAGTTATGTGTCCTGTAGTTTGTGCCTTGTTGTGGTGGTCAAGTGCATTTCTGTCTTGGAGGTCTCTGCTGTTTGGGTACATTTCTATTGAGAGCCTCCGAGAAGGTGGGTGTGTGGTTTGTGTTTTTATGTCAGAGCTGTGATGGTGGGTGTTTTGGAGGACTATTTTTTCCATGTGGTGTGGTGCAGGTGTTGACCTTCTCCTCTTGACCAGCTAGTCCGTTCTTGGCTGAAGAGTGCAAAGCTTCCAATTTGGTGATATAAGTGCATCTCTCACAAGTCTGAGTGTTGGGAGGTAAGAGGAGACGATTGTCTGTGTACATGAGGCAGTTGCTACACTGCCTCAGAACGCCCAAGTGCACCAGGTTAATAGGAAAAAGCACAGGGAACTGCCCTTTAAGTATGCCAGAAGGGATGGTCGTAACTACGAAGTACTGGAGCTATTTCCATGAAGAAAAACTAGTGCTGATGGCACTTAGGTGTGTTAAAATAATTGATACAAAAACCTGTTGAAGTGCAAAGTGATTAAGCTATTTGAAGTGCAAGAGAGAGAGAAAGAACTAGCAAGATCTAAGAGAAAAACTGAAGAGCAGACTTTCTGGCACCAGTAACAGTTTACCTCAGCTCGGAGCCACTCCGTGGAGCTTAAACAAGTGCAAACCCATGCAAATGCAGGCTTTTAAACCAGAAAGTTGAAATGGATGGAAAAACTGTCCAGACAGCCAATAAACTACAATGTCTGGAACAGAAACCATTCATCTAGTGGTAGATTACTACCTAGTGCTTATCACTCCCACTGATAAACTAGAAGGCTTCCCTCCAACACAGAAAGGCTTGGGGGACTCATAAGCTTAGAAACAGTTCTGGATATAGCAAATCTGTATCTGGACTAGACTAGTTACAGGAAAGGTGGGAAACAAGCTTAGAACTTTTTTTTTTTTTTTACAGAAAAGCAGCTAAAACAACAGTAAAAACAATTCAAATACAGTGCAAGCTAGCACACTTGAGTGTGTAGCAATATTAAAGCAAATAGCAAATACAGTTTAAATAAATGCAATTAAATTTAAAAAAAATACTAAAAGCAAGTGCAGAAAACAGTGAATTAGGAAACAATCAAAATGGAGGTACTTAGATTATCTCTTGCCCTTCCTGATGCTCTTGCAGTCTGCAGGATGTCAAAACTGGATCCACAGAGCTTAAACAAGCTCAAACCCACACAAACACGGGCTTTTAAAACAGAAAGTTGAAAGGGATGGAAAAACTGTCCAAACGGCCAATAAAATACAATTCCTGGGCCAGAAAAAACTCCTCTTGTGGTAGATAGGCTACCTAGTGCTTACCACTCCCACTGATAAGCTAGAAGGCTTCCCTCCAACACAGAAAGGCTTGGGGGGGCTCAGAAGCTTACAAACAGTCCTGGATACAGGAAATCTGTATCTGGACTAGACTAGTTACAAGAAAGGCAAGAAACAAGTGCAAATGCAGGTTTTTAAACCAGAAAGTTGAAAGGGATGAAAAAACTGCCCAAACGGCTAATAAACTACAATTTCTGGGTCAAAAACTACTCCTCTTGTGGTAGATAGGTTTCTTAATGCTTACCACTCCCACTAATAAACTAGAAGGCTTCCCTCCAGTACAGAAAGGCTGGGGGGGGGGCTCAGAAGCTTACAAACAGTCCTGGATACAGCAAATCTGTATCTGGACTACACTAGTTATAGGAAAGGCATGAAACAAGCTTAGAACTTTTTTTTGTTGTTTTTTTTTTTTTTTTTTTTTTTACAGAAAAGCAGCTAAAACAGCAGGAAAAACAATTCAAATGCAGTGCAAGGTAGCAATATTAAAGCAAATACAGTTTAAATAAATGCAATTAAATAAAAAAAATGACTAAACACTAGTGCAGAAAGCAATTAAGAAAAAAATCAAAATGGAGGCACTTAGAATATAAGAAAACAGTGCCAGCAAATATATAAATAATTCAGTCAAGCAAAAATGAAAACAGTGCAGAACTCTGAACAGTTAAAAAGTGTCAAAAATATACTTATCAGCTATATATTTCCATGTTGTTTGAGAAGTACACACAGTCAGAACACAAGGAGATTCTAGCAATGGTATGCAGGACTTTATGGAGAGAGGGTTTTATTAAGGGTTTGTCCACAAGAGTGTAGACCACAAGAACCCTCTTATATGTAAAGTAACTCACCTGAAGCACAAGTGCTAAGACCAAAGCTTAAAATGCTTAGAATAACAGATAAATTTAATTAGGCTACTAATAAGCAGTATTAAATGCAGCAGAATAAAAGCACTCGAACACTTAAGAGCGCACAGCAAAAATAAGGTAATAAAGTATGAAGAACACAATTACAGTAAAAGCAGATGAATAAAGTTTACCATTTTTTTAAAGTGGAGAGGGAGGAAACAGAAGTGTTCAAAGTCAAAGAAGCAAGGGGGTAGCCCTGCCCAAAAAATCTCGCTGCACTATGTTGAGTGATCAAATAGACTGGGAGCAGTGACCAAGATCAGATTTACAGCAGGGGCGGGCAAATCCAAACCACCAAGTTTAAGAATACAAGATCACTTGGCAGAGAGGGCAGGAAAAAAAAGTGCAGACAACAACAAAGGACAGAAACAATATAGCAAATATATAAATAATAAACAAATATATAAATACAGCACAGTGCAAACTGAGTTGCAAAAATTGTACTTATCAGTTTGGAATATCAGATGGGAAAAGATACCAACTCTGCTCACAGTCAGGAGAATGTACCTCTCTGCTATACCAGTTCTGCATAAATTCACAGAAATGCAATTTGTAATGGAAGTACAACACAGAAAATACACCTCAGGCAATGACTAACAGCTAAGATGGGTTGGCTCAACAACCCCCACCTGAAATTAGCTTCTGAGCTACCCTGAGAAACAAAGTGCAGAGAACAACAAAGGACAAAAACAATACAGCAAATATATTAATACGGCATAGTACAAAGCTCTTCACAAATTCACATCCCCCTTATATGCAAAAGAGATGTGGAAGAAGTAATTAAAGCAATGTTCACAGTATGTATTCTGCTCTCATTTTTTAACAATTAACTTTATTCATAGAAATACAGAAATATGACAACTAACAACCAAATGAATGCAATTCTAACAATGTAAAATAGTATGTTTGTGACTTAAAATGGCACATCAGTAACAGATACCAAATTATACAACTTATGATCAGACCAAACGATTCCACACAAGGAGAAAGCTTGACTGTATTCATCCAGCAGCTCAGGGGTTGGATTATTGCTCATAGTGCAGCACGGTTTATTTACATAACCATGACGATCCCTATTAATGCGATTGCATGCTAGTTTTCAGCACCTGAAAATAAGTGCCAGGACACTTAATCGTAGATAATACCAGCCATCTGCTCTCAATAGACATTGCATTGTCCACAGTCAGCATGCTGCCGATCACCAAGAAGGACCAATCAGTTAATGGGAGAATATTGCTCCTCTGAGCTTATGAAGCTGAATTTTGCACTTTAACTCAAAGAATAGAAACAGACGGGTATTTCCATATCACAAGCTGATAGGTGGCATCATTTCTCCATATCTCCAGGATGAGCCACGTCCCCATCCACACTTACTTGCCTGCAATCGGTGAAAGATGCCAAAAATTAAAGTTTCTTAAATTATGTAAACCTTGCTCAGTCTACTATATGTTAGTCCATATAACCTTTATGTACCTGTTCCTGTAAATTTTCTTATATATGTACTTGTAATAATGAAGCCCATCTGTTTCTGTCCTGTTCAAATATATTTTGACTATAATTATCAACAGCTTTATACATTAATGATAGGTGGTGTGCTTGTTTCACGATTTTCCATTTCCATTCCATTGCTGCCTATAAACTCCATACTTTTCCTAAGAGGTTTCTCCCCAAGCTGACCAACTGTACATATTGCTAGCAAGTAATTTTATTTTTATCATGTAAGTGCTGACAGCCAATATAAGTAAACAAGATTATGCCTTTCTCTGGAAATAAATCTGCCCAGAAAAGGAAATTTCCTTCTATGAGGTGTTTCCATAGAAGTGGGGACTTATCAATGAATACTAATTCTATAACCATATTCTCTCCCAGATATCCAAGGAAGTGGGTAACAAATATCCTTGGGGTAGAATATTCCTGAGCTTGTTTTCACCTCCCCTTGGTCTGAAACTCTCCATCTTTCTCTACATTGAGGCTGCTTCTTTAGGTTATGTATCAGTGTAAATTCCAATAGTGCCTATAATGGTATTGGGTGGATTCCAGCTTGAATGAAATGTACCCTATCAGCTGCAAGTGCATATCTAGTCAGATCTGGCAATCTCAAGGCCACCATATTATTTCATGGCTGTCATTTTCCTCCTGGCTACTCTTGGGTGCTTTTTTGTATCCCAAACTAAACTAACTCATTAATAGTTCCTGCAAGTTCTTAATAAGAAATGAAGTATGTAAAGATGGGATGCACCTAGTTAGCAATAAGAATTTTGGCAAAAGGACCATACAAATTTCCAATATTCTGGCCAGAAAAGGAAGCTTTAATTCCATCCATACCTTATGTTTATTTTAGTAATTAGCAAGACGTGGATTGAGCTTGTCCTGGGCCAGTCTGCTATGATGCTGTGATACTTTACGTCCTAGTAATGTATGCATAATACTCTACCTACTGCCATGCTGTTGGATGGCTTCTTTTAAGTGTAAGCATGGTTTATTCAAAGGGAACAGCACTGTTTTCTGACAGTTTATGTTTAGTCCTGAGACATTTCTAAAGAGCTGAAAAATCCTTAAAATGTCCTCAATATGCTGCTGAGGGCTGTTTATCCATATGGCACAGTTGTTCCCAAATCACAGATCCAATGTTTTCCCTTGATGGATAGATATCCTCCAGTATATGTAATTCTAGGTTAGGAATACAATTAATGCTCGAACTGCTACAAGTAGGGGAGAGAGATGGCACTCCTGTCTCATTCACCATTACAGTTCAAACACTTTGGAATTCACCCTGTTGTTTATCACACTGGCTATGGGGTGTTTGTATAAAAGCTGACATCATCTATGGAAATTGCCCATTAGACTATAGGGGACCAGACCATTCATAGAAATTCCCAAGATAGGGTGTTGAAGGCTTTTATTGAAGTCCACAAACAAAGTTTGCCCTGAGTGAGGTAGTGAGGATGCTATGTCAATGCACATTATAGAAAAGTCTCAACAACCCTGGGACACTATGTTTATGTGGCATAAAAGTCTCCTCCACCAAATTTTGAATACATTTTTCCAGGCTCTTAGCTAAACCTTTAGCTAGGACCTTAGTTTCTGCTGCCATTGAAGAAACAGGTCAATAGTTTTGTGGATTCAAAGCGTCTTTACTCTCCTTTGGGAAGGTAAAAATGTTAGCCAGTCTAGACTGTGGGGAAGTTATTTTCTCCTGAGGTTATCACTGCAGAGGTTCAATAAAATGGGTGCAATGTTATGTTCCATGGATTTGTACTAATCAGTCTGGATCCAATCCAGTTCAGGGATTTTCCCTGATTTTAAACCATTAATTGCTGGGCTTATCTTATTCAGATGGCTCAGCTGTTAAGGCGAGTGCACTGGCCATATGGTATTAAGGGGAATGTTGAGCCATAAATTGTCCTGCAGTATATCTTGTTGCTGGCATAATGATTAAAACACATCAGTCATAGATGTATTTTTGTCTTGTGCGGAGTAGGCCCAGGTGTCATCCACCCTATGTAGACCTGTAATAGTATGTATAATCTTATGTTCTTTTAGTCTGTGAGCTAACAGTTCAGGAGATTTTGTTTGCCTATCCAAATAAAGTAAGTTTATCCCTTCCTATTTAAGCTGCTGCATCAAATATTGCAACCATTTAATTCCCTTTACCTGCTCTTTGAAATGCCACCCTATCACCTCATTACCACAAACTAGTGCCATATATTTTGTGATTAACTCTACTAGCCTACTCTGTGCTTCTTTCAGTTTTTGAAAGTGACTACTCCCTATTTCTGAAGTGGAGTTGTCTAGTAAAATCTATTAATTTACATTTAAAGAAATCCCAGCATTCCCATGCAGAGTTTGCAGAGCCTCTTGAGGGTTGACAGAATCTTTCTTATTCCTTAGAAGAAGAAGGTCCATCCTTGTAATGCTCACTATGCATGACAGTTGGAAGTTTTTCCACCTGAAGACCACCCTACTATGATCAGACAATGTGTCTGGTTAAAAACTCACACCTATCGCCTCGGTGTTGGCTAATTAAGAAGAAATCAATTCTACTTGCACCACCAGTCTGGGGACAGGGAAGTAAATAATGTCACATTTCCCCTAGTTTGAGCACCCTCCACAAATCCACTAAATAAAACTGTATTAGCCATTCTTGCAATATTTGACTATGTTTCCTTAATATGGGCTTGACTACCAGGATCACTTCTACTGTGTGATCCTGTACAGCATTGAGGTCTCCCCCAATAATTAATGGGAGATACTGAACACCCAATTTAAGTAATGCTTCATGGCATGAGGCGAATGGACCAAGCTTGTTGGTGTTGGGCCATAAAAACAACCAGCAGCAAAGTATTACATCCCTCTCTGAATTGTGCAATAGTCATCTTCCTCCTGGATCAGTCAAGGATTCCATCTATGGGTGTCTGTAACTTAGAGAAGGACCCCTTTTGTGGACTTCAGGTCACATGCGGCCATATACCATCCTTGCCATCCTCACAGAGCTGCAAATAGATTATGTTTCCTCAAATAAGAATGCGACTTGACTGTGTTAATAAATTTGAAACACATGCATCTTGGTAGGGAGTTTAAATCCTTCACATTCCATGTGATGGCCATCCGAGCTCCTAAAATTCCAGCTATGAGAGCAAACTACTGCCATGTCCAATTATGAGATCAACTTCAATAAAATAAAATTAAAAAAACATTTACGTCATGTCCTACAGGTATCCAGCAACCAAGAAAAACAATGCAAGTAATGAATGCTCTTAAGTATCTATCAACACTATGGGGCAGGTACTTGCAGTGATCCTATCAGCTGTACTCACCACAGGACCAATCCTAGTAACAACAGCTAAGAGATTTGCAAGGCTAAACAGATGTCAAAAATATGCAATTAAATTCATTATTTGTGCTAGCTATACTTTAATCTATGCAGTTGAAACTGACCACCCAGTAACTATGGTCTTTGTTTCATAAGGCTTCTAAGTCACTGGCCAGGTAGTTGTCTGTGATGTATCTTCAAACTTTACATTTCCTCCCTACAGTTTAAGCAGGTACCCCTGTAGTCTGGATGTAAAGATACGTAAAGTTACATATACATTCAAGACTAGATGTGAAGGTACATAAAGTTACATATACAGTCAAGACTAGATGTGAAGGTACATAAAGTTACATATACATTCAAGAAGTGGAGAGAGGAAGAAGCAATAATTCAGCGATCAGGTGGGATCAATACACTACCCTTAGTTCACAATGGGCAAAATGAGATCAGGTAAAGCTTAGTCCCATCCATTAGGCGTTATTCTACCCTCTCCCAGTTAGTAAAAGTATCTCAAGAAAGTATCTATACACTAGGCTTCAAGAAAATGTCATTAAATAATGTAACTTGCCTTTGTAATAATTTAGCTATATAATAACTATTGAAAGGTCCCATCGGGAACTTAATCCTCTTCCCGACACCTCATGTCAATCTGTGAGTACTGTGCAGCCTATGAATCAATAAAACATTAGCTCCAATAACTCACACCTCAATTATCTCCGTTCATGAAGGAGATAAACAAAAAGCCATCTCTCTCTCCAATGTGACTGCCATAATGGCTCCTAACAGTGGCAGTTCTCATCCCTCAAGTTGATTGCATTGGCACCATAGCTGTTGCCATGGCCTGAACCATAGTCATACACTCTTGTGCCTGTTCTAACTGGCTGAACTCAGGAACTACTTGTTCATGGTCACTAAAGTACATTTCTTGGTCCCCTCCCACATCTTCAGAAAGATTTTAGTGGTAAAAAAGTAATTTTTGGTCTCTGTCCTCATCTGTAACTGCTATTTAGAGTAGAGGAGTTCAGCTCATTCCTTTACCTCTGATATTGTGGAACCGGGATAGCTTTTGTTTCTCTTCTTTCCCAGAGAACATTGTTTTTTTTTCCCGGTGATTGTAATAATTTCCTTTTAATCTCAATCCCCACTTTCAGCAATATTGTTCATTGTTGTTGGTCTATGCGGTGGCTGGTTAGATATTTTTCTGCTTCAGGTGGAAACTTAAAGACATCTTGCTATGACCCCTTCCAGGCCACCAAGACTGCTGGAAATCATAATTGCACTTGATATCTTATCTAATTCAATTTCCACAGTGCAGGGACAAAGGCCTTTCTTTTATTGAATAAGACTGCATTATAATCTGGTGC
This sequence comes from Protopterus annectens, assembly GCF_019279795.1. NCBI lineage: Eukaryota > Metazoa > Chordata > Ceratodontiformes > Protopteridae > Protopterus > Protopterus annectens. Next base: position 1,625,765,466 of record NC_056733.1, on the reverse strand, counting down.
TGCACTCATGAGGATGCCTCCTACATGGCTGTTTTGTTCCAATTCCCTAGAGCTCTTTCTATGTCTAGTGGTTCTGGAGCTTTAATAATTTAACCATCTCCTGCTTGATGAAGGAGATTAGAGCCATGCCCTCCACACCATCTGTTAGGCAGGACACCCCAAGATTATTGCGACAGGAGCGGCTTTCTATAGCATTCAATTTCAGTTCTTATCTCCTGCTCCAGTCCTGTAAATCTATGATCCGATGCTGATAGGCATTTAGATCTCGATGTTCCACCATCTCCTGATGTTACTTATTCAATGTGCCATGGAGCATTGCTACCTCCTGTTTTGCTTCTTCTCCAGTAGATTCTAACATTTAACATCTGCCTGTACTTCTTGGTATAGTTTAGTAAGAGATGCTACTGAAGATTGTAGCAGGGAGAATTCCACAGGCAATTGCATGCCTCCTCCTGCTGTTTTCACCTTCTGCTTTACTGCCATACTGTTACTGTGGTCTGCCATATGAGAGGGCTTCAAAACAAAGCTTATTTATTATTTATTTATTTTACATTTGTTGACCTGGCTAGTCTAACTGGATACATGTCCATTTTCAGTAGAGGCCTGGGGAGATAAGCTCCAAGATAGGACAATGAAATTAACACAATAACAACTAGGAAACATGAGACAAATAAATCCTATTAACAGTACCTATTACAGGTTATCACAGTAAAATGTACAGTGCAGAATACAGGCATAACATAGGATGCTAATACAATCAAGGTATTCTAGAGATAGATAGTATAATAGATTAAATAGGAAGGAGTTGCTATTAATGAGTAGATGGGGTAGGAAGAGCAAAGTATTTAGAGATACATAGACTAGTCAGGTTTTGAACAGGGGCATAACCAGTGAGTTTTGAGGAACACTTTGTTTTTGAAACAGGATAGTGAGGGAAGTGTGGAGAGTTCATTTGGGAGGAGATTCCAGGCTTTTCCAACAATATTAGAAAAAAGGGAGTCACCAGCCTTGTTGTTTGGTTTAGTGGTATGTACTAGAAGTTTCTGAGAAGACCTTAAGGATTCCAGGTTTTTATAGGGGGTGATTAGTGTGGAAAGAATAGGAGTTTTGGAAGGTTTGTAAAGAGTGTTGTGGGCTATAGTTAGTTGATGGAATTTAATCAGATTTTGTAGTTCAAGCCATCCCAGCTGCTTTAAATTAATGCAGTGATGGGTTCTGAATGGGTTGCCTGTTGCAAATCTGGCAATGTTATTGTAAGACATTTCCAATTATGGGAGTTAAAATCCAATAATGCTCTTACGTGTTTAATATCAAGCACCTGGCCTCCTTCAGCCTACTTAGCCTATTGCACATATTTAATCGATACCTGTTCAACGGCTTTTCATTAGGCATTTTAGTGTTTGTTTTACAGTAATTTGAAAGCAGCATTAGTTTGGATATATTCTTCTATACTATGTATGAAATATGCAAATAGCATTGTTCTATCTTGCATTCATTAAGGCCTACTTTGCATATGTTCTGTGCCAAAAATAATCTTCTTGCATATTGTTTTGATATGGGAAGAGCCAATGCTAGCTGTTCTGGTGCTGCTTCATCTGGCCTGGAGACAGGATTAACCATCTTTGGAGAAAATATTTACTTTAGGGTGGCAAAACGTGCTGTGCATATAAATGTAACTATGGTAAGATGACTGGGACTGATATGATGAATGAAACCTGTTCCTAAGTATTTAGAATATTTTCAGATGAATGTTTCTACTGATCTGATGAGTGGTTCCACTGATGGCACAGATCAGGTACTATAAACTATGAGTAAATAAGCTTCTTGCTAAAAAATATATAACTTCAAACATAACTTCTTCTTCAGACCACCTTATAAATGTGATGCCCACCTCATTTGATATATAAATGTAGCAGTTCTGCTACTGCCCTCGAGATACAGTTCCTGTTGAGCTACATACAACCTTTGCAGCTATTACATTCAAGTGGTCCCACTGTTGCTTCCCCATCCTGGAGCACCTCTCCTGCATAGTTTTGAGTGCAGCAGCTGCTCTGCTGCCAAAGGGTTTGAGATCTCCAGGTATTGCAACTTTGGAGCAGTCATCCTTTGATCATCCATTTTTTCAGATGTAAGTGCTATCTTAAAGAGTACATTTCTTCAAGTGCAAGGGTCTATATTAAATCACTGAATGCTTAAAAAAGCGAACGGTGATTGATCGACCCTATATAAGTGAAAGCTTACAATGTCGAAGTGTCAGAACAGCAATTTTTTTCCAAGGGATAAAAATCGCTGTTCCAACAAGAAAAAATAAAAAATAAAAATTAATTTAAACATTACATTTAGTGGGGGGGATTCGCCCCCACCCCCCCGATGTGGGAGGCTGCACCCCCCCACTTAAATATACTAACTCTGAGACCGCACTACAGTGCCGAAAATGGCAAAGTACTGAAGCGGCCAAGGCTTAACAGCCGCTTCGGTATTTTCCATTTTCTGCCTTTTAAGTTCGACCAAGATGCATTCAAAAGAATGCATCTTCAGTCTTCTAATATAGACCCAAGTGCAACAGGTTAAAGCTCTTACTACAGATTTTGTCATTGTTTAGTTAGAGTGCACCCTTTCCCCCTTGTATACATATTTGCTGTTTTAAAATTTGTTCTCTACCAGAGTTGAGCAATGGGAGTTTTTTTCCATTCAGATGCAAGAGCTCAATTACCTGCAGAGATAGATGTGACTTGTTATGACAATATTACCCCCTGTCCATGACAATATTACCCCCTGTCCTGTCTCATTGTGCAGACAGAGCATGATTGCCAATAATTCTGCATAGCTAAACAATTTACTTGTAGTTTCCATCATTTAATAGATTTAGTGTCTTAGCTAAACAAGGGCGGCTGCGGTGGTGCAGCGGTTAGCATTGTCACCTCATAGCAAGAGGTTCTCCAGTTCAATCCTCGGCTGGGGTGCCTTCTGTGTGGAGTCTGCATGTCCTCCCTGTGGTCGTGTGGGTTTCCTCTGGGTGCTCCAGTTTCCTCCCACATCCCAAAAACATGCTGTAGGTGTATTGGGCACTCTAAATTGTCCCTAGGTGTGAGTACATGCATGTGTGTGCCTTTTCTGGAAGGTTGGGTGCCGGGTTGGCAACTCAACACTGTAAAACTCCACTGCCAGTCATGAGCAGACAGGTGATCTGCTGTGGCAACCCCTAACTGGGAAAAAGCCGAAAGAAGAAGTGTCTTAGCTAAACAATTTACTTGTAGTTTCCATCATTTAATAAATCTAGTGTCTTAGCTAAACAATTTACTTGTAGTTTCCATCATTTAATAAATCTAGTGTCTTAGCTAAACAATTTACTTGTAGTTACCATCAGGCAAGCACAGGAGGACTATGGCTGACCAAGTTCGCAGACGACTGCAAACTAGGGGCTATAATTGACTCTCTGGCTGACACAGACATCCTCCAAAAGGGTTTCACTGAGATAGATACCTGGTGTCAAAATCATGGTCTCAAGCTAAATGCCAAAAAGTGCATTGTCATGTCCTTTGGAAAAAACAAAGTACCCACAAACTACCACATAGGTGGTAGCCCCCTAAATACAGAAGACGTAATAAGGGATCTGAGGACCCAAGTAGATAGTAATCTCATCTTTGATAATCATATTGCCACAGTGGTTAGAAAATCCTTCTATGTGGCCCACCTAATCACAAAAGGGTTTGCATCCAGATCAAAAGAGGTCATTGTGCCCCTCTACTCATCACTCATCAGACCCATTATAGAGTACAATGCCCCATTTGGGATGTACCTTACAAGACACCTGCAACAGCTGGAAAGACCACAGAAGTACCTCACCAAGAGGATCACTGGCCTCAAACAGATGCCCTATGCAGCTCAACTGAAGAAACTACTGCTGTACTCGGTTGCATACCGCCTACTCAGAGGTGATCTCTGCCAGACATACAAGGCCATGTCCAACCCAGAATTGATAGACATGTTCCACCTAAAGAAAACCTTATCCCCTCGAACCACACGCTCTAGGGATTTAAACCTCACCACAACAATAAATAGGACGTGCTGGAGGGATAGATTCCTGTCCCTGAGACTTTCCATTCTTTGGAACAAGATCCCAATCTACATTAGGCAGAGCTCCTCACTAACACTCTTCAAAAGAAATCTTGATGAGTGGATGGGAAACAGAAGGTTATCTCGGGGATCACTTCAGTGGCTCTGCTGGACAGAAGCACAGGGAACTAATCTATGGGGCCACGAAAGCCAGCACATTCTGGCTAGGCTTATAAATGCCTTCAGGCAGATAGCCTAGTACCTACCTATAAACCTATGAACCTAATAAATCTAGTGTCTTAGCTAAACAATTTATTTGTAGTTTCCATCATTTAATAAATCTAGTGTCTTAGCTAAACAATTTACTTGTAGTTTCCATCATTTAATAAATCTAGCATCTTAGCTAAACAAATACTTGTAGCTTCCATCATTTAATAAATCTAGTGTCTTAGCTAAACAATTTACTTGTAGTTTCCATCATTTAATAAATTTAGTGTCTTAGCTAAACAATTTACTTGTAGTTTCCATCATTTAATAAATCTAGTGTCTTAGCTAAACAATTTACTTGTAGTTTCCATCATTTAATAAATCTGGTGTCTTAGCTAAACAATTTACTTGTAGTTTCCATCATTTAATAAATCTGGTGTCTTAGCTAAACAATTTACTTGTAGTTTCCATCATTTAATAAATCTAGTGTCTTAGCTAAACAACGTACTTGCTTTTTAGATATTTCATTAAGTCCAGTGCTCACTGATACTTTTCAGTAGAAGATGGTCAACCACACTGATTTGCACATATGCAGACTGATTGGCTACTGCTGCTTATACGGAACTATTTTTTGCATCATATTATCTCAGGAGCCACTCCATGCTGGCTTGTCTTTTATGTGTTCCTCTAGATGTGAAAATTCATGGCAGCTCCCCCTTCACCAGTTCCTTCCATTTTTCACCCCTAACAATAGCTCAGTGGCTAGTCACTTTCTTGTTCTGCTCTCCCTATAAGACATGGTTGCTGTTGAGTTGTGTTTTCTTTACAAAGGTTGTTATAGCTGTAGTAACTTTTCATTTATTTCAGTTATACAGCACTGTATATGGTGCACCTTATAATGAGGGATAGTATAGCTTTGTGTTGTCTTTGTGCAATACTGCAGAGTCAGAAATGTAGCCATATCAGTCCATTGCAACAGAGGATAAGCAGATAAATGCTATTTTTGTGTAAGAGGAACTAATCAATTACCCATAGCAGAATTTTTTGTTGCTTATGAGCTTGCCATTTTCAGACTTTTCTTAGCACTGTAGAAACATTTTATAACAAAAGCTGTAATTGATTGAAAATAGGCTGATACGCTCTTTCTACTTCTCTGATATCTCTCTCGAGTCTGACTACTTATTTCCCGTTGTCTGTTGCTTTGTTAGACTTTTCCAACTACATATAAACGTTTGCAGTTATTACATTTAAGTGTCCTCATTGTCACTCCCAGCAGCCTACTATGTCACCCAAGACCGGTGTTAGCATTTTCGGGGTCCCCAGCAAATGTCAAGCTGGGGACCTCCTGGGCACTTCCAATCTAAGTATCACCTTGTCACTATCACCCCTTCAGTCCATCCTTTTAGTTCATGCTGCAGGCTTTTAGGAATAGTACACACAAACTGACCTGTAGCTACAATGATTTTACATTACAACAGGCTACATACCACACTATGTTGGCTCATCTCACAAAGGGACAGTCACAGTTACTGGCATTTAGGCCCAACAATGATACATTACAACAACTCTATGTACAGGCTGGACTAAAGCGAAATGGAGCCCCAGGCACTGTTTACTGTTTCAACCCCCTCAACAACAACAAAAAACATACACACATCCTCTGTTTCTTCCCATGTTGAAGCTTCCCACACCATGCACATTACTTTTTTTTCTTTCATTTCTCACATTTTACCTTTTTTCTTCAACGTTTTCAAGAAGCCATAACTTTGTATATGCTCTAAAGTGCTTTTTAATTTTTTTTTATTTTTACAAAACCTTTTCATCCAGTGATGGCTTGAACAGAAATTATGATTAAGAAAAGAAATCCAGTGTTGCTGTTCACCTTTAGTTTTTCTTGCATCTTTTCAATATACTTTCTTGACCAAGACAGCACAGTAATAACTATTTAGGAAATAACTAAATTAAGCCTGGGGGGTTGTAGATGCTCTGGGATGCATTTTAGAGCATTTCCCAACCTTTTAATCCAAAAGTGGCCTAAACAAAAATCAGGGACTAACAAAAATAGATTTTTTTTTCTTTCAGTGTAGACATGAGTTGTACCCAAGGCTTAAGTTTCAAAGCTGACAAAATAGTGGCTCAAAATAAATTAACACACCAATTGTTGTGAGGATACACATATCCTGTCTGGGAATACTGCCTGCCTCCCTAATCTCCCCAGAAAGAGTATCTGTGTATCCTTCTGGTGTTAGATTGGAATGAAATAGCATGCCTACTCACACCTCAATCCCAACCCCCAATGGCAACCAGCTGTATACGTGCCAGGTGTTTGATTGTGAGGAAAGTGAAAAAAATAATGATTGCAATAATGTATTCTACCTTGCTGCTCCCAGGTAGTAGACTACCCCTACAGGAGTTAAAGTTACTTTCTTTGTACATCTCTGGGGTCTGTTAAAAAAGTAAAGGAAACAATGACTACACAAGCCCCCCCCCCCACACACACACATAATCTATGGTAAATTTCTATACACAAATATCTGAGCGGGGATGGTTTGGAGTCTGTGTGGTTGAGGGCAGAGGCCATAATTTTTTATCCTAAGAGAGTCATATCACAGCCCCATGCAGGTTAGAGTACAATCAGAAACTGAAAGCATTTTTTCTCAGCCAAAAACAGCTTTTGTGGGACCCCCACACAGTCAAGGATGACTAAGGAGCTTCCCTGTGTCCATTTATACAGTCTGGGGAGTGGGGGCCACCAGATTCCTAGAAGATCTAAGTGTCGGATTGTTCTGTGACATATTTTATGCCTTACTTTTTACATATAATCACCTGTTAGCTACATTTTTTGATACCAAGAAGAATAATGTGTGTGTCCTGGCATTAATGGATGTGTGGATTGATAAAAATCAGCGATATTTTTTACACACACACACACACACACACACACACACACACACACACACACACACACACACACACACACACACACACACACACACACACGCACACACACACCAATGCTAGTTGCAAATAGCAATCCATTGTACAACATTAGTACTGCTGCACAAGATCAGTGATTGCTGTTTAGCAGTCATCAAACAGCAGCAGGGATAAGTCATTTTGATTTACTTAACTGAGGAATAAATTAATACCTATCACTATCCCTGATTTTGCCTCATAATTTTGCTCTGTCCCAATAAATCCAGTCATCAGTTTTATACTTCTTATTGTCTAAAAAATGCATGCTGATGCAAAATGTGTTATTCTAGTAACTTTTTAAGTGAATTAGAGTAATATTTAAAATGTGTTCCTCATTTTGAAACTTTATTATGCTATTATTTTTGACACAGCAGAATTCTTCAGCAAAAACATTGAGAGCTACAGTATCTGTTGTTCTGGCAGTATGTATAAAACTCCCTGAAAGAGTAGCCATCCCTGGAGATTAGAAGCATCAGCTCTTCTTAAACTCCCAACGTGTGCACTGAGATCCATCACTCTGGGCTGCTGATCTCTGTAGTGCTTACTTTGCTTATTTTCATTACAGCTTTGTCCTAACAGGGTCATATCACAGTCCTGTTCAGGTTAAAGAGTGTAACTGAAAAGTAATAAATTTTTTCTCTTCATTTTTCCCCAACCAACAGCAGCTTTTGTGGGGCCCCCACGCAGGCAACGAGAATTAAGGGGCCCCCTGCAGCCACAGTTATTAAAGCTGACTATGTTGTTAATTTTAGTGAAGAGGATGTCCACCATCAGGGTTTAACCTAGGCCAGGGCATTATGTCATTGGTAAAACATTTACTGGAATTGTAAAGCTTGTCACTTGACAAAATACTGTTACTATAACTAAAGATGTTTGAATTTTGAAGGAGATAATAAATAAAAGTTACTGTTATTAAGTATACAAGCTTGCTGTACTAGTTCTGTTGGTTTGACAGACATGTTGCAAAATATCAAGATAAGATAATCTGCAGTGGTTGGGGGGGCCCCAGGACCAGGCGGCCCTCAGCAACTGCAGGGTTCGCTGGTGCCTTAAGCCGGCTATGATGTCTCCCATCCATGGCTTTGATAGCAGCCGCTGCAGTAGGGTGAGACATCTCTCTATATACTGCAAGTTTGGAGCAATGTTTCATCCTTTAATCCTTAATTTCTTTCAGATTTAAGTGATATCCCACAGTCTTCATGACTTTCGAGTGCAGCAGGTCAAAGTTCTTATGATAAAATTGCCTTTGTGAGCTCAGAACCACGCTTTTCTAACCCCACTGTAGATTTACTGATTCAAAAGGTTGTTCTCAGCTTGAGGTGAGCAGTGGGGGCATTTTACTACTCAGATCATTATTTTTTACCCTGTCACTGACAGATGAAAGAGCTTGATTAACCATGGAAATAAACTTGAGTTGTAACACTACTTATCCCCCTGTCTTGCCTCACTGTGCAGGCAGACCATGCTTGGTGACAACTTTGTTAAGGTATAAACAATTTACCTGCAGTTTCCATCATTTAATAACTCTGGTGCCCTAGTTAAACAATGTACATGCCATATCTATCTTTCATCAGCTCTAGTGGTCACCTTGATGTTTCAGCAGAAGCCCCTCAGCCAGTGTTTTGCACATGTGCACTAATTGGCTACTGTCTCTTGTAGGGATTGTGTCTGGTTTGTTACACTCTGGCCTCACTCCTCAGTCACCTCAATAGGGTGTTTCCTTTATTCTCTCTAACCACACCCACTTCACTTACATATCCACTCAAGGATTTCATCTAGAACTTCAAGGTCATCCTAATGCTCACTTATAAACCAATATAGACAATGCTCAATACATCCTGCCCTTCTGCTTCAACAGCTTATCTTCATCTTGCCAAAAATATCATTCATAACACTTTCTATATGCTCTCCCTCCTATATTTCCTGCTTTCCCCATTCATAGATTTTTCTTCCCTTATAAATGTTTGGGCTCACTGGCCAGTTTAGGTTCACTAGTCTGTCTGCCACTGTCAGTCACACAATGCACAGCCCTTCTTATTCTCATATCACTTATACTGCTGCTCTTTACTCCTTTCCAACCAGATTTTACATAACTTACCTGTTCACCTTGCTTCCCTTGCCTCCCTCCCCCAGTCTTCCCAAATTCAATCTCTGTACTCTTCATTTCTGTCCCAAGCACATCTGCAAACTCACTCATCCATTGCTACCTCCCTTCACCATACTTATATAACAACTTCAAAATGCTGCTGCATGACATTTTATCATATGCCTCGTATTTCAAAAATGTGGTCATTTTTGTTAACTTCAGTCTCATCTTTGTTGGTCCACTCACCAAAGATCTCACTGAACACCTAGACGATTTTGGGTTCATTCAACTCGTCAATGAATCTACTCACTCAAATCAGGAAAACACTCACTCCTTGACCTTGCTACTACATTCCAAATAAAATAACCCATATCCTCACCCACCCACCATCTTTTATTGATCGTTGCCATATTTCCTTCAACATTAAAAATATTACAGACAAACCCACTCTAACACTCCAAAAGGCTCAAACTTCTGTCACAAATCTACTCAGAACATTAGCAAAACCATATATATATATATCATCACTTGATTAGAAACCATCCATCAACTTTCAAGATCCCTAAAGGGCTGTGGAACATTAAAAAAACAATACTGTGTGCAATACTCTTTTCCCCGCTAAAATATTATGACATTACAAACAAAATAAAAACAATTGGCTTTCCAAAGGATTAAAGACTCTACATTAGTTTAGAGATTAAGCTTGGCACCTCTGGAAAGAATGTCAATTTCCAGACAAAAGGCAAAGATATATCACACTCTCTTAACTTTGCCAAACAAGCCACTTGTAAACATAAAGAACACTATCTCAAACATATGCCACAAACATTAAAACTAAAACCCAAACACCTCTGTAAGGATGCTAATATCAAACTTGTCAGAAAACAATCCCTTTCAGCTCACAATCCTATTCCCACCCCCCTCATTTGGTAAATTCTTCCACTCTGATGTCTTTTTCTTTCAATTTAATAATCTACCTCTGTACCCATCACCACTAAATTGAAGTCCCCTCTTCCCCTCTCCCACCCTATCCATCACTTTTCTACTTAAAAACACGTTTTGAACCAATCCTTCAGAAAATTCCTCTAGATGTGCACAGGGGTTTAGCTAACTTATCCCAGTGGTTACTGTACCACTCTAAGGATTGTATCATAATTCCTCTACATTACATTTATAACTTTACCTCACCAATAACAGTATGTCTTTGATATAGAAAACTGCCTTAACTAAACCCCTTCCCAAACAGCTAACCCCCACTAGCAACTTTCATTATAGTCCCCTCTCTATTCTTCCTAGTCTAGGGAAAATTATTGAAAATCTATATCCAGCTATTGATCTACATTGGCTAATACAAACTACTGTCCTCCAAACAACATAGCTTCAAAGTGTGGCATAGCAAAGTGTTTGCTCTCTGGACCCTGTGATGATGAAATACTATTTCCCATGGATAAAGGGTGTAACATTGGAGCCATTTTTGCACTGGATTGGAGCCATTGTTGCAGACCTTACTAAAATGTTTGACTTGCTTTATCACTCCCTGCTCTTGAACCATATACTTCACATTGGAATAAATCATGATACCTTGTTCTGGTTTCAAGATGTTCTCTCCATTCGGTTCATCTACATCCACTGAAGCCATTTTATTAAAAGGTGTTCCAAGGCTCCATCATGGCTTCTCTTCTCTTATCCATCATTATATGCAAACTCTGATAACACCACCCAGACCTCTCTCTCTCTCTGAGGATATGGTCAAAGTCAGGTCAGAACTTCTCCTTCTGCCATGTAAACCAATCTTCAGTAGGACTTCACACTCTTTTTATTTGGATTTTAAGTCGCAAATTACTACCAAATACTTCCAAAACCATAGTGTTTAGTACCAAACAAAAACTCGTCATGTCCTCATGGCCTTGGCAAATGAATGGATTAAATAATTAAATCATTGTAATGACTACTTCTTTCAAATACCTAGCCATCTGGATAGATCAATTCTTTGACATCCAACTGCACATTTCAAAAACTAGACAAAAAAATCAAGTCTCCTTTTCTGGGTTAGGAAGATTTTCACATTGCCTCAGTCAGATCGGCAAAAGAGAAAAGAGTGCTTCTTGACCAACTAGAATATGGCCTTTCCCTAACTGCACCATAATCTTAAAAAAAACTACAGCTCTCTATACATTTGCTAGCAAAATACATACTTTTGTAACTCTATCGCCTTAACATTAACACCACTGTATCACACTCCAAGAAGCAAAATTGCTACCTATACAGCGAACAGCAAATCTGCCTGATTCACTCTCATTTAAGTCTCTACATATAGAAACATTCCCCTCTTTATCATCAAATATTTTATTCACATCACCTTCTTACAACCTGAGAAGTCAAGCCCACATAGCTTTCATACACCACACTCCCAGAAACTTCCTAAAGTATACAAAATACAGTTTCTCCCCTTAAGTGCCAGCATTATGGCAATCCCTTCCTGCCAACCTCAAAAATATTACTTCTTGCACAAACTTTAGATCTGAACTCAAAGGTTACCTGTAAAGGCAAGCTCACTGCAAATACCTCAATGCTGGGCACATCATAAAATTCCTGCAGTAAATCTGTATATTAACATAGTTCATATCATCTTGCCTGTATAATTCTAGAGGCATTTTCAGTACGTTCCACCACCCGCCATTGCTTTCACTCCCCTTCCTCAGCCCTCATTACCCACCAGTCTTTCTTTTACATCTTTTTTCATACACTCCATCCTTTACCCTTATTACCCATCGTCCCTCAACTTTACATCTGTCAGCATTCAGTCCTTCCTTTCTCATGTCCTTTTGATAATTCTTCTACACCTACTCCTTTGTCTACACATTTCTCGTGTGTTGTCCATTGTCCTTATATACTCCTTCCTTTCTATACACATTTCTCATATGTAATTTATAGTGTCCTTATGCTTCCTTTCTTTCTCTATACGTCTCATTTCTCTTTCTTCCTTTCAAGAACAGCAGCATATCATTGTGTTCATTCACTGCTTTTCTTTGAAATTATTGTACAGGATACTGTTTACTTATTGCTTATATTTACTTCATAAGTAAATTAATTTGTATGTTGCAATATTTCTTTATTTTCTTACTTTTGATTTGACTATATATATGTTCATACTTGCAAGTGCATTTTTTTATGCTCTACTGTTTTCATTTCATCATTCTGATTGTTTTCTTTCCCCTATGACAACCTGAAATTGGTCCATGTGGATCACTTCTTCACCTAGTAAACAAACTGAGAATCAAATATAAAACTAAAATAAAATAAATTACTATCATAAAACCCCAAAATAAGTGCTCACATTTGCTGTCCATAATTACCTCTGCAGTAAAAGTAACAAAATCTTATTACGTGTATTCATCACATATAGTCAAAATCAGTAAAGGAATATCATTCAGCAAGTGTGTAATTTGCAATCAAATATTTCACAGGGGTGGGGGCTCAGTTTAGGAGTTGCATTTCTGTCACTCAGTGGTATAACAGGAAGGATGTGTGCCTTTAATGTATAACGGGTGGGTTCTATTCCCAGACTATGTAGATCAAGTGCTGACATGACAATCCAGCACGAGTGGGATGCTGCATTCCTGAGTATGGTGTCTTTTGGATGAGATTTTAAACTAAAATCAAGCCCCTATCTGCCTGAGTTGGTGGTAGCTCAGGTGGATGAAAAAGATCCCATGGCACTGATTGAAAAGAGTAATGGATGTTCCTTGATGCTCTGGCCAAATTTCCTCCCTTTAAAAGTGGCTACTAGCCTTGTGGGACTAACCCAGTCAACAAAGGATAAATAAATTTCGGGATCTGAAGTATGAGGAAATTATTTTATTCTCACTAGATGGCAGTATCAGCAAACACTAACTATGACCTAGTCTGTATTTCACCGACATTTGAAACTTCAGATCAGAGACTCAAATAAAATGTTATAATCTATGGGTTTTCTGTAGCTGATCACTATCATAAGCTTTAGAAAAATGACCTATTTAACTTGTATATAGCCACACTGCTTTTTTTCTCTGTTAGTATCTACAGGGCGTTAATGTTTTAGTAAACAAGTGCAGGCCTCCCATAAAGCAGAATTAATTACATTACTGCAAAGCATGGAGGTCTGCTGTTGGCTGTATAAGATTTTGTCATCCAGATGTGTGAAACTATCTTTAGATGCCACTGAAGCCAGCACACATTACTCTGTTTTGCTTGCTTGGCTTTTACATCTCTAGATTTAGTCCCACAACCTGATATGGTATGCATGCATATTGCTCCTGCTCCATGAGAATGTAGCATACAGGCATGTAATCATTATGTCTTTCACTATCCCTTTGTTGCAGTTCATCTTGTTTCTTCTTTTACTTCCTGCGACTGATTCGAACAAGACTTGTAGCACTGCCCTTCCCAATCCATATTTGCTCTTCATCAATTGGTATGTAAATAAAGAGTTCATCTGCACTGTAAGTTCCGTTCCTGCTTTTAATCTCTATTTTCTCCTAAACCTCATAAGACCAGATCACTGTTAAACAATATTGTTGCTACCAGCATTATTTCCCACCCACGTAAATAAAAAAGGGAGCAGATGTTTTGCATGGCCACCTGGTGACTCATGGTTTCTGTCTAATTTTAACAAGATGACACTAATCTAGGAAAATAAGTTGAAAACAAGTTTTGCTTATCATGACATTATAATAAATAAGACACCAGCTCAAGAATATCAGAACCAACATTGCTATCTCAATGTACAGAACTAAAGACGGACATTCCTATGTGGTTATGCAGATCTGGCCCATTTCTGTCCACTTGGGTAACCATCCTATCTCAACCTAAAAGAAAGAGCAGTTTAACACAGGTGTTAGGACTTAACACTGTAAATTTCAGGTCCAAAGTCTCAAAATCTGCTACCCAATGAAGATGTTCTAGCTCCCTCATATATAAATCAATCACTGGGGAGGGCCTGTCTGCTTAATGAATACCACAGGTCTCTTTAATTAACTGCCATGGTCCTTACTCTTAATTTCCTGCTCATTTATATATAAGACTGTAGCATCAAGTTACAGTTTAGGCTAGCTTAACACAGTTACACAACTACAGTACATAATATTGCAACTGTAAGTAACAAGAGCTGCATCATACATTCAGTGAAAGATCCCACTGTATTTATTGAAATGAGTAGGGGAAATTCTCCAATGCCCTGGCCAAATTTCCCTTAGTTAGAATGTATGCCACCTTGGAACTCCCGTGAAAAGATGACTTTGGCGTAGTGAGACTAACCCAGTCAACAAAGTGTAAATAAATAAATAAAGTGTAAGAAAACCATCGTGCATTAAATGTGTCCGGACATTACTTTGTGCATTTAGGTGTCTGGGCTATTACAACTAGAATTTGCCATCAGCTAAAACAGTGATCTGTCATACACAGAAAATGAATATAGTATAGGCAACATCAGTACGATGTGAGTTTCGGATTTTTCAGCAAACAAAAGAAATGATGCTGGGATTGTAGGAAATATAGTACTTGATTACTTCCAGTGACAATGCAGGGAATGCAGGTGATCTTATCAATCTAGTGCTGTAATCTGTAGCAGTTGTCACTTGTCTTGTGTACACAAAAGGGACAATGAAGCAGTGGATGCGTTCAAGATATTTATTGTACACAAACACATCAGGAACTATAACTGAAACGTACTTAAGCTAACTGACTGACTCATTACTTCAAACACATGCGTCTCCATCATGCCTGCATTCACTCTGGCTGACTGTACAAAATGTCACCGATCTTGCATGTGCTCAGGAACTTAAATGCATATGCTGTCTAGCTACAGTGGCTGACTAGGTTTAATATACGCACTGATCTACATTCTCCCTCTTTAATTTGTTTGATATGCAATAGGAGAACAAAGCATTTTACATGCTAGATATCACATCCACATTTCAACAACAAATGAATTCAAGTTAAATTTGCTGTGTATTTCAGATTGGGTCTGGAAATTCTACCTCATCTGGTCACACAGAAGTTATGACTGGGTTTAGCAGCAGGGACATTCTCCGGGGATTCTTTCTTAATTGGAACTTCAGGGGTTACATCAGGATTACTCAAAGAGGGTACACTGACTTCTGGAATTCAAACAAGTGTAGAGTCACTCTGAGCAATAGTCTTTAGCACAGGCAATCTACTATGTCACTGGTTCGGAGACTGGAAATATATGCCTTCAATCCCTTCAGAAATCCATTCCTTCAGATTGTATGATATAAGATGTCAGTTCTTCACAAAGATTTTTGATGATATCCAGTCGGTCATATCCTTTAGATATTTGTATTCTCACAACTTCTCCCTGTCTTAATGGCCTAATTGGTTTGGTGGACTTATCATAGTACAACTTTTGTGACTGACATTTTCTCAAAAGTCGAGCCTTGACCATTTTGTTGTTCTTCACATTTGGTGAAAACAATTGTTTACTAATCAGTAAAGTTGTTCTTGTCTGTCTGAACATTAATCTCTGAGCAGGTGAACCAAGCAAATTATCTTGAGGAATGTTTCTGAAATTGAGTAAGTAAAGAAAATCATTGGTACCATCTCTCTTGGTTTTCTCCAAAAAACATTTTGCACTTTGAATTGCACATTCAGCTAACCCATTAGACTGTGGATATTTAGGAGTACTAGTAACATGGTCAAAGTCCCAAGACTCAGCAAATTTGTTAAACTGCTGAAATAAACTGTGCACCATTGTCAGAAATGACAGAAAAATGTCTCTTCAATTTAGTAATGGCTATGCTGGACGTCAAGTTAGGAAGAAGGTCAATTTCAAACCAATCTGAATAAGAATCTACTAACACTAAGTAATGTTGACCATTCCATTCAAAAATATCAGAAGCAACTGTTAATCATGGTAATTCAGGAATCTTTTTTAGCTGAAGTGGTTCTTTTTGTTGGTATGATTTAGTACTATTGCAAACTGAACATGCTAGAGTTTCCTTCTCTATATCTTTTGACACAGAAGGCCAATATACTATGGCTCTTGCCCTTCTTTTGGTTGAATCAGTACCTGTGTGACCACAGTGCAAAATTTTGATATATTCCTGTTGTAATGCTTTGGGAATTACCACTTTAGGACCTTTCCTGATGATTCCATCTTTCATCATGAGCTTGTTTCAGTAAGGAAAATACTGCTGTATGTCAAGTGGTAGACTGGTTTGTTGTTTTGGCCATCCTTGACTGATAACATGTTTCAGCTTCTGGAGAACTGTGGCTGAAGCTGTGTGATGTCTGAGCTCATCAAGATGTGACAATGAAAAATTTCTGACTTCCATGACTTCAGAGTCTGCTTTCTCATTTTCATGTTGCTCTGTTGTTTGTCTGGGAGCTCATGACAAAGTATCAGCAAGGTATAAATATTTCCCTTTGGTGTAGACAGTATTGAAATTGTATTTTTACAATTTTAACATTACACATTGCAGTCATGCAGGGGCTATAGGGACTGGCTTTTTCAGAATTGTCACTAGAGGTTGGTGATCAGTCTCTATTTGGACAGTTCTTCCATAAATATAATCATTGAACTTTGAACATGCAAACAGTACTGTCAAAAGTTCTTTCTCTTTTTGTGTATAATTCATTTCTGTTGTAGTTAGAGTTCTGGATGCATAGGTTACTGCTATGCCTTCTTGAAGATGTGCTGCACTAAGACCATACTCTAAAGCATCACACAAAAGAGTTACAGGTTTGTGAACATCATGATATCTCAATGTGGGTGTACTGGCAATTTTCTTCTTCGAAATATCAAATGTTCTTTGGTGTTGTTCCAACCAGGACCAGTTTATATTTTTGCTTCTCAGCTCATGTAGTGGTGCTGAAAGCTCACTCAAATCTGGAATGAACTTTCTAAATAGTTGACCATACCAAGAAAACGTTGTAAAGATGTCACATTTCCTGGAACTGGCATCTCAAGAATTTCTGCTTGCTTAGATGGATCTGGTTGTAAGCCAGAACTGGTAAACAAATGACCCACATAAATAACTTCTTTCAGTTTAAATTTACGTTTTTGAGGATTCAGTTTAAGATTGACATCATGTGCATAGTTTAAAACTTTCCGCAGGTTTTTGTCATGTTTGTGTTCACCATTGCTCCCTACAAGAATGTCGTCTACTATGATAGCATATGGATAACCAGAAAAAATTTGCTCCATTGCAAGTTGAAATACTTCACTGGCAGAATTTATCTCAAATAGCATTTTCAAAAATCTGTATCTAACATGGTGTACTAAAAGTAGTTAACAATGAAGATATATGATCCAGGAAATTTTGCTGAAATGAATTTTTTGTATCTAATACTGAAAAAATAGTGGCATTTGGCATGAGAACAGCTATTTCTTCTACTGTGCACATTGGATGATGAGGATGTTTAAGCACCTTGTTTAAGTCTCTCGGATCAATACATATTCAAATGTCATCAGAGTTTTTCTTATGGGCTATGACCATGGAGAATACCCATTCAGTTGGTTCTTCTACTGGTGCAATTACACTCAATTTCACCATTTTGTCAAGTTCTGCTTTTACATTGCCCTGTATTGCTTCAGGAATCTTCCATGCTAGTCTGACAACTGGGCTTACTTCATGGTTTAACTTCATGGAATATGCATCTGGGAGTTTGTCAAGCTGGTCTTTGAAAATATCAGCGTATTCACAAAAAATGGTCTGTGTGAAGCTACCATTGCTGTTCATGCTTAGATGGTGGACCTCTTTATTAAATGAAATCAGTCCCATTCTCAAACTTTCTTTGAGGCCTAATAGTGACTGCAAGTGTCTTTTAACTATGTAAAAATGCAAGTCATAGCTGCTTTCTAGCAGAATGGCATGTGAGAACCATCAGTTTGAATCTCTTCACCACCATAAACAATTAGGTTTGCACAGTTTGCTGAATCAAGTTTCTCACCAGCTTGTACTCTGGGAAACCTTTGTGATGATATAACATTGCACTTGGACCCAGTGTCTACTTTAAGCTCTACAGGTTTCCTATTAATTCGTACAGTACAAAATATTTTGCTCTTTGCTGCCAACTGATAGTCTACTGCATTAACTGTTTCATCGATCACAGAGACACCATCAACATAGGAAGTTTTCTCACAGCTCTCTATCTGATCTACTTTCTTCTTCAGATGCTCTATTTTAATACAAGAATGTGGCACTTTAAACTTGCAAAGCCTTTCGAAATAATTCCACTTTTTACATTTGTGACATTGCTGCCCAAAAGCTAAGCACTTTTCTCATTTAGGTTCATGGCTGCCTCCACAATTATGACAGCTAACAATAAGGTTGTTTGCTGTTACCCCATTCAGTTTATAGTTAAGGTTAGGCACTGTCACACCCTTTGGTTTATATTTCTTTTTCATTTTAGCTTTCTGTTTTACACTATCAACATTTGCACTGGCAGATACTGCAAGCATGATTTTCTCATTCCTAAGCATATTTGTGTGCTTTTGGGTTAGCTTATGTATCTGACAAATCTCTATGGTTTTGCTTAACATTAAATCACTATATTGAAGCAAAATCTTTCTCACTGCATCATTATTAACACCACAAACAAGCCTGTCTGTTATCAACTCATCTCATAAATCACCAGATCTGCATGTTTTAGTTTTATTTCTCAAGTCAGTAATATATACTGCTATAGCTTTACCGGGCTTTTGATTTCTTGTGCCTTTCCAGTGTAATATTCATTTGAGGGTTACACATTTCTCTAAATTTACATTTTAACCACTCAGGATCTTCCCTTGTTTCAGCCTGTGTCACTTTTCTCCCTCATCTGCATACACATCAGGTGCATACACAAATGAACATTCCCTCTCAATGGCTTGTGAGCCAGCTAAATTAAGACATATAAATGCTTTTGTACATGTGCCTTTATCAGAAAATGCAGCCTGTATGAAAATTCATATTCTTGCTCAAATAGTCTCCAATTCTCTTCAGTGTTGTTATCAAACACCAGTGGTTCTGGTCTGTGAACTTCCACTGCCATGATAACAAAATTAATTTAAATATAAGCATAGACCAGGTACATTTAATAATGCACATTAGCACAACAATATATATGAAAAGGCTTTATTTAATTATTTCAAAAATTCTTGCAATTATTTTGAATACTTTTATCATAATATCACTATTTCAGACATTTTGTTTATCTCGGTAATTATTTCAAACATTTTGAATGCTTTGCCACACATTCGGCGACTGAAAAACCATTAATGAGTTTAAGTACCTTTGAATAACTGCTAACCTGTTTGCGAGTTCACTCCTACATATTTCTCCACTTCTAACTTCACACCTCATTGTTTGTAAGCTGAAGTAATTTCAGATCCCACTTCTGACACCATGTTGCTTGTCTCATGTATTCAAAATGGACGATAAAGGGGTGTATTGATTCAAGATATTTATTGTACACAAACACAGTAGGAACTGTAACTGGAACATGTACTTAAGCTAACTGACTGGCTCATTACTTCATACACACTTACATGTGCATCTTCATTGAAGCCTGCATTCATTCTGGCTGACTGTACAAAATGGCACTGATCTTGCACATGCTCTGTAACTTATATGCACATACTATCTAGCTTTAGTGGTGGACTACATTCAATATATAACTGATCTACAGCAGTCACATGTCATAAAGATATGAGGAAGTCAATGTCCAACAGTTGTATTTGAGAGTGCTGGGTGGTAGTGGAAGTTTAAGAATGATACAATAGGTAGCAATTTAGCTTCACTAATAGTGAGACAGTGATACCAAATCCAGGGTTCTCTGTTATAAACATGCACATTTTATTCTTTGCAGTCTGCAGTCTTTGGAGATTTCTGGCAGAGGCAAATGGAAACACAGGCAATGTGCATTCTAAGGGCAGGGAATAGGATCCTTCCTAATCTCTTGCCTTTCTGGTCAGCAGGTTATCTATACTATGTTAAAAGACAGAGAAGGGATGATGCATACAGGTTGCGTGCAATTATCAGTCTAAATCAGTACATAAAAAGTATACAGGTTGAACTGTGCTAGTAACAAAGTACCCTTTTATTATTCTGTGTTATCCTGTGCAGATTCTATTTGTCTCAGCATATATTTCCTTATAGGATGCAACATATTACAAGGTTACAAGGGATTAAATGTATCCACATTAAACCATTCTTGAAATATAGGTTTAATGAAAACTGTAGAACCCAAGTCTGAACTGTAGAGCTAGATGTCTACCCAAACAAATGCTTTTTTTTTACTGAGCCTGTCTTCTCACAGCTGTGAGTAGAACAGCCAGAAGCATGCCCACCAACCCTATACTGGCTCAGTTGGACCTACACACTTTTAGCAGTGCAGTATATTTTACTGTTACCATGTAGTCTGTAGGCTTTCATGAGTAGCACAGAATAAAGCTTATTCTGCTGTTATTAATTAGCATCTTGCATCTTATCTATGATAGCCATAGCAGGGAAAGTGTCCATATATACAGCTATATTGGTATCCCGTGCATTTGTCAGTCCCTGATCTTCAATACCCCTTTATCCAAACCTGGACCATGGGAGGCAGGGACTACTTGCAGAAAAGTAGGTTGTAAGATACAAATAAATCCTGGATGGGATGGCAAAATATCACAGAATATATAGATATGTAAGCACACGTGCACACATGTTTGTACACACAAACACACAGACAAAAACAAATAAAAGGCAATAGCAGATAAATACAAAAAGCCAAAAACTTCTTCTATAGACTGCAGTGCTTTTTTGTTTACTTTGTTTAAAGAAAATTTTAAGTGACATTTTCTGTGGCCTTGCTTGTTAATTTGTTAAAGAATCAAAAGCCTGCAAGTAAGACACTATTAGGTACTGCGGTGTTAAAGTGAACTGGTTAATGTGGTATTGATACTGTCAACTGGTTGTCATTGTTTCTCCTTTCTGCACTTCTTTTTATTTTTAAAAACTTTTTAACATTATAAAGAAAACAGTATAAATATATTGCATAATAAATATACACATGAAAAAGATTGAATTTATATGTCATATACAGATATTCTTATGGTCTAATATCTAATCTAATAAATTGTTAGTACAGAGAAAATATTGACTGAAGCTAAACTAACAAAGTAAAAGAAGCAATCAAAAGAGAGAGACAAAAAAAAAACAGAAAACTATATAAACATAATTATATGGAATGTTTTCATAGCTGTGCTTTTGGATCTAGATATACATTAACTTTTTAGTATACTATAATATCAGATTCTACAGAGTGGAAACATCATACTTATCAGGCAGTAACAACTTATTCTAATATTTCTAATTAGCAGAGGGTTGATTTGTTTGTTTTCATTTTTATTATATTAATTTCAAGTTCCTACATCACAGTGATCAAATAAAAAAAATCAGAAAAAGAAGAAATAGTTTACTTTTCAGATGTTTTATTATTTTAGGAGCTGCTTTCAAAAGACACCAAATAAGGGCTACCGGTCTATCATGATAGAATCTTTATTATCACAAACTATCTAATGCATTTTATTAATATGCAGTTTTCCATTTCAATCCCAAACTTCTATAGCATTTCACTGTCTGATAATACTTTAGTCACTTTCAAACAATTGAACTGATAGCTGAAGTCATATACTTAAGTGCATATTCTTCTTCCAGTTTGCTGAACAATAAGGGTTTATCTAGTGAGAAATTATTTCAATTATAGAGACCAGAGAATACGTTTCTATATCCAGAAGATCAAAACAGTGTAAGAAACTTCTCTGTGTGGAAGATTTTCAGTCCATATATTTCTAGTTAATCACTGTATATTAATCAGATCAGACAATAGTAGTAGAAGTAGTTAACTCAAACTCGTCTTAAATCAAAACAAAACAAAACAAAACAAAAAATAATAATAGAAAATATATAATTGTACAGTATTACTAAGTATTCGAAAGTAATCCAAGCAAGGCAGGCAGTCTGTTTCCAGTCAAAAATCCTTTATTAAGTACACAGACAAGCGATCCAAGTAGAACAAAAATAGAGTAATAATTTCCTCACAAGCTTTCTAAATATATATATATACTTTTTATCAGGCATCTGAGTGGTTTATTGTGCTGTAAAACAAAGTGTTATTGGTACACATGATAAATTCACATCCCTTCCCCCATCAGTGTGACATTCGAGCTGGTCCTGCCCTGCTTAGTAGCTGTCATAATAATATATAACCCTTATGTACCTTAAATAAAATTTATAATGATGTGGTACCTCTTATTTAACCAGATTATTAAGTAGATTATTAAGTCTGTGATTTTATCCAAGATTGTACTTGTACAAGATTGTAAATGTGCATTTTGTATATTTATACAGCAATGTGAGAGTTTTTATTGCCCTTATTTAAAGAAAATCATTAAAACCAGTGCAGGGGGTGACTGTAACACTACCGAAGTAATTTACAGGGCACAGTGCAATGAATGTGATGCATTCTATGTGGGCAAGACTATAAATAAACTCAAGCATAGGATTTCATGTCATCTGTTAGAAATCTGCTCTGGATGTAAAAATAATGCACTAGCCAAACACCTTTCTCTTCATAAAAGACACACAGGTTTTAAGTTCCAGATCCTGGATCACATAGACATGGGTGATCTTAAAGGAGACATCCCGAATATTCTGGAGAAACATGAACTCATGTGGCAATTAAATCTGAACTCTTTTAGGAAGCCTGGACTAAACTACTACTGTTCAATTAAAAGTGCACTGGATCTTAGAAAATTGCCACATTTTTTACATGAATAATTGTATTTTATTTTATTTTATTCTACCAGTTGGTTTTAAATACCATTTTAAATCAGTTGTATATTTTGTTTCCATCATCATACATACATTTTTTTTTTATTTTTATTTTTTCTGGTTCTTTTTTCCACTTTATTCAAAATGATATGTAATAACAATACTATTTATACAATTAGATATATTTTTATAGATTGTTTTTAGGGTTCTTATATACAGACCTGAAGAAGTTTAGAAGGACGAAAGCGATCTTTGTTAACAATAAGTTATGAAAATAGAAATTGATTTTTACATGCAAAATGTATATGTATATATTTATATATATTTTTTGATTGCCAAATGAACTAAGGTTGATATATTTCCAGCCATGTAGTATATTGTCTTGGATAAAAATCACAGACTTAATAATCTACTTCATAATCTGGTTAAATAAGAGGTACCACATCATTATAAATTGTATTTAAAGCACATAAGGGTTATATATTATTATGACAGCTACTAAGCAGGGCAGGGCCAGCTCAAATGTCACACTGATGGGGGAAGGGATGTGAATTTAACATGTGTACCAATAACACTCTGTTTTACAGCACAATAAACCACTCCCATGCCTGATAAAAAGTATATATATATTTAGAAAGCTTGTGAGGAAATTATTACTCTATTTTTGTTTTACTTGGATCGCTTGTCTGTGTACTTAATAAAGGATTTTCAACTGGAAACAGACTGTCTGCCTTGCTTGGATTACTTTCGTATACTTAGTAATGCTGTACAATTATATATTTTCTATTATTATTTTTGCTTTGTTTTGACTTAAGATGAGTTTAAGTTTGCTACTTCTACTACTGTCTGATCTGATTAATATACAGTGATTAACTAGAAATATATGGACTGAAAATCTTCCACACAGAGAAGATTCTTACACTGTTTTGTTTTTGGACCCACTACACTTGTTTTGAGACTGCGGGGATACCATGGAGATTACTTTTTTTTTTTTTTTTATATCTGGAAGTTCAATACCACCCTTATCCCAGAAACTACTATAATTCTAAAAAGCAATTATAGATCTTCTCTTGGTACAGGAGGAAGGATGTAGCCTGCACTGTGTGCAAAATTTTGAAAGAATTAACATTTTAATTACGTTATTCTAGCCTTAAAAGTAAATGCATTTTATTTAACAGTAAACTTGTATCTCTAATGGATTTAATTATACTTTATAATTAAGTTGAACAATATCATCCACATTTTAGAAAAAAATAAATAAATAAATACAAGACTGTCTTATTCTACTCTTCCAGTTAAAGTTAATTTAGTTGTATCTCTATGAGCTCCAGCCTGATTTAAATTTTCTATAAGCAAATTTATAACTGCAAAATTTAAACTAAGAAGTTGAGGAAAATTAAAATAATAATGATTTTCTTTGTAAAATTATCCTATGAGTGTCTTTTAATAATGGGACCTATCTGATCATGTCTAGTAGATACAGGTAAAATCTAGTTTAGTCTATTAGATTCTTTATATGTGAAAATTATAATCAACATTTAAAAAAGAAAGAGAAATAGATATATATGAACAAATAACACATTAATTTGTCTTTGTCTTATTTTAATACTGGTAAAGTCAGGGTATATTTCCACTTCCCCTTTATAATGTCACAGCCCACTTCATCGAGTTTGAAACGGCATGACCAAAACGAACTAATTACAGAAACACAAACTGCTGGAACATCATCTTTCCTGTCTGGGAAAGTAACCACTTGGCCACCATGGTGAACTTTGCCCTTTCTCCGCTGTAGTGCAATCTTGGAGTTGGTATATTTAATTAGAAGTATGTGGAGGGCAAAGCTCCCCCACTTTAATGGGTGTAATTTGCTACCAGTTGTTTTTTCATTGGTGGCCTACTGATTACTTTCCTGGAGAGGAAAGATGATGTTCTGGGAGTTTGTGCTTCTGTAATTATAATGTTTTGATCATGCTGTTTTCAAACTCGAGGAAGTTGTCTGTAACGTTATGAAGGTAAACCATATTTCCATATGGTGGAATTATATAATTATTTTACAAAATTAATGAATATGTTCTTTATTAGAAGTACTATTTTCTGATGAAATATTTTACATACACCAGCTAAAATATCATCAGTACCTCGGGCTTTGTTTTCTTTTTTTAAGTTCTTATTTCTGAGATAGACATTGGTTTAGCTTAAGAACTAATGCCATATGTCTGATAACAGATAAAAAGTCTTCCAAAGTATCTTTAGTTATATTTATTTTTTCACTCTGCTAGTAGTTTTTAAAGATTGATGTGCTGCTTTACACAACTGATGCTGACTTGTGATACTTCTAATGCATTCAACAACAAAGATAAGTAAAGAGTTTTTATTTCTTGATTTGTTTCAAAGTTAAAATGATTGCAGACATCGTACATAATTGGGCTATTGTTAGATCATGCAATGATGTTCAAGAATGGGTGGGTGAAAAACTGAACATAGTATACAGGAGGGGGTGAACCCTCAAAAATATTCTTGAAGCAAAAATTAAGAAACCTATAGTAGGCTATATGAAAAAATGTGGGTCATGCACAATGTGTACACATGTTTTAGAAGGACCCTCCTGTGTAATAAATGGGACTATGATAAAGATAAAAAAGAAAGGTTTGTGCCAGACTGAGAGAGTGGTATATTGTGCTCTGTGCATGAAATGCCCAGCATACTACATTAGAAAAACTGAAAGGAAGCTTAAAAGTAGAATTTATGAACACCTTAGAGATATAAGGTTGAAAAAAGAGATGAATGCCCTTGCAAAACACTGTAATAATTTAATTGACCGTACTTTTAAGTTTATGATTCTGGATGGACTTGAAATTGATCCAAGAGGTGGTCCATGGGCAGTCCAATTAGAAAAAACAGGAGGCTATATGGCAAATTAGAATGAATGCAACAAGTTGGCCAGGTATAAATGATGCCCTGTCTTTAGCGAGTTTTCTCAAATTGAAGACACTAGATAGATAAATAGATAAAAAGAGAAGTGTGTATGTGTATATACATATACATATAGTTTATTTTAAATGGTTGGATGGTGAATGTTTTTATTGCAACATATTATGCATTTTATGGTTTACAATAAGAGTGTTATTTATCTTTTATACACTTTCTATACTTTAAAAAAAAAGAATTATCCAGCTGTTGAATAATTTATGAGATTCCAATTGATGAATGTAACTTATTGGTAGAGAGTAATTAGGGGGTTGTCTTTTGGTATTTTAAAAAGGGACTGTTGACTGTGTGCTTTATCTTGAAAAAGTCTTTGAATGAACAAAGGCAAAAGTGCTTGATTTAGTGCTGATTTATTGCTGCTATTCAACTTATTTTATTAACTTATTTTATTATTTTTCCACAAATAAAGTGATCTTTGAGTTAAAAGATTTGTTTGCTGTCCTGTATCTGCTGCCGTGGACTTGTCTTGAAGTTTCTAGTTTCATTTTGCTGATCTGTTCTTGTTATTAATGTGATAATTTGTGGGAATGTCACTCTCCCCACAGGGGATGATGATGCATTTTTTGGCATTCAGTTTGAGGCCATGTTTCTGGCACCAGTCATTTGTTTGGGTGAGACCCCCTTGAGGATGTCCACATCACTATGAAATTGATGACAGCACCCAGCTTGCAGTCATCTGAAAACTTGGTCAACCATAGCCCACTGGTTTTGGCCTGCACCTGAGAAAAGTATATCCTAAACATCAAAGGCACCAAGACCAGTCCCTGGGGTTCACTGCTCATTATGGGCTGACTGCTTGAAATGGCTTCCTCTATTTTGACTAGGTGGGTTCTGCCAGTGAGTCAGTTTGCTACCCATCTGGAAACATATGGATTGATGCCTAGTTGAGACAGTTTATCTATTATACCTGAATGGGGAATAGTATCAAAGGCTTTGCCCAGGTCAAGGTAGGAAGTGTGCACCATATTCCCCTAGTCCATGGCTTTAGTGACTGTTTCAAAGAAGTCAACCAAATTTAACAGGCATGACCTCCCCTTGCTGAAACCAACCTGTGTGGGATAGAGTGTTTGGAGGTGGCCAATGTCCTTGTTAATGAGGTCCATGATAATCTGCTCCATGGCCTTGTAGATCAGGCTAGTTAGGCTGATGGTTCTATAATTTCCTGGCTCAGTAGACACTTCCCCTTTGTGCAAAGGGATGACAGTGGCTATCCTCCACTTGGCTGGGATGAAGCCAGTACTCAGGCTTTGGTTGAACAGGGTGTCTAATGGTACTGAAGTGCCTGACTGAGTTCATGCAGGAATCAGCCTGGGATGTTATTGGGTCCGATGGAGGCTGTAGCTTTTGTCTTTGAGATGGCAGTGATGATTTGCTCCCAAGAGATAAGACTAAGGGGGCAGGTACTGGGGATGACCTGATTTACTAATGGGGAGACAGAGGGGTGAAGTTTTCACTGAACCTGTCTGCCAGCAGGTTGCCTATATCTGTGGCATTTGTGCATGTAGTGTCCTTGACCACCAGTTCTGAGCAGATCTGGGTGCTTTCCTTGAGATTGTGGACATATGCGAAGAAAGCCTTGTGACTGTCTTTAGTAGATGTGACCAGTGTGGACTCAAAGTTTGCTTTGGAGGATTAAAAATGTAGCCCATTGAAATTTGAAAGTCAATGCAGAATTCCCATTTGTTATGCAGGGAAATGTGCATACACACACACAAACACACAAACACACACACACACACACACACACACACACACACACACACACACACACACACACACACACACACACACACACCAATTGGCTGGAGTGAGATTAGAACCTCTCCCTATCTAGTCCTACATGCTACACATTACAGTACTTACAGCATGCTCCAAGGCTGAAGTCTGATGGTGAGTCTTCTAATGCTGTAAATAATACAATATTCATTTTATATATGTATTAAACTCATAACTGCCATGCAGAATGGCAATAAAAATTATGCCTAGTATTTCTGTAAAAAAGTCAGTGAGCTGCCATGACAATCTAATTGTATTTTACATGCATGTTTTCATTAGACATACTTAAGAAAATAAAAATGTAAGCTAAGAACAGCAATACGTTTTCTACATCCTGCATGTATAGAACTGTGTAAACACAAAAACAATATTTTATTGTTAAGCAATTTGAAATTATCTGTCTTGCTGTCATTGCCTCCAATGCTACTGAATTATGTGCAAAACCTTCCAAGCAGGGAAGGTGATCTGCCCAAACAGGAATAATTAGTATCATGATGATTCAGATCGTACAAGTAAGTAAACAATTAGGTATGATTTAAAAGGCAGATGTGAAAGACTAAAACTGTGACTAATCCTTCCTTGGCAGACTAATGTTTTATAGACACAAAACTTTAGAAAGCTGTTGCTTCACAAAGAACAAACTGAAACAATAAAGATACTGTGCAATATATTCAGACAGCTTGTCCTAAAAAGGTCTTAAATCGCATTCACAGGAAACTGACCCAGACCGATTAACATCAAATTTCAGTAATCCAGCTGCACTTTAAATGTTGCTTGTCTACACTGCAACTATAGAGTAACTACATTGCAACTGCATTTTGCTAAACAAACTTTGACACTTTGAACTACAGAGTAACAACAGGCATGGAGCAAGAAATGCAGCCTGCTTGAAGAGGCAGGACAAATTATGCTCTGTCTAACATGGCATCAGTTGTGAGATAGGGGAAAAGGATGATAGGATAGCAAACACACTGGATGATACAGGTAAGTAAGAGCAGGAAAGAATTATGGATGCACACTGCTTGGTAGTGATAAATGAGGATTAAAACACTCCAGAAAATCAATGGTACACTTTGTATTCACTTTTACTTCCTGGCAGGTTAGCACATTTTTGCACACACAGTTAAATGGAGATGTGTTACATACATACATACATATATACAAATATTCCAAGCACAGGCATTAATGCCCTTCTAGCTTACCAATATACCAAAAGAGTTGTTCCCATAATAAGTGTTCAGGCTGTTCTTAAAAATATCTAAACTAGTGCTTGCTTTAATGTAGTTTAGTAGTCTGTTCCATGCATCAGCTGCTCTCTCAGAGAACCAATTAGTACACTTCTCATTCCTATAGAATCTTCTACATAGGTTGTCTGATGATTGTCTACTACTTTTTGATAACCCCATACATTCTCAGAGATAGTTGTGTGTAAATGCCCTATATACCTGAATAACGTCTCCTCTTAGATATCTATAAGATACACTGTACAAGTTCAGATATTTTAGTCTTTCATAACTTAAATTTTCACATCCATGGATGCCCATGGTATATTTCCACTGTACTCTTTCCAGTTTACTCATGCTTGTTTTCTTATGTTGTGTCTTTCGGCTTTTCCCGGTTAGGGGTTGCCACAGTGGAACTCCGGTCTGCTAATGATTGGCAGTAGATTTTTACATGCCGCGTTGCCGGCCTTGATGCATTACCTTCAATGAAGGTACGCCCATTCTTGCATGTCTCCACACAGAAGATGCTCTAGCTGAGAATCGAATAGGACAATGTCTTACTGTGAGGCGACAATGCTACCGCAGCACCACCACTGCAGTCAATGCTTGTTTTCTTATGAAGTTTCCATATTGTTATTTCATACTCAAGTTTGAGTCTAATGTAAGTGGGAAGAAATAGCCAGGGAATTGTTATGGGTAGGCTTGTATAGGCCCTAGGGCCGATAGCCTAGTACCAACCTATGAACAAACAATGACATCATCATTTCTGAATTCCTAGACTTTATAAATCTTTTTATACAACCTATAGTTCTATAACTCATTAACCAATTGGTTGATGTGATTAGAAAAACTCAAAGCTGGATCTACCCGCATATTCAGATCCTTAAATGAATCCACAGTTTCAATCACTTTGTGCTGTATTAAATATTCACATTTCAACTTATGTGTCCCAAATCTCAAATATTTAGTTTTTGATGTATTTATTAGCATATTATTCTCCTGTGCCAAGTTTAGTCATGTTCTTTTGCAGACATGCCCTATCTGTAACACATGTAGTCAGTTTACCCAATTTCATGCCATCTGCATACAGACTATAGAACACCTCAGCTGAAAAAGATAGGTCTGAACGATACAATCTAAACAAGTATGGGGCAAGGGCAGTGCCCTGTCGGACACATTGACTGTAACCAATAATTTCACCTGTCTGATTGCTGTATGATGCTTACCATGTCCTAGTTGTAAGCTGTGCAGCTATCCATCTCATTAAGAGTAAATCAATACCTAGTTGTAATTTATTGATCAGTGTTGTGTGTATGACCCTGTCAGATGTTGAAGTTAAATCTATATAAATTACATCACAGCACAATTTTTCATTCATAGCTGTTATTATATTGTTATAGAGCATCATGTTACAGGTGGTAATAGATCTATTTTCAACATATGCATGCTGATGTATGATTTCAAGTCCCATCTTTCCAGTTCTGACAACAACTTATTCAATATTACCTTCTCCATTATTTTTCCACAACAAGAAAGTAGACTTAAGGGTCTGTATTATTCTGGGTTTGTCCTACTCCTCTTTCCCTCAGAGACAGGTTTAATAAGCCCATGGCTCCAATCTTGAGGAATCTCCCCATATTTATATGACCTAGTAAATAATAGATATAATGGTACTCTAAGTTCTTGCTGAAGTGTTCTTAGGTCATTATTACTTATTGTGTCTCCTCTCAGTGCTTTGTTTGGGTCCAGTTTGCATAGCTCTTTTTCAATGTAATCTATTTTGATTCTATTATCTTAGGTTACCTGGATATCACTTAGATTTTGTAAATACATCTATAATCTTTTGTGCCTGAGAATAAATTTAAGAATCTATACACAGTTTATCAGTTTGTATGTCTTTATTCCTTCCACATCTTATGTATCCATAAATGGTTTCCTATTATGTTGAATATCTTTATATAAATTTTCTTGATCTTGTATCACACTATACTTAATTGTTTTGTCCAGCTTGTTTGTTTCAGTTTTCAAAGTGGTAGTTTGACCTCATTTCCATTTCTTATATTTTTGTCTCTCACCTTAATAAGGTATTGTGTTCTCATGAAAATATATCCCCCTGACTTTGTAGGCCTAGATCCTGATGTTATTATTTTTTTTGCAGTCAATTTCTCTTTCAAAACATTTCACTTTCTTTCTGCAGTTTTTCTGCTGAATGTATCATTCCAGTTGCTTTTACATAGTGACTGTTTTGCTTCCATATAATCTATAATTGATCTTTTGTGCATTGGTTTAGATTTCCATTTGGCAGAATTATCTAGCAACTAATAAACCTTTATAACCCCATAATCACTGCACATCAGTGGTGGTAAAACTTGACATGAAGTAACAGTACTTTGGAGCACAAACAATGTCTAGTATGTTCCTTCCCCTGGTAGTTTTTTTTTAATTACAATTTGAAGCAATTGCTGTTCATCAACATACATTGTGAATAATTTCCTTAGCAATCTAGTTGAATCAATGTTATTACTGTCTGTTTCAGGTAAATTTAAGTCTCCAGCCACTATTATTTTTCCCTCTTGTGTTTCATGCAAGAAATGTATGAATTGTATAGGTCATCACCACTTGACTTTGGTGGTCTATACACTGCAGCAATTGTTATATGTTCCACAGTTGTCTTTATTGTCACAGTTACACAATCTATAGTATTGGTATTATCATCGAACATGTAATAATCACAGGCCTCATAACTATGTTTATTCCCTATCACAACACATGTGTTGGTCTTTATTTGCACAGGATAATGTTTTGCTTTGTTGTATTCTCTCTAGTTTCATACAATAGAAATAGTGCCTTAAGAGCAAATAACGTTGATAAAAGAAGAATTAAAACTGTAATTATATAGTTATCAAGAAGAACAAAGAAATTCTGGTACAGTTTTTCAGGATGACTAATCCTGAAGGTTTAAGGCGTTAATGTATTTTTCTGGTCAAGGTTGTAGGAACTGGATATTTCCTGTGCCATGCAGAAATCTATGTGCATAAGAAACTATAAATTTTGAAAAAAGTATTTAGGCATAGCTTTAATTTTACAAATGGAGTAGCTGGAAGGAGTTTAAGACAATCAAATGAGAAGTTATACAGCCGATAAATGCTTGAACACCCGTGCCTGAGCCTACATATTCCCCTTAAAATAACCCTAGGGTTGTTGTGTCTTTTGGCTTTTCCCAGTTAGGGGTCGCCACAGCGGAACTCCAGTCCACAAATGATTGGCAGTAGATCTTTACGTGCTGAGTTGCCAGCCCTGATGCACAACCTTCAACGAAGGTACGCCCATTCATGCATGTCTCCACACAGAAGACGCTCTAGCTGAGAATCGAACAAGACAACATCTTACAGTGAGGCGGCAATGCTACCGCAGCACCACCACCGCAAATTTGGGAAATATGGCCAGGCTTAAAAAAACTATTGGGGTCATCAACCTTGAAATGCCTGTGATCCTATGGTCTAACTTATTGCTTTGAGTGAGAAAATTTAACTTGGATTTTTTTTTTCACAAATTTCACAGGCTAACCTCCTACATTTTGACAATCATTCTAAGACTTTTGTGACCGTGTGCATGAGATGTATAAATCACCTGGCTACAACTCCAGGTTGTTCTACCTTATTGTGGTATTTTGTTGAGTTTGGATATGTAGAGTGGGATACTCAGATGGTCAGATGTGTCAGAATAATGGCTGATATTTCTTAGGTAACATGATCTCTTTTGAAATGCAAAGATGGCTTCCTCACTTTCAAGGCATTGACTAAGTTAGGTTGGTATGAGAATCAGGTATTAAATGAGTAAAGAAAAATAGGAACCCACTGCATCCTTAAGTTTTTCTGCAGGAACAATACCTGGAAAGGGGTAAATTGACTTTCTTAGCAGTAAGTTAACTGCATCTTCAACTTTTTCACTGCACACCCCAACCAAAAGGATCCTCATTTACTAATTTATTTTTACTGAATACCAGACCCTGAATAGTGTATCATCTGGGCCTTGCAATACAACATTTTTGATGCATAAGATTCATAGACAGTGATCTTAGGTTTCAAGTGACTTAGTTTGTCCAGCCTTGCTGATAGTTATATGAAGGACACAAAAGAAAATAGGCTATGGGATCTCCAGCTATGTTTTCACTTTTTCATATTAAATTCTGCATACTTGAACATTTTAATATAAAGGAAAGAAATATTTGTAACCATAAAAAGAAAGCTAGCATCAGTGGCAGTTTGCAAAATGACATGACAAAGTTTTTTCTAACATTAAAAAACCAAACTGGATCAGCAGGTGGACTGAGCCTGATTAGTGGCACAGCTATTTCAGGGTATTACTTTACAATACCTACTATCATAAGCGTAGTGACAAAATTTAAGACTTTTGCCTTACATATCTGGCTCCTTATCATAAGTACTAGACCTGAAATTATGGCTCTCACATGTTTTCACACGTTTGAAAAATAATCAATTTAAAAAAGTGAATGTTCAAATTTGTTATCAGACTAGAAATGCATTCCCATGATATGGAGACCTCTGCGCCGCTATCTTCCTTCTTATACATTTTAACTCTTTACTGTATCTCAGAGTGAGGGAGTAAGAGTAAGGGAAGTACTCCAGAGTAATACATGCTCAGCTTTAGTCTAGTTCACCTCTCATTTACTCTCAGTCTGCACCACTACAAGGACCGCATTATACTAATCAGAATTTCAACAGGCACTAACCAATCTAAAGTTTTCATCATTTCATAGATTTATAGATAAATAATGGGTTGACTGTTACAAGCCTAGTCAATATCCAGAGGTGAGAATCAAATCCTGTACCTTGTATCTGTGGTGTTAAGATCTCATTATGACATTATGACAGTCCTCCCACTCTTTGTAAGAGGAAGTGATACCCCTCTTAACTCATCTCCCCATATAAAACTAGCTAGAAGTGTGAAATGAGGTTATTAACCTCTTTGCAATGGAAAATACAGTTTTGTAAGCAAAATATGCAGTCCACGTGTCTTCCCTTTCTCCTGGGTAAATGTATGTAGTATATGTAGTGCAGCAGTAATGGCACTTATCCATTGTCTCAGGATACCACAACAGCAGCAAGTCTCTTTAATTGCAAGCCCTTGCACAAAGTTCTGTATATTGGAAAGGTAGAAATATAGACCTGAGTTCCCTGCTTTTACATTATCTCAGGCTTGCATCTCAAGCCCCCTGTCTCTTCCACTCATCTTGTATTAGAAGTGGTCAAATAAATGCATTTTGTATTAGATACAAGTCCAACCTTATATAAAGACGGATTTCACACCACAGTACAGACTAAACTACAATTTGAGTTATGGCTCATGAGTGGGCTATAACTGCATTCATCCTTATCTAACAGCTTCTATACCTTCAGGAATGACAAGCCTGGGTAAATATACAGGTGGAGGATTAGTTCTACTTATATGCAAGTACATGTATGTGTATTTTTTCACTGTGGAAGCCTTACCCCTCAGTGATGCTGTCTGATTTGGATGGTTTACGAATGCATTACTGGCAAACACAGAAAACTCTGCATGGGCTATGTCTACATGTCCCCCACATTCCTCTCAACAATTCTTACTGTCTATGTCTACATGTTCCCAACACCACCTCTCCATCAATTCTCACTGTCTATGTCTGCTTGTTCCTCACACTACCTCTGCAACAATTCTCACTGTCTATGTCTACTTGTTCCCCACACCACCTCTGCAACAATTCTCACTGTCTATGTCTGCTTGTTCCTCACACCACTTATCCAACAATTCTCACCGTCTATGTCTGCTTGTTCCCTGCACCCACCAAGCAATTCTCACATTCTGTGTCTGCATGCTCCCCCACCACCTCTCCAACAATTCTCACCCTCTCTGTCTGCAAGTTCCCCATAATTAGGAATCACTGTGAATAATGAGACTACATCCATAGCGACAAACATACATCCTGAATGATTACTATCTTGTATGTAACAATATAAATCTCCTAGAAAATGCTCAGCATTTCTGAGAATATGCTCTATATTATCTAAAATAGGCCGTAAGTTTTTCTCAACATAAATGGAAACTGTCTCAGTGCTCCATTTTCTACCTGAGACTATAGGTCTCAATGGTGGATCCAACTTATTTGTGTGGAGCTTGGGTAAACCTTGCATTAGGGGTACTGTAGGCTTAGTAACCAAAAAATAAGCAAACAAACTATCATCAATTAAATTAATTTCTAACAAACATTTTAAGAGAATTTGTACATCATACATAATAGTTTCCATTTGTTCAAGAGTGATCTTCATATAAAAGGAAGCGTCACTTAACATACCAGTAATTTTTGCTATATACCAGGACC
Source organism: Protopterus annectens (assembly GCF_019279795.1). Classification (NCBI taxonomy): domain Eukaryota; kingdom Metazoa; phylum Chordata; order Ceratodontiformes; family Protopteridae; genus Protopterus; species Protopterus annectens. The sequence goes on along the minus strand of NC_056733.1, from coordinate 1,625,729,979 downwards.
TATCGAAGACCACTAAGGGGCCACCTTTATCGGCTGGCCGAATAGTAATATTAGAATTCAACTCTAAACTTCTAAGTGCCATCCTTTCATCTCTACTTAAGTTAGAGAGATTCCAACCATATTGCACATCAGTATGTCTAAAATTAAGGTCATAAATGTCCTGTACACATAGTTTCTCAAAAGCAGTTATAAGATAATTCATTTTTGGCACAAACATACTTGGTTTCTTAAACATAAAGTCATTAGTAGATAAAGAATTATCATTAGTTGCATTACAATCATTATACATTAATTTCAACATTAAATTCCTGGTGAATTTCTTGATATCAGAATTTACTTCCATAAAGTCTGATGCTACAGAAGGTATAAAATATAGTCCTTTACACAATACGCCCAGTTCTGCTTCTGTTAATACAGTCGAGGCAGCAACAGGAAAATAGTCGTAGAGCAGTTCTTTTAATAAAAAATCACCACAAGCGCTTTCACCCTGACTCAAATGCAGGGCTTTTTCAATTACAAAGAAAAACACATAACACACTTCCTATTTAAATACTCCTATGTGTAAAAGAGTGCCAAAACCTTTTAAAGCTATAAATACATAATTCACATCTACATTTTAAAATATTCACAGAATAGATCCAAAATAATCCAATAACAAAATCCCTTCATAAGCATAAATTTAAATACACCTAAATAATTTAAATAACATATATGGCTAAAAACCAACAAATGTCACACAATACAAATACAATAAAATTTACTGAAAAATAACTCTCTTATTAAAAAATACATCACAATTACTCGGATCACCTAACCAAGTAGGGTTTTAATGGAAATATGATAATTTAATCCTGGAGGTTGGGTTGCATTTAATTTTAACTGCCAATAAATCTCCCTACAACAAAGCCAATTCTCCCAATCCCCACCCCTGGGGTCTACGTGAACTTGTTCCAAAATTCCAAAAAGAAACCCAAGGTGGGTTGGTTCCATATGTAGGTGCCTATACAATGCACTATTTAAATTCTTTTTCCTAATATTATAGGTGTGTTCATAAATACGTTTATTAAGTGCCCTTTCTGATTTTCCAACATAAAAACTAGGGCAACCCTTACACAAATCCAGATATACTATACCTTTAGTGGTGCAATTACCCTTTCTAAAACACACACTATTCTTTGCATAATTGTTCAAGGTAACTTTTATTTTTTCACAAATGTATTTACAGTACCCGCATCTTCCACACTTTCTCGTACCCTGATCCCCCTGTAATCTAGTCCTGTTGTTATTCTTTTCAAAAAGCCTTTTTAAGTTGGTCCCTGTTTTAAAAACAAGAAGTTTAAGAAGAAGTGTAGTTTTAAAATGAATTTGACTAAGGAAGAAAAAACATTTTAGAGCAGCTTACCTTAGACCGAGAGATTTGAATTATGAAACCTGACAAGGGGGGTGGTGGTGCGGTTTTAGTTAATACTATTTCATATTGTAGTAAAATTCTGGAAATATTGAATGATATTAGTGTGTACGTACCAGTAACAATCAACAAAGTTAATATTTCTTATAGAAAAATTGATTTAGCTATTGAAGAATTAGTATTAGAAAATAGAATAGATATTAAATTTGGGACCATTTTGATTAATAGGAAGCCTAGAATAGCTACCTTTTTTGGTATCCCTAAAATACATAAGAGTACTACAGATCTGCCGTATAGACCTGTTGTTTCAAGTAAGGGATCAAAAACTTACCCCATAGCCACTTTTTTGGACCATACCCTGAAAAATGTTACTGTTGATTTTGTACATCTATTGAAGGACTCATGGGATTTCCTATTGGGTCTAACCTTGCAACCCTATGAAGGGGAAGTGTATTTTTTGACCATTGATGTGGTCGATTTATTTTCGTGTATTCCAACAGAGGAGGGTTTGGATTTATTTTGGTAAATTTTGAATGAAAAAAAAGTCCACATTGAGTTTTGAAGTAGACTTATTGGTGGAACTTATGAGGATTGTACTGGAAAACAATTTTGCGTTTTTTGAAGGGGAGGTATTTAAACAGGTTAGAGGGGTAGCTATGGGGACAGCTTGCACCCCCATTTATGCTAACCTGGTTCTCCTCAAATGGGGACTTCAGTACTTGTTTAATTCGATTTACTGGAAGAACATTAGGTTATATCGCCACTTTTTGGACAATATATTTATTATTTGGGAAGGTCCAGTGAACACTATTACCAATTTTCTTGAGTTCCTCAATTCAACTACTAATTTTTTTAAATTTACATTCAAATTTGACCTGCAAGGAATCTACTATTTAGATGTAAGATTGGACAAAACTGATGGAGGTTTAAAATCTAGGATTCATAGGAAGAGCACTTTCAGCAATTCCTATTTGCCTTATAACAGTGATCATCCCTGGAAGCAGAAAAAAAGCATTGTGAAAGGCCAGATGATTACAGCAGCAAGAATGACCTCAGAAAGAGTAGATTTTTTATCTGAAATTAAATTTATTTCTGAGTTGTTTAAAGTAAGAGGTTACTCTGCCAAACCTGATAGAGGAGGTTTCAAATGAGGATATAGAGGGGTGGGGTGTAAAATATCTTCCCCTTTTAGGTAACCCCCCCCCCCCACACAGTGCAACCTTTTGGGAAGGCTTTGGTTTTACAGCATAGTTGTGCCTCTAGGGAAATTAAGGACTTAGTTAAAAGGAATTGGAAAATGCTGAAATTCAATCAGGACATTGTGAGTAAGGTAGAGGAAAGTCCAAGTTTTGTTTTTCAAATAGGAACAGACTTAAAAAGGCTTTTTGAAAAGAATAACAACAGTACTAGATTACAGGAGGATCAGGGTATGAGAAAGTGTGGAAGATGCGGGTACTGTAAATACATTTGTGAAAAAAATAAGTTACCTTGAACAATTATGCAAAGAATAGTGTGTGTTTTAGAAAGGGTAATTGCACCACTAAAGGTATAGTATATATGGCTTTGTGTAAGGGTTGCTCTAGTTTTTATGTTGTAAAATCAGAAAGGGCACTTAATAAACATATTTATGAACACACCTATAATATTAGGAAAAAATAATTTAAATAGTGCATTGTATAGGCACCTACATATGGAACCAACCCACCTTGGGTTTTTTTTGGAATTTTGGAACAAGTTCATGTAGGCCCCAGTGGTGGGGATTGGGAGAATTGGCTATGTTGTAGGGAGATTTATTGGCAGTTAAAATTAAATGCAACCCAACCTCCAGGATTAAATGATCATATTTCCATTAAAACCCTACCTTGGTTAGGAGATCCTAGAAATTGTGGTGTATTTTTAATAAGAGGGTTATTTTTCAGTAAATCTTATTGTATTTGTATTGTGTGACATTTTTTAGTTTTTAGCCATATATGTTATTTAAATTATTTAGGTGTATTTAAATTTATGCTTATGAAGGGATTTTGTTATTAGGTTATTTTGGATCTATTCTGTGAATATTTTAAAATGTAGATGTGAATTATGTATTTATAGCTTTAAAAAGTTTTGGCCCTCTTTTACACATAGGGGTATTTAAATAGGAGGGGTGTTATGTGTTTTTCTTTGTACTTGAAAAAGCCCTGCATTTGTGTCAGGGTGAAAGCATTTGTGGTGATTTTTTGTTAAAAAAACTGCTCTACAACCATTTTCCTGTTGCTGCCTGGACCGTATTTGTTGTTTTTTATTAGTGTTTTTTTATTAGTATTTTATATACGGTTTATTCCACTTGTTGTGTTTCTTCTGTTAATACAGTGCTTGAGAGATTACATATTAAACTCTTTTCCCATTTGAAAAGGCTTTCTTTATTGTACTCTGCTGAGTTACAGTACCTTCCATTTCCTTTTGGCTTTGTTCCTGCTCCGACTCCATCCATGTTCCTTCTGATGCCACTGCCCCTGTTCCTTTACTGGTAGTGGAAAATTCAGAAAATACCTTCCTAATGGGACCTAACAGGCATGTTCTCTGCCTGCTTCTTCATATTGGGCTCGGAATGCACCATTGCCATAGCAATGACCACTTTCCTACGTGCGCCCAACTGTTTACTGGGAACAGTTGAACTCTGTGTCATTGCACCAGCCAAAACTGGTGAAACATCACTTCCATTTATCTCCTCACTCCCGTTGATGCTAGTCAACATTTATCTCCTCACTCCCATTGACACTACTTGACATTGGCTTGGTTACCTTAGAAACACTTGCTTCATTCTGCAGGGAAGCTGCTCTAGTAGAATTCTTGGCTGTAGACTGTTCAAACCTTGGCCAAGTAAAGACATTACTCATTTGGAAATCTTTCCGTACCCTACAAATTTTAGAGATTTTTTCCTTTCAACAGTTTATTCTCATACACTCGTAATGAACTTAATAGATCTAGCAAATACGGATAAAGCACGCTGTCAGAATAGCTTTTTAACAGTTCTTCAATACTTGGAATTAATGGAATGAACCAAAATGTCCATCTCCCTTTGCGCAGCTGCTACCAAAAGCTTCAAATAATTGAAGCTAACTTGCAAATTAACTTTTTGCCATTCCGACAACAAAACATTATTACCATTAGTATGAGAGGGCATTTTGAGAACATGTAAGCCTCTCGGTACTATGCTTTCAGTCAGACAAGCCTCTAAATGAAACTTTTGATATTGGTTTCGTTTCAATTTATATAAATCTTTTTCCAAGGCAAATAGCTGTGTTTTAATTGTTATAATATCCACTGTTTCATCAGGATCATTCTCTTCAGGCATAGCACAGTTAATTAAAGGATTCACTTTAAGCTTGAACCTTTGTAAAAAGTCATCAAGTCTCTTGCCAACAGTACATGGAATATCAGGGTCACAATCCAATTCCACAATAGCATCCATTTCATCCTTCTCAGCCATCATACGAGTGTGGTGGTAAATAAAATAAATAAACACAATTGCAGAAGTAATACCACCAACAACCCAGTAAATGTGTCCAATAAGAACAAAAACCAGTAAGGACACAGCCATGGCTGCTGCTGCTTCCAGTATAGCTCTCTATTAAGTTCATTACAAGTGTATGAGAATAAACTGTTGAAAGGAAAAAATCTCTAAAATTTGTAGGGATCGGAGAGATTTTCAAATGGGTAATGTCTTTACTTGGTCGAGGTTTGAAAAGTCTACAGTTGAGAATTCTACTAAAGCGTTTCCCTGCAGAACAAAGCAAGTGTTTCTAAGGTAACCAAGCCAATGTTGAGTAGCGTCAGTGGGAGTGAGGAGATAAATGGAAGTGATGTTTCACCAGTTTTGGCTGGTGCAACGACGCAGTGTTCAACTGTTCCCAGTAAAGAGTTGGGAGCACATAGGAAAGCGGTCGTTAACTACAGGCATGGTGCATTCTGAGCCCAACATGAAGAAGCAGGCAGAGAACATGCCTGTTAATGTATCTCCAGAATTGGAGGCCCCTTTATGACAGTATTTTCTGAATTTTCCACTACCAGTAAAGGAACAGGGTCAGTGGTATCAGAAGGAGCATGGATGGAGTCGGAGCAGGAACAACGCCAAAAGGAAACGGGGAAGGTACTGTAACTCAGCAGAATACAATAAAGAAAGCCTTTTCAAATGTGAAAAGAGTTTAGTATGTAATCTCTCAAGCACTGAATTAACATAAGCAGAGCTGGGCGTATTGTGTAAAGGACTATCTTTTATACCTTCTGTAGCATCAGACTTTACGGAAGAAATTTTTGATATCAAGAAATTCACCAGGAATTTAATGTTGAAATTAATGTATAATGATTGTAATGCAACTAATGATAATTCTTTATCTACTAATGATTTTATTTTTAAGAAACTGAGTATGTTTGTGCCAAAAATGAATTCTCTTATAACTGCTTTTGAGAAATTATGTGTACAGGACATTTAAGATCTTAATTTTAGACATACTGATGTGTAATATGGTTGGAATGCCTCTAACTTGATTAGAGATGAAAGGATGGCCCTTAGAAGTTTAGAGTTGAATTTTAATTTTAATATTTGGCCAGCCGATAAAGGTGGCCCCTTGGTGGTCTTCGATAGGTCCTGGTATATAGCAAAAATGACTGGTATGTTAACTGATGCTTCCTTTTATATAAAAATCACTCTTGAACAAATGGAAACTATTATGTATGATGTTCAAATTCTCTTAAAATGTTTGTTAGAAATTAATTTAATTGATATAGTTTGTTTGCTTATTTTTTGGTTACTAAGCCTACAGTACCCCTAATGCAAGGTTTACCCAAGCTCCACAAAAATAAGTTGGATCCACCATTGAGACCTATCGTCTCAGGTAGAAACTGGAGCACTGAGACAGTTTCCATTTATGTTGAGAAAAACTTACAGCCTTTTTTAGATAATTTAGAGCATATTCTCAGAAATACTGAGCATTTTCTAGGAGATTTATATTGTTACACACAAGACAGTAATCATTTGGGATGTATGTTTGTCACTATGGATGTGATCTCATTATTCATGGTGATCCCTAATTATGAGGGGCTTTTGAGTGTACAAAGTTTTTTAAAAACTTATTCTACTTTTAATCAGCATAAAATTGATTTATTGATTAAATTACTAGAAATAGTTCTGGAACATAATGTTTTTGTATTTGGCCAACAATGTCAATGCCTTAGCCAAACATGTTAACAGCACTGATTCTACGCATCAGTTTAAGTTTTTAGTCATAGGAAGAATTTATGAAAATGTTAGAATAGGTGATATACGGCTAAGAACAGAAGAGTTAGAGTCTACATGGATAGTTAGGATGAGAGCTGATACAGGGAGTGGTTTAAATGAGTGTGTACCACTTTGACCTAAATTAAAGTCCAGACCCATTAGAAGGTAGTCCCATTTAAGTGAGTTCATGAGATGATATTGTTTATTATTTTTATGGATGTATTTTATATATATGTTTTATGTAATAATGTATTTCATTTTTTAATGATGTTCCTTCTTTAAATTTATTAATTGGAGTTGTCATTTGATTTTATTAACTGTTTTAAAAAGGGTGTGTTTGTGAAGTGCACTTTCATTACACCTGATGAAGCAACTTTGTGAAAGTGCTTGTGTTTGTTCTGTGCACTAGTAAAGTTTCTATACTGGAAGCAGCAGTAGCCGTGGTTGTGTCCTTACCTTAAACTGACTAGTTTTCATTTTTATAGTATGGTTAATATGTAGATCAAATTTCAGGTTGTTATCAATCAATAGCCCTAATAGTTTGGTGAAGGGATCAGGAGATATAATGGTGCCATTGTTTGACTTAACAGTAAAGGTAAGGGGGAGGACTTACGGGTAGGAGAGAATAGTAGTAATTTTGTTTTTTTTAGGATTCAATATGAGTCGATGGTTAAGGAACCAGTTTTCAACTATGTTGAACACTTTTTGGGTTAGGTCCTGTAGATCAGAGGGGGGAGTGCAAATTAATGTGGAATCGTCTGCATATTGAATGCAGGTAGCATGTGGAATGAGTAAGTGCAGATCAATAATAAAGATAGAAAATAGGAGAGGTCCTAATATGGAACCTTGTGAAACACCAAGGGTAATGGGAAGATGGCTTCATATCTTGGTTTGCCAAAGGACAGCCTGTTGTCTATCATTTAGGTAAGACTGGGACCATTGTATAGCCAGATTATCTAGAGAAAAGGATCTAACTATGTTTATGAGTAGGTGATGGTTTACCGTGTCAAAGGCTTTAGAGAGATCAATAAAGAGGGCTGAGGAAAGAATGTTATTATTGCGATTTTTGTTAATGGCATCAGAAAAAGACAGGAGGGCAGAGGTGGTGCTATGAAATGGTCTAAAACCATGTTGAGAGTTGGCGAGTAAGTTGTTTTGGTTAAGATAGCTCAGCAGTTGTCTATGTATACATTTCTCCATGATTTTAGCCAGGGGTGATAATATGGCAATGGGTCTATAGTTTGATAATTCATTGGAGCTACCACCTTTATGCAGAGGGATAATATCAGATATCTTCCAGATAGAGGGGATGGAACCTTTAGTTATAGTTCTATTAATCAGGATGGAGATGGGTTAGGCTATGGCATCTGCTGCTTTTTGCAGATATTCTGCTGGTAAGAGATCAGCAGAGGGGGTGGTTGGTTTAAGTTTCTTAATAAGGGTTTGAACAAGGGATGTGGGAACAGGTTGAAGATGAAAAGAGAGTTGAGAGCTGGGTATAAAAGTAAAAGGACTTGAGTCATCAGGGAATAGCTGGTTGGCTAGAGATTGGGTGGTTTCAGTAAAGAAATTTTTAAAGGTATTGGCAACTTCTTCTGGACTATTGTGGTTAGTGCCTGAAGGGGTTAGAGTTGTGGATTCTCCTGGGTGCAGTAGTTTATTGATACCTGTCCAAAACTTTTGCGTTTGTTTTGGTGGGTTTGCTGTAGCTAGTAGTAATAGTTTTTTGTATCTGACAGAATGGATCTTTTTTGTGTCATTCCTTAGTTGTCCATATTTAATTTGATCTGCAAGATTTTTTGTGGTACGCCACTTGGCCCATAATTTATTCCTGAGTAGGATTTTTTGTCTGGTTTCTTTTGTGAGTCATGAAGCATTTTTTGTTTTAGTTCTAATTGAACGTGTTGGCACATGGTAGTTTTGGATGGTTAGGAATTTAGTATTAAAGTGTGTTACTGCTTCCTCCAGGGGCAGGTGGTTTAGGACTGACCAATCACATAACCTTAGTTCATTTTGGAAGTTATTAGGGTTGAAGTTTTGTTTTTGTTCATCACTGTCTTATAGGTAGGTAGGTAGATTTATAATCCCCAGTTCCTTTTTTGTCTCTTTTAATCATGTTTTTCTGGTAATTCATCATACAATAATGGGAGGTTCTTGCTTAATAAAACTTCTGTTAAGTATCATTACTTAAATATTTAACCATTACTCTTAAATGCCACGTGGAAGACATGCAATTGTTTGAACCACTTTTAACCTTCCATATATTGCTTATTCTTTGTATGTCACTGCAGCAGACTAGAAAACTCATTTATTCCTTAGATGCATATGTGTGTGACCACTTGTACTATTTACCCCAACATCATTCGCAGGTTACATAGCACAGACCCAAGTACATAGAACAGTCAATTATAGATAATATAAGTGTTTAGTGATATATCAACTAAGTTCAAAATATCTTCCTTATAGGACTACAATCAGGGCAAATAGTATAGCTCAGAATTATGTGCGCATGTGTTTTTGAGCATAGTTCCACATTGACATTTCTCCTTTCGCATACATTAGTACTGCTAATATTTTGCATTACATATGCTTACTGTATCAACATTCTTGGTCTTAGATTGTTGCGTTACATTACATCCACAGTCTATTGATTGTTGAATTAACTGTATTTGCCTATTTGGGCTGTATTGCGGCTAAAAGGATTCTTCATACCAATTTACTTGATTAAAAAAAATAAAATAAAATAAATTATCAGTGCTTGGAAAGCAATTTTTCCGTCTTTGCTAAGGGTTCAAATGTTATATTAACTGATATCCTCCACAGCTATGTTTCAGATGAGTTTAAACACAGGCAAGAAATCAGTTAAAATGAAGCCAAGTACTTTACTTTCAAAGGTAGTCATGTCTGTCTTGTTCAATATGTCAGGAAACAAATTAAGTGTTGAAAATTAACATAAGTGGCTTATAGCTTAATTCGGTGCAGTTGTGTTAGAGGGTTATTGTACTGTGTAATATAAAATATGTTGGGTGACACATGAGTTAGTGTACCTTACTCTCAGTGCACAGACTTCTGGACTAATTCTAATCTGGAGCTCCTTCTGTGTAATGCTTACATGCTCTTCCTTTTCACATTGGCTCTGTTGGGATCTTAAATTTCATTCCATGTTTCAAAGACATGGTAACAAGCAGAGTGGCCTTTGTAATTTTTCTGTAACCTTCAAAAGGCTGGTGCTACATCTACAGCCATTTTCTGCTCTGTTGTTTCTTGCTAGGATAGACTTAAACTCCAAGTAACACTGACTTGGATAAGACTGGTGTGATGTGGATATCCCACCACTGCCCACCAATATATGTGACTCCCCACCATTGGCCCAGGAATCAAGTAGCCTCAATCCTAATCAAAGGCAACAGTGGGGAACATACATTGGGAGGATGACAGGTACACACACAGTATTTCCAGATGCAGCTCTCTGCATCAAGTGCAATTTCCCCTTAAGAATGCACAGAGACCATGGTCAGTCCAGGGCTGGTTTCTCCCTCTTTCTCCAGATCCCCAATAAGACTCTCCACTGGCACAGCTATAGGGTTGAGATCTTAGCTGAGTGACCATGCCACGACCTCCCGCACCCTCTCTATCCAACCAGTGCTTCGTGTCCCTGCTCAAGTAGCTAACACACACTTCGAGGTTCAATTTATACACACACACACACACACACACACACACACACACACACACACACACACACACACACACACACACCTGGGAAAGTCTGGTACAGGTTTACTAGCTATGCCCCCTTCTGCCCAGACTATAAGGTAGTTATCACTGTCACCAGCCACGTCCTTATCAGCTACTTAAAGGCCCTTAACAAAGGGTGCTCAGTCTTTCTGTGTAATGTTACTATCAATACAATGGTCACTTGACCAAGAGATAGGCTATTAGGCATGTCCCACAGTGTCACCAAATAAATATGCAAGTACTCCCAAAACATAAATATGTCTCACAAATATCAGCCACAATGAAAGGTTTAAATATATTTAATAATAAATAACAAATGAACAAGAAAATACTCAGTATATGATCACAGTTACATCAGAGTTCAAAATCACCAGAAATATTTAAAACAACTTTGCAGGACAGTCTCAAATAAATAAAGAAAATGTCTAAACTGTACTTCACTATATTTCTGACTGAATCCAAAAGAATTATTACACCCTTGTTAACTTACTTACAGAGCAAATAAGGCAGATGTGAGTGGGTCTTCCAGCTGATGTTGTCAGGTCAAAGAAAAATACAGAATACTCTGTCTCTCTCAGAGAGCTTTTAAATTAATATATCAAATGTTAGTGCTGGGTTAGCTTGCAGGATGACATCACTTCTTGTCATTTGACTTTAGTTCCCAAGCTAACCCCCCCATTGTAGAAACTGCCAGACTTTAGCATGTACCTGTGAAAAATATGTAGCCCTTAGATATAAAACAATAAAACACTTACAAGACAATGCAGAAGGCTCCCTAGTTTTAGACATCCTGTCTCCTTGCTGCATTGAAACCAACTTTTATGGTGCAGTTATAAAATAATTTAATTTCAACTATTTTTCTGAAGTTTTGCAAGTTAACTGTCTAGGTTTCAGTTCCCACTGTTCAAATATATACATTTACACAGTTACAATAGTTTATATACATTTCTGTTCTTTTCCAGTAGGGTACACTGTGGATGCATCTTTAAGCTTAATACTTTACAAACCCTTTCAATGTACACTTCTGTACCAGCAGTTTGATATACAGACAACATACAGTTCTAATAGATTTGTAACACAAGCATATGAATCATGTTGATATTCACAAATATATAATTAATTACAAAATTTCAGCTAGCTGTGCTGGCAGTACCTCCTTTTGTCACAACTGGTATAGAAGATGGATGGATGACTGGCTGGCTGGCTGAATGCCTGGTGGCTGGCTGGAAGTGTACAGTATGCATATACAATACTTAAAGATCAGATTCTGTGATTTAAACTTCTACACCTTCCACCAGAAGGTAATTATACTGTGGCTATAGGAATAACTTTATGAGAAAAAAATTCTGCAATAGCAGTCCTATAGTTTATAAATGCAACCTTACAGACCAAAATTTCAAACTGTGGAGACAAAATGTCAAGAAATAGTTGCATTATGGACATGTATTGAAATGTCAAAAACTTTACACTGCACTGGTATAATAAGTGTTTACTTCAGCTCATGGTCATCTTGAGAACATTGAAAAAATATATGAGATCAGAGAAAAAAAGAGTATTATGAAGCTTGGAATGGTCAGTATTAGTGAAGTTGTGATGGGGAACGGGTCAACAGTGAAGGGTTTGAAAGGGTTGCAGGAGTTACTGCTTGAGTGCATGGCTTCAATTTCAAATCACTGAGTTACAAGTCAACAAATAACTAACTTATTGAGTTCAGTTGAACTCAACATAATGAAAATATTAAAAGTAAATGCATTCTTGCAGAGGTGTGGGTCCTGTCTGCACCTCCTGTATGATAAGCAGGCTCCTATACCCATCAACTTACAGATACCATCTCTACAGTCATAAAAACATGAAGAAAAGGATATTTCGACAAAAGAAGGGAATCACTGTTAGTGCTCACTCAAAAAACATAGCGGCAATGATTTCCTTTGGAAAACAGGGGTTGAAAATTTGAACTTGGCAAGTCTGGATCTTAATACAGTTGTACAGTTGTAGTTCCATGAGGTATAGGGAAGCCTATTAAGCCCTTTCCTTTACTACAGGTTTAATTAGACATAACTGAAGGTATAATAATTTATATAACATGTTGTATAACTATTTATACTTATATGTTACTGCATAGCTCTAACTACATATTGCATACGTCATTTAAATCATTTTTTGGTGGTGTTAAGCAGTACATTCATCTCTTTACTAAGCTGATGTTAGTCAAACCAGGTCATTGACTATGGACACTTACTTTGTTATTTCATGTGCATTCTATAAGCCATATGGCATGGTACATTTGATCATTTCACAGTGATATCACCCCTCCTGGCAATGGAACACTAATTTCCTCCAAGGAATTGCAACAACTCAGGCGTCGCGGTAGTAGTGTGTACACCCCGTAAGTGTATTTTTGTATTATTACATCGCTTACTAATATTGCTTTACTGCCAGATCTGGATACTTCTTGTTTCTTGTTGTTGTCTCCTGCCTAGCATTAATCTGTGCTCTGCAAAGAGTTAAACTGTACCACTCGCAAGTGTATTTTTGTATTGCTTTTTAATATTGTTTTACTGCCAGTTCTGGATACAGCTTATCTATTGTTGTGTCTCCTGCCTAGCAGTAATCTGTGCTCTGCAAAGGAGTTAAATTGCATTACTTGCGAATGCCAACTCAATGTTATACTAGTATCGTCGAGGCATACTTCAGGCTGCTTTTTAGCCCTATATGTAACGAGCTGTAAACCACATTGAAGCTCTTATTCAAACTGTTTTATGTCTTTAACCACTATTTAATGCTCAAAAGAAGAATATCAAGTCTCTAGGCCATTTTTTTATCTCTGCATTGTTATGGCTAGCACAGCAGTCCCACTGCCATACCCTAGTGGCTGTAAGCAGGAACTAAACATTCATCCATACAGCTCTTTCTCTTATTTTGTGCCTGAGAAATAAAAACTGGTTTATCTGGCATTGAAAGGTGGCGATCAGATATTAGAGTTGGTATTGAGTAACACCGCAGTTGTTGTAGCATAGCCAATATAACAGTGTTTAAAGTGTTGGTATATCGCATTATAACTCCTGTTGTCCTACATAGCCTCGGCTATAAGCAGCCGTTAACCACAGGGTGTTCTAGCCTGTTTCTAAAGTAATTTGTTAAACCTCAGCTTATAACTACAACTGTACATTTGCTGGTTTTGCCTCCATAACCCTGTAATCCTATTACACATGTTTTTTTTTGCTGATGTTAATGCATTGTGTAAAGCATACCTATGACTTTTAATGTAAAGTATTCCTACATACTGCACTGTTGTTGCCTAACAACTGTTATGTTTTGTAGTCTATACTCCCATTCTGCGTGAAGTTGTTAGTTTACCCCTACTGACTCCAAGATTGTTTCATTCTCAATTTGACTTATGTGTCTGTTCAACCTAATATCTCCCTCTGCCTTCCCTATCCTATACGGTCACTTCTGCTCATCCCTCACCTATCTTTCTCTAACTACCTGTCCTTCATACCTCTAACTTAGTCTTTTATTTTTCTATTGCAGCCCTCTAACAGTAAACACGCCCTCTGTTGCTTCCAGCTGACCTGAAGCTGTCCCTCACAGTGCACCAGTGAGTGCTCCAAGACACTTCCAGATCCCTTTTGCGAACTGCCAGTAAATGGGACTACACAGCTTTTAAAGTGTAAGTCATAGCTGTACAGAGACAGCTATTGTTCACTTACTCTATCTTTTGTAAAGTTAGAGGAGCACACACTACTAGACGCATCATGGCGCCCTTGTTCCCTTATCTACTCCCTCTGCTTTTGCTAGTTATAGTTCCTACAAAGAGTCTCCCTTTCTAGTTAAAGCTCTAATGGAGCCCACATAGAGTCTCCCTTAAAGCCTAAATCTCTTAGCCCCAGCCCCTAACCTCCTCATGGTTATACAGCTAACAGAAAAATTCCTTTCTTGCAACTAGGTAGCTTTAACTTCCTGCTCAAAGGACTCTTACCGGATTGTTTTTCTTGTTGCCTGGTCCAGGCTGTTGGTTTACCCACTCCGTTCGCCCTTGCTCCGCTCGGGCTCACACCGCTCCTCTACCCTATCCCCATTCCCACCCACCCATACTTCAATTACACTTATTTTCACCTAGGCTCCTCCTACCATTACTTCACATCCAATCACAGTTCTCCACATTATCTCATATATTACTGGTACATTCCATTTACTAACACCCACAGCCCTCCTGTCCCCATCCACTTATCCACATCTTACCAAAATACATCCCACTGTTACTGCACCTGCCAAATTACATTCTCAGCACTCTTCCGTTACTGACTACTACCACTATCTACTTTCCCTTTATTATCCACCTCACCAAAAAATCACACCCTACCTCTTCCTGTGAACCTTAACCTTACTTCACCTTACCTCCTTGCAGTTTGTCTCCATACAGTACATACCCTCATCAACATCCTCCATTCATAAACTAACACCCAGATCCTTCTCCAATATTTCACCCAAGCTATACCCTACAGATAACATCCTCTGCTTTAGTCAAATAATCCTCCCCACTAATATCAAAGCTCTCACAAACTTCACCCCCACCTTAGTCATAACGTAAGCAAGAAACAGGTGCCCACCACCATCTTGCTTAAGCACTCCAAACTAATCTTAAGTGGAGATATCCACTCCAAACCTTGGCTGTCCCTCCCCATCTCCCACCTCACACTGCCAATAAAAGTCTCTAAACCTAACTACTATTAATCTGCAAAGCATTAGAAACAAAATCCCTGACTTCCATGCCTGGATAACACACAACAAACCCAACATTATTGCCGCTACAGAAACATGGCTAAAACCATACATCAAAAGCTCAGAATTTCTTCCCCCTGTCTTTGCCTGCCTTCGCAAAGAAAGACCCCCCAAAAAGGTGACGGGGTAGCTCTAATTTATCCCAGCACCTTCAACATGATCCCCTACAAGTCAGACATACCCAGCTTCACTACAGCTGAAATCTTAATAGCCTTCCTAAAAATTAATGAGAATAAAAGCTTATGTATCATTACTCTGTATAGTCCACCTGGTAATAACATCCCCATTCTAGAGGACATCCTAGACTGGAGCTCCAATAACATAACTATAGAAACAATAATCCTGGGTAATATTAATATAAATTGGCAAGATTTCTCACAGCAACACCGCCCCCTAACATCAACCTATATAACTACAGCCAGCTTATCACCGACATCACCAGAGCCCCAGAGCCAACAAAGACAACACCCATGGAACAATCCTAGATTGGATCATGGTCTCTGACCCTCATAAGATTGCCACTACAGGAACCCTCCCAAACAGCATCAGTGACCATTTCCAGCCTTTATAATATGCAAAACTACAGCTGCTATACACAAACGTCAATACAAATATACTAGAAACTTAGCCCATTTCTCCCGTACAAACTTTAACAATTCTCTACAAAGCATCAACTGGGAACCCTTAAAAAACTTCCCTATAGATAGCACTGTACAATACTTCAATTCCTCTTTCCTTAATATTTTGAATAACTTAGCACCCCTGACTAAAACGCATAAAATCCTTACATGCCCTGTGGCTCACACAAAGCCTGGAAGCTTTGGCAAAAGCACAAAAAACCCTCTGACCTCATAGCCTATAGACACCTCTGCAACCAAGTAAAATGCCAACTCATTAAAGATAAGAAGAATTACTACCAAATTTACAAAACCAATATAAATGTAAGCCTAAACACTTCTAAGCTCAATCAACAACCTTCTATGCCCTGGATCAGAAACTAACCTCTGCCTGACCCAGAAAAAACCCCATAGAAACTGCCACGTTTCAACAGTTATTTTATTGATGTTATAGCTAAGCTCACTACCAACTTCCCTCAAACTTTACCCTATCAACTCAATTCACCTGCCTATGTTACCTCCCATGCCCATTCTCCCAACTTCTCACTAACCCCTATTCCAACAGCTGTGGTAAAGAAACTGCTTCTGAAATTAAAACCATGTACCAATGCCCCAGACAACCTGCCTCCAGAATTCCTACAAAAAGCTGCAGATTCCATTGCATACCCCATTAGCATACTTCTTAACAGATCCATCCGTGAGTCTTATGTCCCTTCTAGTTGGAAAAAAGCTTTTATCTTCCCACTCTACAAAGGCAGTAACAACATAGGTGTCTCCAACTTCTGGCCCATTTCCATCCTTTCACCCATCTCTAAAATCCTCAAAAAATTTATCCACAGTCAACTCCTTAACTACTTACTGGATAACAGCATACTGTCCCCAACCCAGCATGGTTTCAGACCAGGCCACAGCACCACTACTGCTCTTATCTCCTTATGTGAATCTAACAATCAATAAATGTACACTCAACAAAATGATTATGCAACATCTCTGGGGTTGATCTAAATTTCTATTCGCTTTTTTTGGCCATCTCAGTCTGGTTGTGTATCAGTCACAAAGTTTTTATCAAGTTGAAAGTTCTTTACCGGTTTACAATGCGTCAAATGAACCCAGGACGTCCTCTCGGCCACTCTGACTGCAGTAGGCATTGCCAACAGAACCTGGTACGGTCCCTCCCACTTTGGACTCACCCAATTCTTCCTTTTCGTCACTTTCAGCCAAACCCATGATCCTGGGGCCAAGACTGCTTCCACCGGTCTGGTCTGTTCCTTATCTGAAAAAGAGTTAAACTGCAAAACAGATTTATTTGTTAACAGTTTCCTCATATAACTAGCTAATGAACTGTCAGCCTCTTGCTCTGCAGGCATGAGAGCTTTCCACTGAGGCACATAATATGCTCTCCCAAAAACCATTTCAAAGGGAGTCAAACCCTTTACATTTGGAACCGTTCTCATACTCAGCAGTGCTAAAGGCAGACAGTATATCCAATTCTTTTGGGTTTCCTCTACTAGCTTCCTAAGTTTACTTTTTAGGGTACCATTGTACCTTTCCACCAGTCCTGCTGACTGTGGGTGGTAGGCACAATGGTTCTTTAAGGAGATACCAAAAAATCTACCAAGTTGGTGGATTGTCTGTTTACAAAATGTGTGCCGTTGTCACTATAAATCCTTTCCGGAATGCCAAATCTAGGGATTACTTCTTTTATCAGGGCTTTCGCCACTGTTGCTGCATCCGGGTTTTTGGTTGGAAAAGCTTCTACCCATTTAGAAAACATGTCTACAATAACTAAACAAAACTTTTTCCCTTCACATTTATTCAACTCTATGAAATCCATACAAATAGTATGGAACGGGTATGGTGGTATAGGAAAACTTCCTTGCTTGGTTTTAAATGCTCCTTGTGCATGGTGCTTGTTACAAGTATGACAAGCTGCACAAAATTTTTTTGTGTAGTTTGTGTATCCATATGTTTGGAATATTCGGTTTACTAACTGTACCATCCCCCCTGTTGAGACATGGCACTGCCCATGGCTCAACAAAGCTGCATATCTAAATAAATTAGACGGCAATATCGGTTTTCTTTCTTTGGAAATGTACAGTCCATTCTCAAAAATTGCACCTCGATTTACCCATTTTTGTTTCTCTGCTTTTGTAGTAAGTGTCTGCATTGTTTTTAACATGTCTAAATCTAAAATCTCAGAGGGTTGTAATTCCTCATTTAAAAGTAAAGTTTCTGAGTCTGAGGCTGCTTGCTTTGCAGCTGCATCAGCTCGTGCATTGCCTTTTGAAATCTTATCCTGCTGTTTTGTATGAGCTACACATTTACAAATAGCTACTTTGGTAGGTAACTGAATAGATTCTAATAACTCCAAAATAAATTGCGCATGATTAATAGGCTTTCCACTAGATGTTATCATTCCTCTATTTTTCCATTGTTGTGCAAATACATGTACTGTAGAAAAAGCATACTGACTGTCAGTATATATGTTCACACACTTGTTTTTTGCTAAGGTACATGCCCTCGTCAAAGCTATCAATTCTGCTGCTTGTGCAGATAAGTTGTGTGGTAAGGATTGAGCTTCTAAAATTTCAGTGTCTGTAACTACTGCATACCCTACCAGATTCTTCCCTGTAGGACCCCTTCTGCATGAGCCGTCCACGTAAATATGTCACCTTGGCATTATCCAAGGGCATATCTGTGAGATCTTGTCTAGGTAAAGCTAACTGTTCAGTTTCCTGCAGGCAGCTGTGTGGTGTGCCATCCGCAGGAGTTGGGAGTAGTGTTGATGGATTTAATGTCGTACATCGTTCAATTGTCATATGAGGTTGGCTCAGCAGTATAGTCATACATGAAAGATGTCTAGCAGGAGAAAGGTATGCCACTTTCTCTTGCAGTAAAATTATTGCAACTGCATGAGGCACTCTCAATGTGAGAGGGTGGAATAACACCACTGAGGCTGAAGCCTGTACTGCCATTGCAGCTGCAACTACTGCTTGTACACAGTGAGGCAAAGATCATGCCACTGGGTCTAACTGTGATGAATAATAGGCTATGGGGCATTGCTTATTCCCATGTTGTTGCGTCAATACTGACGTCATATATCCTTGCTTACAATCTACGGTCTGAAAAAAACGTTTGTGATAATTTGGAAGTCCTAAAACTAATGAAGAAGCTATCAACTGCTTCAACCTGCAGAAAGCCATTTCTGCTTTGGGTGTCCATTGTAAGATATCTTGTGCTGCCATTGGTGTCTTATATATCAAGTCAGTCAGTGGAGCAGATTCCAAAGCATAATTTGGTATCCAACTCCGACAAAAATTAGTTGTACCCAAGAAAGACATCATTTCTTTCTTGGTTGTTGGTTTGGGAGCTTGCAAAATTGCTGTTTTTCTTTCCTCATCTAGTATTCTACCTTCATTGGATATTACATATCCCAAGTATCTAACTTGTTTTCTCCAAAGTTGTAACTTACTTTTGTTTACTTTGTGTCCCTTGCTAAAAATTTCAATAATGCTACAGTATCCTCCCTGCACTGTTGCTGGGTAGGGGCTGCTAGCAAGATGTCATCTACATAAAGTAGAATTTGACTACCTCCCGGTGGGGTAAACCCTGCCAGGTTGCTAGCCATTTCTTGTGCAAATATTGTTGGACTCTCACAATATCCCTGTGGTAGTCGAGTATATGTATACCTTTTACCCTGAAATGTAAATGCAAACCAATATTGACTATCAGGATGTATAGGTATTGAAAAGAAAGCATTGCTAATATCTACCACAGAGAAATATTTCTGTTGCGGTTCTAAATCGTTTAACAAGGTATGTGGGTCTGGCACAGTAGGTGCTCTAGGTATTACTGCATTATTTACAGCTTGTAAATCTTGTACCATCCGCCATTCCCGTTTGCCTTTTTAACAGGAAATAGGGGTGTATTACATGGTGAATCAGGAGATTCTACCAGTACTCCTTCTTTGAGTAATGCTGCTATTATAGGCTTAATTCCTATTTCTGCATCCTTTCTCAAAGGGTATTGTCTTTTCTGTGGTCTAAAAGCTGACTTTGGGGTAATTGTAACTGGTCCTGCTGTTCGAATAAGTCCTACAGCTGACTTGCCTGTTGACCAAAGAGTTGTTGGAATTTCACATAAGGCCTTTTCTTCTTCTTCTTCTAATAAGAACGCTAATCAGCTGTCCTCGCTAGATTGTAAGTGTACAGCTGGATGTGTCTGTGTCAACCAATTCAGTTTTTGTTTTTGTATCCCTTGTTCTGATAGTTCTAAATCAGTCTGTTTCTCCTATCTTGTTACTTTTTCTCCTAAGTCTGCCCATTTGGCACTTTTGTTCTTTGTCAAGCTGACATGTGGTAACCAATTTGATCTATACAATGCAAGGAATTCTTGAGGTAACGAACAGCTAACTACACTGTTCCCCTCAGTATCCCAGTACAAAGTACGCAAAACCAATCTAGTTGCACGATTTCTAAACAATTCTTGCTCATACTCTCTATCAGGTCCTGGTGTAGTACAGTAGTATAGAGTACAGTGTAACAAATGCTGTCGATCAGTGTCGAGGGAGGGGGCTTTACTGATGGCTACGTTCATCAGTTCCTCGGTTACTGCCCCTGGACCAGTCGTGACTAGGTCCTGGCTGTACCAGTAAAAAGTTTCACCCTCCGATCGTACTACAAAGGTATCCATTTGTCTCTGTGCCTCCATACCTTGTACAGTTGGAACTACTGCTATGCCAAATATCTGCATAAGGTCCCTGCCCAATAGGTTTACTGGACACTTTGCAGAAACAACAATTTTACTTCTCTGGGTCATACCTGAAACAGGGTCAGTTATTGTTATATCATGGGAAAGTGGTTCCCTGTATAGCTGTCCATTTGCGGCTTTTACTAGTATATAATCAGGTGATTCTGAATGTTCTGGTAACTTGGAGGGGTGTATCAAAGTCTGTGACGCTCCTGAGTCACACAGGAATTTGACTTCCCTTCCCTCCACCAGAAGTGTAACTTCCGGTTTCGTATCTGCTAAGTAGAGCTCGAAACTCAATAATGCTAAGTCCAAAATTTCACTTTCTTCATTCTCCATATCTACTTGCACTTCCTCTACTCCTTCTATCACATTTACATTTGTTTTCTGTTTAGAAACTTTTCTTGATGATTTCTGACTTTCACATGATGTATCTTCACTATCATATAGTCAGTCCTCATCTCCCTTATCTTCTGTAATTACCTTTTTGCTTTGCCTACAATCCCTTGCTAGATGTCCCTTTTTCCCACACTTGAAGCATTCACCTCTCTTTTTCCTCTCTTTAAAATCTCCTGATCGTTTGTCAGACTGTTTGTTTCCCTGGACATTCTTCTTGCCCTTTTTACCTGACTGTAATACAAATACTTCAGCTCCGTCTTCAGCAGTGAAGACTTGCGCCTTCTTTTTCTTTTTACTATTAAAATGTCTTTCAGCATGTCTAGCGTATTCAAGTAAGGCTTGTAGCCTCCCTGTTCGATGGTCTATCATATGCTTTGTAATGAAGCTACTAATAGGTGCAATGCAACCTTTCAAAAATGCATTTTTTAATTGTTGTTCATACGGGGACTCATTTGTTTGGTTCTCAGGAACCGACATACCGCTATGATTATTAAAACATTCTAATAATCTAGCATAGTACCCATCTATTGTCTCATTTTCCTGTTGTATGCATTGATTAATGCAAGTCCAGTCTGCTCTAGGTTTCCATTTCTCAGAGATTCGGTCTGTCAGACCTTTCACTCTATTGTCTAATTCTGCGTCACTATGTGGGAGTGGTTTAAATTCTGCATTACGAGGATTCCAGTTGCCACAAATCATGTGCCAATCTGGACCTATAATTTGTCTTACTACTTTTTCTACTTCTTCCCCATTCAAGTGGTAACTCAACCTCATGCCTTGTAAATCTTCTAAAAATTTCATAAAATTAACTTTCGGATGGAGGATTCCCTCAGTAGCCTTCTGGATATCTTCCGGTGTCCATGGTCTATATACTAAGAGTGTTGGGTCCTGCCCTTCCTGTCCTGCCTGAGGATTTGAAACTTCTATAAGTGGGCATATTTCTTCCTCACTCTCATCATGTAGATTTCTCTCTATTTGGTATGATTCTGTGTCCCTATGTGTTTTACGTGTTCGGGACCTAGTTTCAATAGGATCTCTAACAAATGGTTGTGGTCTTGCTGAAACTTCAGGATAACGCGGAGGCGGACCAGCCTGTCCACTCGCTTCATATCCTGAAAAGGGTAAGGGAGGGGGCAAGGGAGGAGGAGGAGGAGCTGTTGCTATTACCAAGTTATTATCCTCTTTGTCTAAAAATAATGTTTTTGAATTTTTAAGCTTCTGTTCTCTACGATTTGCTTCCTCAATCCACCTGTGTGCTTGAGGTATGCCTAATTGGCGTTGCTTTTTTGCCTGACCTCCCGCATCAGATTTAAGCTGTTTAAGGAGTTTAACTAGTGAAGTTTTATCTAGTTTACCATCAAATTCATATTTATTAACCCATTTCATATAATACCTAACATTATCAGAACGTTGTAATTGCATGTATTTTGCGTCTTCGGTTAGGGGCGGATCTCGCAATGTTTTAGTGCACTGATTACCCATGTCAAAGAAAATGTTACGTAACCCTTTTTATCACGTGATATCAAGTTCTCAGTTCCTGTTCACAGTTTATCTAGAATAACTGCCTACCTTATTCTGTTACCCTGATCTATGACCAAATATACAGTACTTCCTTTTGTCCCTGATCTGCAAAACAAATCTTGACAACAATATACTGTAACCTAGTCCCTGATCTAAAACAGAAAAAAGGCAAATTCTTCCGACCTGAGCCTCCGGTATTGAGAAAGTCCAAGTTCTGCTTTTCGGCCACAGATCAGAAAGTGGCCAGCCTCTTTACACGACAGTTCAGGCGAAGGTCTTTTCACTCAAGAAGAACCATTTCGGTAACTTCTCCTGCGCAGTATTCGACCACCGATATGCTCTGATCTGCGGCTTACCAAGGGAATTCTGTCTGCAAAGGAGCAAACTGTTAAATAAAATAAAATTTCAATACACAGGAGGTTCAGGTTAAAAAGTTTACTAGTGTACACCAGGACGCAAAAAACGTACAAGTACAGAATTTTGTCTGACATGAAACAGGAAGCACACAATTTTATATAGGTTTAACATTTAAGCTATGCCCACCTTACTGACGTGATATGTTACAGGGCATCCACATCAGTTTAGCTTACAGTCCTCTATTCATAAAACTGTCGATGCTGTATATTTAAAAAAAACTTTTCCTCTAGATACAATACGGCCTTGCTATCCAGCTGGTCAGACATAATGTCTTTCTGTAAAGTTACTTCTTCAAGGTTTCATATCAGTTCAAATACAATAGCAGCTTCAGTCTTTTAATACACGTCTTTGTTCTCTGTTACACTTTCTCACACAGCTACGTGCTATCTCAGTAACACATATACAAGGCCAAATCATTCCAACAGGAAAGAGCAGAAGATTTCATTATTTCACACATTTAATTTCCTGACCCAGCAGATAATCACTTGTGAAAAGCATAAACATTAAAACTTGCTAAGCTAGCATTCTGCCAGGGTCAAGGATCAGCTTTGCTTCAAGCCACACTGCAGTTTCAAAACTACTTACATTTACACATGAATTAATCTGTACTGTTATATGATTAATAGAATAAAATGCATTATATACTACTTTGCTTTTAAACTAGCATTTCTCATATATTCAAATACACATTTTTCTAACATCATCAACAACTTCCACTCTAGTGTCACTCAAGCCACGATCATCCAATACGCAGATGACTCTCCTATCATCTGTGCTGCCAACTCCCCACAAGAACTTCAGAAACTTAACCAAGCAGCCCTCAGCTCCACCGAATTATGGATATCTAACAACCATTTAACATCAAACCCCCCCAAAAACTAAACTAGTATCATTCACCCCTAAGAAATCCGACTCCATTCACAAAGACAATTTTTCCGTTCACTCCCATGATAACACTTCTATTGAGGTAGTCACTCATACCAAACTTCTAGGTGTCATGACTGATGAACACCTAACCTTCAACATGCACATTCATAACAACATTAAAAAAACACACCAGAAACTGGACATGCTATATCATCACAAAACTTACCTCAACTACTCTTCCAAACAAGCCCTTGCCTCCTCCTTCCTGCTCCCCTCCCTTCTATATGGCACTCCTCTCTTTACCAGCATTCAGATCAGTCTAAAATCCAAACTACAAACATGCTATAATAAAATTGCAAGGTTTGCCACAAATGGACAACACCTATCCCAGCATTGCACCTCCCTTAGACTATTAAACTGGCTAGAACTACCTCATCACCTCACTTATGCTCAACTAACTACTGCCCATAAACTAATCCACAACCCATCCAGCTGCCCAGCCCTTTCTAATCTATTTAAATGATACCATCCCAATAGACCCCTTCACTCTGAAAATCAGATGCTTTTACAGGTAGAGAAACCCAACCTTACCACTGGTCACTGGCTCAACTCCTTTTCTACTGCTTAACTATGGAACCCCCTCCTACCCTGACTTAAATCAACTAGCAATACCCATATCTTTAAAGAGTCTCTGAAACTCTACCTCTTCTCCCACTGGCTATGTCCTTGTGCTCACTCCTCACAACCCACTACCTGACCTTTATCTCTCCATGCTCTGCACACACCTTTGCTCTCTTCTTCCCTTTCCACCACCTATACCATCTCCTGTATCTCCTTAACAGCTAACCTCCACTGTTCCCTCACACAAATACACTGACAATTAATATTTTTAGCACCACCTTAGTGCCTCTTCCTATATCAGCAATCACACTGTACAGCCAGTGGCTAGATTTACTCAAGTATATTCCCTTTTCTTTGTTTAACCAAACTCCTTGGCAGTTTTAATCTGTTATTATTGATATATGTGTTTTTTTCTAACAAACTGTATATATGGCATTGTAACTTGAGATTTAT
Organism: Protopterus annectens; assembly: GCF_019279795.1. Taxonomy (NCBI): domain Eukaryota; kingdom Metazoa; phylum Chordata; order Ceratodontiformes; family Protopteridae; genus Protopterus; species Protopterus annectens. The sequence goes on along the minus strand of NC_056733.1, from coordinate 1,625,705,150 downwards.
CAGCTTAAATTTGACAAAACTGTTATTTTGTATTTGTACTTCTTCTCATTGTATGTATTGTACTATTAGTTCTGCTTTATGAAATTGTATGTATGTACCTCTGTGGAACATTTGCACTGTAACTTGTGTTTTATCAAATTGTATATGTACATCTGTTGAGATTTTCTCCCCAGGATTCCACTGAAAATGGGCACTTTATGGCCCAGTGGACTTTCCCGGTAAACAAATACAATAAATAAATAAATAATATATGCATTTGTATTGTATTTAGCTTATATACTGGATTGTCTCTTTATAATATTTCTCATTTCTCCCTGGCTTTACTACCCCCAGCCTATTAATATATGTCTGGGACCCTATGCTACCTGAACATATTGTTTTTTTATTTTTTTCCCCTTAATCAGTCTGTATTTCCATGAACATATTTGTTTTCTATTTTTTCCCTAACCAATCTGCATTTCCATTTCTCTCTCTCTAGTTATAGATTGCGGCAAAAACCTGCCATTCTAATCCTGTGAGCTCCATTGTGAAATCCGTGATCTTGCCTGTCTCTACACCTGAGCTCCAGCTGGACAAATCTCCCATGTATGTGTATTTCTACTACCCATAAGCTTACTTTCTTAACTCTCTGGTTTGCACTGCACAACTGCTAAGCCAATGCCTGCTTCTCTGTCCCCTCCTACAAATTGCTTCTCCCCTTCTCTTGCCCCACTGCCCACCTCCTCATTTATATATAACATTTTATTCCATCTGCCTAACCTCGTTCTCCCCCCTGCTACACTCCTGTTCCCCCTCTGGTTTCTCTCCTATCCTCCTCTTCTCATGTCTCTCTTTGAATAGACTATCTTCTCTACTTGTTTTTCTGCTGCAGTTAGTACATGTATACCTTCAAACTTACCTATCCTTCATGTAACAACTTCACTGATTGTTTTTCTTAGCAGCTGCTGTTTTGTAAACTAGGTCCAACCTGCTCCATTTACCCTTGCTATGCTTGGGCTCACTCCACTCCCCTACCCTACTCCCATTCTCACCCACCCCCACTTACCCTAAATATAATAAGTATCTTGTGTCCCCTCACTAATTATCCAATAAAACCCCACCTACTCACCTCTCCCACATACTATTCCCTGCTCTCAGATCTTAAACCACACACCACTCTTTAATCTCTAGTCCTCCCTACTCTACACATTTACAACATTCCTTTTTTCCTCACACTTCCAATACCAACAGCCTCTCACCCAAAACCTCCCTAACTATGATCCTAAAGTTGAAACTAACTTCCCTACTACTTCTGTCACCTCCCTTAACTAATCATACTAACCTTCACAATGCTTGGGCTCACTCCACTCCACTACCCTACTCCCATTCTCACCCACCCCCACTTACCCTAAATATATACTCTAAGTATCTTGTGTCCCCTCACTAATTATCCAATAAAACCCCACCTACTCACCTCTCCCACATACTATTCCCTGCTCTCAGATCTTAAACCACACACCACTCTTTAATCTCTAGTCCTCCCTACTCTACACATTTACAACATTCCTTTTTTCCTCCCACTTCCAATACCAACAGCCTCTCACCCAAAACCTCCCTAACTATGATCCTAAAGTTGAAACTAACTTCCCTACTACTTCTGTCACCTCCCTTAACTAATCATACTAACCTTCACAATGCTTGGGCTCACTCCACTCCACTACCCTACTCCCATTCTCACCCACCCCTACTTACCCTAAATATATACTCTAAGCATCTTGTGTCCCCCCACTAATTATCCAATCAAACCCCACCTACTCACCTCTCCCACATACTATTCCCTGCTCTCAGACCTTAAACCACACACCACTCTTTAATCTCTAGTCCTCCCTACTCTACACATTTACAACATTCCTTTTTTCCTCCCACTTCCAATACCAACAACCTCTCACCCAAAACCTCCCTAACTATGATCCTAAAGTTGAAACTAACTTCCCTACTACTTCTGTCACCTCCCTTATCTATTCATATTAACCTTCACAATGTAAAAGCAACACCAACCTTTTCCTACTACAATAACAGCCAGCTTACCTCTACATTATTTACCATTTCTCCCTCACTACACAACGCCTCATTTACTCACCTATTTTGTTACGAAATACTCCAATTGCCATCCACCCTCTTTATTAGACTTAAACTTAAACATCTTACTCACAAGCTCTTTACTTTCAAATCCCACCCATCAGTCATCATTCTCCTGCTAGCAGGTGACATCCACCCTAACCCAGGGCCATTTGCATCACACCCAGTCTCTATTCACACAATCCACCCCCAACCGAACTAGCCACTACTCCCACCCACACAGCATCCCTATCTTCCTGTATCCCTACCTCCCCCAGCCCCCAACCCAACTAGCCACTACTCCTACCCACATGGCATCCCCATCTTCCTGTATCCCTGCCCCCCATTCTCCCAAGAACTTATCTATTCTAGCCATCAACATACAAAGCCGACTGAATAAAATTACTGACCTTCACTCATGGATCTCAAATTATTCCCCTCACCTACTAGCACAATCTAAAACCTGGCTTAAACATCATATCCCTAACACAGATATTCTACCCCCTGGCTACAACATCTACCGACTAGATAGAACAACAAAAAAAGGTGGAGGTGTGGCAGTCCTATACTCTGACCACATGACCTTCTCTCACCTACCTGTTACTATATCAGACTTCCACCCTGCAGAAATTTTAATTCTAAATTGCCACCTAAACAATTACAAAAAGCTCGCTATCGCCTCAGTATATATCCCACCTGGTAAAACATCCTGTCATTGAAAACATACTTTCTTGTGTGTCACAAAATATAGCCTACGCAACTATCCTACTAGAAGACTTAAACACTGATTGGAGTATCCTTGATACCAACTCCCTTGCCCAAAGCATCAACTTATTTGGCTTTAGTCAGCTAATTACTACCCCTACAAGACTTAACAAAAACTCCAATAATGGCACAACTCTTGATTGGATCCTAACTAGCGACCACCATCTCTACCATAACCCTAGAACACTTCCCAATAACTTGGGTGATCACTTACCCATCAATATACAAAGATGGATCTATATTATATCCTTGAAGAGGCATTCCATTGAATGCCTCTTTATCGACCCTTAAACAGCGAAAGCAGAAAATGCCGAAATGGTCACATCAGCTATTTCTTTCCCTGGGAAAGAAATCTCTTGGCAATCCCTGTTAGTTTGCTGTTTTCCCCACTGTAGTGCAATCTCGGACTGTGTATATTTAGTTGGGGGGGGTGTTAGTTGGGGGGATGTGTTTTTGTTTTGAGGGCAAGTGATTTCTTTCCCAGGCAAAGAAATTGCTAATGTGAATGTTCGGCATTTTATGCTTTTGGTGTTTAAGGGTCGATGAAGAGGTGTTTGATGGAACGCTTCTTTGAGGATATAATACAGACATTGCAAAGATATACTCCCCAGATAAATAAACCACATCTATACAAATACTGCCATAAACTCAATGATTTCAACCCCACAGTTCTAAATGATAGACTCTCTTCAATTAATTGGTCTAACCTACACTCACTTCTTCTCATTGATGCTGTACTCAAATTCAATCGTATCTTTCTTGGCATACTCGACTCACTAACATCTCCTTGCAAAATAAGAATAAAATCAAACTATGCCCCCTAGTTCAATAAAGATAGTCATAAACCAATGCACAAAAAAGACTCTGTCTAGAAAACATGGCAAAAAAAAAAAAACAAATCACCCACTCACCAATTATTTAAAGAACTAATAAACCACACCAAAAAACAAATATACAATGATAAGAAAGCATTCTCCCTCAACCCACTCATCAAGCCACCCCCAAAAACATCTAGATAAATATCAACTCAATCCTTCACCCTGGTAAACCTCAAACTCCTAGCCCTTATGCTAACCTTGCAGACCAAGACACTGCCTCTCTCCTTAACCAATTTTTTATTAATATCATTAGTAATCTAACGAATGCCAACCCCCCCCCCAAAAAAAACACTACCTCAAACCGCAAATAATGAAGCCTGTTTCTCACTCAAAATGTAGAAATGAAACACCAAATGGATAAAGTACTTCCAAACCAAACAAATGACCAGAATAAATATGGGAGGTACACCATGACAATCGAAGCAGACCAATAATGCGAAGCTCAGTTTATTATCACAAAGTAAGCGCTTTCACTTTCATGAGTATTTAAATGGCGTTTGTATATATTCAATTTGAAAGTCTGATGAAGCATTCTTCGGAACGTGAAAGCGCTTACTTTGTGATAATAAACTGAGCTTTGCATTATTGGTCTACTTCGATTGTCGTGCTGTACCTTCCATCTTTATTCTGTTTTTCACTCAACCCTATCTCAACCTCCTACATAAGGTCTCTCCTTCTAAAACTTAAAACTTGCTCTCCCTCTGCTGACAATCTACCCCCCACTTTCTCAAATTAGAAGCTAACACTATTGGCTACCCAGTCCCAATACTTATTAATAGATCTAATAAAGAAGCTACTATACCCAATATCTGGAAGTCCTTCTACGTGATCCCCCTACACAAAGCTGGCAACTCCAATGACCCCTCAAATTATAGACCCATAGCTATACTTTCCCCACTATCCAAAATTCTCGAAACATGCATACATAACCAGATACTGAAACTCTTCGCATACATAACCAGATACTGAAACTCTTCATCCACAGTAACCTCCTGACTCCTGCCCAATATGGATTTCAACCCTACCACAGTAACTCTACAGCCCTTCTATCTTTTACTCACATTATTGCTGAAGCTAGAGATAACAACAAACTGGTCTCATGTCTGTTCTTAGACCTTTCAAAAATATTTGACACAGTATCACACTCTAAACTACAAAGCAAACTAGCAAACTTAAATCTGTCCACCTCAGCTCTCTCTCTTGGTTCTCCAGCTATCTCACAGACAGACTACAATTACTCAAATGGCAGTCTTTTTGTTCTACTTTTCTACCCATACATACTGGTGTACCTCGGATCTATCCTGAGACCCTTTCTATTTAACATCTTTACCAATGACCTCCATTCTTCTACTACCCACTCTACCCTCATACAATACGCAGACGATTCTACCCTGATCACATCCTCAAACTCAGTCTCACAACTCCAGACACATATACAACAATCCTTTCTTTCAGTTGAAAGCTGGCTAAATGAAAATCAGCTTATTTAGAATCTAAAAAAAATTAAACTCCTTCTCTTTCTCCCCAAGGGCAGTGATCACCTTAAGCTCTCCTTCTCCATATCTTTCCTAAATAAAACCATAATTAATGTTGAAACTCACACAAAGTTGCTAGGAATGACAATTGACGACCAGCTAAAATTTGACTTACAGATCTAGCAATCGATTAAGAAAACTAATCAAAAACTTGGTCTCCTATATCGCAATAAAAAATTTCTATCCTCTGATTCCAGACTCTCCCTGGCCCAGTTCTTACTAACCTTCATTCCTGTCTGCTCTCCAAACTGGAAGAAACTTATAATAAAATTGCAAAATTTGCTGCTAACTTACCTAATTCCACCCACCACTGCCTTGCTCTTTCCCCATCATCTCAAATTATCTCAACTTCATATAACCCACTTCCTTCTCAATAAGCCCACTTCTTGTCCCTCTCTCTGAAATATAGTCACCTACTATACCCCTTCCCATCTCTTACGCAGTACTGACAAATTCCTTCTTCAAACTTATAGGTCTAAAATGAACATTGGCAATATTTTATATAAATCAAAAACTGCTAAACAACTCCAAAGAACAAAGTAAAAATGAAAAAGCAGCAAACCAAAGACCAGGAAGGAATTGAACCACAAAACTTATAAGCTATCATTTGTTTAATAAAACATCGCAAATTTCATCAGAATAAATACAAAAACTTGAAACCACCCTTTAAATACTTGTCATGTGCAAAAAACCATCCAATGACAAAATGCTTCACATAAATTATTTAAATAGCCACTGTGATGTCATGAAAATTTAAAAATACACTACAAAATTTTTTAAACATTGGATATGTATAAAACATGGAAATATATGTATATAATAGTCAACAAATTTACATTCTTTGTTTTAGACAAAGTTGTTTGTGGTCCTTTGGTGGGTAATTTTAAAGCCTTATTAGAATGTAGGGAAACTAAATGGCCGATAGCTTTAAGAGCAGACTACCCTCCAGGACTAAATGAAACTATTAACATCATGTTTTCTTCAGTTACAAAGGCTTTGATGTAGTGAGCCAAGCTGTTCACAAAATGGGCTTTATTTGATGAAACACTGTGTAGCAGTTTGTTATTGTTGACTATTAAATACATACATTTTCATGTTTTTATACATATGCAATGTTTAAAAAATTTGTAGTGTATTTTTAAATTTTCATGACATCACAATGGCTATTTAAATAATTTATTTGAAGTATTTTGTCATTGGATGACATACATGACAATTATTTAAAGCGTGGTTTCAAGTTTTTGTATTTATTCTGATGAAGTTCGTGGTGTTTTATTAAACGAACAAAAGCTTATAAGTTTTGTGGTCCGGTTCCTTCCTGGTCTTTGGTTTGTTGCTTTTTCATTTTTACTTTTATATAAATCCTCCTTAACAAAATTCTGGAACAACTTCCCTGCCAATTTATGTAGCATTTCACAAACTTAACAGCTTCAAAAAAGAATTAAAAAACTTTTCTCCAGAAAACATGGTTATGCCCTGCGAGGACCCTACCTAATTCTTTTCTGTCATCTGTCTCTCCCAATTTTGAGCAGTACATTTTCTGCTCTACTCTATTTAGATAATGCTATTGAACTATATAATCTGTATGAATGTATCATGCTTATATCATTATAATTACTTGTGTATTATTTATTTATTATTTATTTATTTATTTATTTCCAGTTTGATAACCGGGGAAGTCCACTGGGCCCGAAAGCCCGTTTTCAGTGGAGGCCCGGGGAGAAAAGCTCCATGATAATACATTACACACAAAAACACAGCAGAAAAGATCTAAACTAATACATTACACACAAAAACACACTCTGTTCTATTATTATGCTTCATTTCTTTTTTCATACTTATACAAAATTGTGCAATGGTGCTATGTATGTATACTGTGAAATTGTCTTTGTTACTTTTTGTGAAACCTATTACTGCAAAGTAAAATTGTCATTATTTTTTTTCTTTAGAGCTTTTCTCCTTGGGTCTCTACTGAAAATGGGCCTGTGCTCAGTTGGACCAACCTGGTTAGCAAATGTGAACTAACTAACTAATGAACTAACTAACTAACTAACTAACTAACTAACTAACTAACTAACTAACTAACTAACTAAAGGTCTACCTTTACTTTCTCCATTCCTATTCTCCAATATATATTTATACGACTTTGACTCTCTAATCTTTTATCATCAGAGCCATAAAATGCCATACAATAATTTGAGTACTCTAAATCACCTTTTCACAATTCTCTTGACCTTTTCCACCTCCATTCCCTTTAGCTAACTACTAAGATTAAACCAATAATCAATGACTGTGTGCGGGTATATCAGGATTTAACCACAGCTGGTTTGGTTTGATCATGAGGGCAAAGCCTGAGTGATTAACCAAAGTCAACTGTGGGCAAATCTCAATATACCCACAGACAGTAATGGATTATTGCTTTTATACAATAACATTATTTAAGAAAGAAATTACTTATGTTTGTTAAATAAGACAATTCTATTAAGGGCACTTCTGTCTTTTTCCATGTTGTCTTCACTATACTGATCTACTACACATGCTTATGAGACTTACATTTCCTCACTTGCACGATACATCAGTTCACAGAATCAGTGAAGGGTGCATTTGGGTAATGATTTGTATCCATAATTAGTGGATTGAGATTCTTCTTACTTTTATAAAGAACCTTATGACTTCTGATTTTTTTTTTTTACTTATTTCAGGGATCATATATCGGAATGAATACTCACCAATGTCTACAAATTTTAACCCTAGGTTAATAAATACCCACAGAATATTACAGGGTACAAATAGTGTTATCTGAGAGTGAGTAAAAGTGCAGTTTTATCTTGTTCTCAGTGTATAATCTGAGCATGCTAGAAGAAATCCAATTTATTTTAGCCAAACAGTGATACTGGACATGTAACTGGTAGGCTGGGCACGATTTTGCATCTCAGATGCTGTCTTAGGAGTGAGGGACAGCACGTTCACTGATCCTGACAACATTCTTGATATCAGAGTTTATCAAAATATTGCTTTACAGACAGGGTAAGCAGAATGCAGCTTAAATTCTGATCCTTGTCACTGAGAAGTCACTCACTGAGGAGGGAGGAATGCATACAAAATTAAATGATACACTTTACTGTTAGCCTGAAATTGCTTTTGGTGAAATGCAATTTTAAGGTAAGGTTTGGAAGGCCATTTTAAAGGCATAGGGAAAGTACAATGTGTTAATGGTACATACATTTAAATGAGTGAATTTACGGGAAAAATAGGTATCATTGCGGAAACTAAAGCACACAGCTTATGATTTCATTTTTGAATGGCTTTCCATACTTCTGTACAATGATCATGTAAAATTTAATACAGATCTGGGGCTAAGATATGCAGCCTTTATTAATGAACTTAAAAGGATAATATACTAACAGTTAGATTTCCAAGTAGTAAAAAAGTAAAGATAATAGACTAAACTTATCTCACCAAAAATGTGAACAGTACTTTGTGCATGAGGTGAAGCATTCAACTTGTGCAAGCCTTGCCTGTTTCGGCTCAGCATCTTCTCTTCTATTTAAAACATTTAGCTTGGAGTACTGCATTTTTCATATGCAAATAAGCACTTTCAAATTATTGTAAAGAAAAATATGAAATATCTTGGAAATCGAACAATGTTAAGCCTGTGAAATAATGTTTCCACTATGTATAACACATTTTGATAAACTATGCAAATCATTCTATAACTTTTTTTTGCATACTTTTTTTCTGCTTATCAGCATTTTAGATTGTCTTCATTTATTATAAAGCCAGTGTTTTGAACACTGTGTTACAGTTTTGTAAACATTTTTTTGAATTCATGTTAACACCTGTGAACTTTTTGTTCTATATGGGGTTCATGGTGACTCATTAAACAATCTAACACAAAGCAGCAGAATATCAAAAAAATCTGCAATAGCAAGAAAAGTAACTTTTAACCAGGAAGTTAGAAACTGATAACATTTTCCTTGCTGACTTTTAGGGAAGTCTTGTGAGTACTTATATATCCTTGCTTATTGGTGTATATGTCTAAACTGCCCTCTTAGGTGAATCTGCAGTGTGCATTGATACTTATATTATTCCGTTACATTATACAAACATAAAATCATATGGTGGAGACTACAACTTGTACTGATTGCTTACAGCCCAACATCTTCTTCATGTAATCACACCCTATCTTACTGATGCTGCAGCCTCCAGGTATAACCTAAAATCCACATTGTTTTCCCTTCTTTCTCTCTTTATTGTGCATTCATTTCCATTTCACAGTTCGTTAACTATTCAGTTTACAACCAAACATTTGGCACTGACAAACTAACATTATTGTCTTTATTATGTTTTTGTTGTTCAGAAACTGAGTTCACATGGACACCTGATATCCTTTGAAGCATTTATTGCAAGACAAATTTGTTTTATAGCTATTTAGTAGAATTCCTTCAGTGACATTACAGGACATGTTGCAGCTTGATGCCAATAACATAACAAAACACAAAAAAATGGCATCAGAAGGATACTCTGCAAGGTTTAGAAGGCGAGCATTATAACATGGTGAAGGCTCCTTTCAAGCAGCAGTAATGCTTTTATAGTGAACTGCCAGTGTGATTTATACTGTGTTAAGCTGAACCAAGTCTGCAAGACTGAATATCTTGATTAGCTCATTTATTAGTTTCAGATGATGGAATGCTCCACTCTGTCCCTGGGAGATACGACACCTCTTATTATAAGTGCTCTATTCTTTTTGCGCATGACTTAAACCTGCCCTTAGCCAGTGCATCATCTGTGGCAGCTGCATTGCATGGAGTGTAGAGGGAGTAAGTATTCTGAGACTCCACTTTAATCCCATGTGGAATTACTACTAGTCTAGGAAGTTGATGGTGAGCAAACTTTCGCTTTTGCTGTCCATCATGCTCTGTCTCCACCCAGTTGCATTCCTTCCTCTTTTAAAACACTTTTAATCCTTCCTTTATCTACAGTGTCTCACCATCTTCATTCTTGCAACCCTGTCGTTCTTAAGTACCTTACGTCCTGGGATTATAGTGTCACATCCTCTCTAATGATTTACCTACATGTCTGTTATTCTAATTGCATCAGTTTCACTAGCAGCAGGTATTATGTGCAGCTCATCCATCTTCCTGACCAACCCTCTGGCACAGTTAAGCATCAGCCTGATCTCTGCTACCTTTAAGTGTCTCCTTTTCAAATCCTTCTTGTCCCTATTATCCTCCCTCTCATCTCTGCCTCCTCCCTTTACCTTTCATTTGGCTGACATTGTCTACCCCATTCATCTTTTCCCTATCCGCCCTTACACTTCCTTAATGCCTTAATGTGTGTTCATTGTATTGTCCTTCTTCTCCTTACCTTCATTTTTGTTGACTTCTTCTTCAAGCTCCCTTTTGTCTCAGTACTGCTTTCCTAATCTAGTGCCTATCTCCTCCTTTTTTAGCCTGCTCCTCCTCCACTTACTGTCTCCTAAGCTGTGTCCTTGTTTTTTTTTGGTTTTCTCCCATTCATATCCTCCTTCTTTTACTCTTTTAGAACAACATTATATCTGTCTCTCTTTCTTCCTTCTATCTTATCTTAAAGACACACTCATCCTGATCATGTTTTGCTTATGACACTTTATTTAATGGACTGAACAATGGCAGTGAGAGTCACTGTGATGCTCTTCCAGGTCTTTACAAGAATTATCATTTTGGAAAAACTCTGTTAAGCTGGAGCCACTTTCCTTTCTAAAGTAAAAATTTCAAACAACAGGCGATCCAAATGTGGTATTAATAATAATCCTGTAGCATGACTTGTGTTTAGCAGTTTTTGAACTTTGGTATTATTATCGCAAATACTTGGGAGGATGCTGTTTTAAAGCTCTATTCTTGGGTTTTTTCTTTTGTGTGGACACAGCAAGTTAAAATTATTAACCAGTGTCACATAGCTCTTAGTACCTGCAACTAACTGTAAAAGCACTTGTAGTTTTCACCCGTACAAATATTCTTTAAAAAAGTGGTAACCATTTGAAAATGCTGGGACTCACTAGAGTGACTCCTGAAATACTGAGACTAAATGGCCCAAAAAACAGACTTGCATATACCAAGTCCAAGATGGACATTTCTCAGGATATTTCCTTTTCTACAAGGTATGGTTATCCCAGAATTAGTATAGATAAGTTTGGCGCTATGGGAGGCCCCCCCCCACCCGCAAAAAAATAAACAAGTTTAAAGGAGAAGAGCGATTTTTGATATTCGCTCTTCTCCTGCATTTTCAGACTTTTTTTTCAGTGTGTCAACCCTCAGCATTTAATTTGTGTGGACACAACAAGTTAAAATATGGAGCCAAACAAGTTTATAGGTTGCTACTAGGTAACAGGCAAATTAAATCTTTTGAAATCTAGCCATTGCAATCCCACTGGAGTACCCAAATAGTTAATCCCCCACATAAGGGACAGAGAGCCTAGGCATGGACTAAATTTGGTGCTTCCCATCTATTTGACAAAGTTTGATTTAAGGATAGTGAGGGCTGTACTTTGCTTTAAAAATGATGAGGTTTAATGCAAAGGAGGGGATTCTTTGGAAGTAAGAGATACACATCATGCCAACAAGCTAATTTATGTTGCAATATAAGTTTAAATCTATTGATCATGTATTTATGCTACTACCAATTTTATGGATTAGTAGTGGATCAAGAGGTACTGGGTAGTTTACAGCTTTGTAGGCCAGGCATAGATCACCCCAGCAGGAGTCTGTAGGATGTAGAGAAGACAGACGTGGCTTTTAGGTGCTCTGAGTAACTGAGGGAGCTCATACTCAAAAGTTATTAGTGTTGAATCTGTGGGCTTTCTCAAGTTAGATTAGGTGATGGATAGGTATTTACCAAAGGGTGCATTGATTTCTAATATTAGCTGCACGAAGAATGAGCAGAGTAGAACGATGACCTCTTTTGACAAAGAGGTGATGCCCTAAGTAATCAGGTGTATGGGACAGAAATTTCTCTTAACAACAGAATATACATAATGGTCAAAGGAGAGTTCATTATCTACAAAGGTGACGAGGTCTCCAAAGACAATGTCTGTTTTAAGGGGCTGTCATTTATATGGCAGGTGTGCAAGAGTTCCTGTTTCTCAAACTGTAAAATGCTACATGTTTTGGTATTCATTTAATTCTGACATAAGAAGCTTGCCTGAGTTAGGCTTTCTTGGAGGATGCCCTCTTGGAGGATCTGATTGTTTTCAAGTGAGATAATGATGCTTTCAAACTTGCAGTCATTCATGAAGTTTATGCTTCCAAACTTACAGTCATTCATGAAGTTGGCCATTCATAGACTTTTAATGTCATACCTTACATCAGAGAACTAGATACCAAATAGAAGTTCTCGTAAAAATGGAATCCTGGGACACACCATCGACAATGAGTCTCTTGAGGGATAGCATGCCTTCAATGTTAATAAAGTGGTTCTAGATGTGATCCATCTGGCAAGTTAATGGGTTAAATAGGGATTTATACCATGTTTGATCAGTTTGTTGATGATACCAGAATGGGTTATAATGTTAAAAGCCTAAGTTAAATTGAGGAGAGCTGTGTACACAGAACTACTCACATTTAGTGGTTTTGTGATTCTTTAATAAATCAGCTTGGTCTAGCAGATATGACCTACCTTTTATTAATGTAAATTTGTCTAGGTTTGGGGACTGTAGGATCACTATGTCCCTGTTTAGGAGGTCAATGATGATGTGCTCCATCACCTCGCAAATGAAGCAGCTAAGGCTGATAGAACTTATAGTTGCCAGAGCCCATGATGAGTTTTCCTTGTATAGGGGAACTATAGATGCTCTGGACTAATTTAAGTAGGAGGCTTGATTGTGTGTGTTTTATACTGATCAGAAAACAGTCAGGTATGTTATCCAAACCCATTCAGCTTGTATTCTTGGTCTTGAGGTGCACTTTTTATATCAGTTTAGAAATAATTATAGTAGTACATGGAGTGAGTACTTTGCATTGAGAAGTTTAGAGATGACAGAGGAGAAAAATGTGATCTGAATTCATCTGCAGGGATGTTAGGTATATCCTCAAGGTAAGTTTCAGGGATTTCAGTGGACGATGCCATTAAATATACACTCACTACAATTATTATTTATGAGGTTATTTGCACAATTAAAATGTCTTGTGTTTCTCCTTTGCTGATGTAGCAATTTTAATTAGGTCTACAAAATAATAAGATTTGATCTTGATCCTGTATTCTTTGTTAATCCTTTTGAGATCGATTTCAGCACATTGAGGTTTTCTTCTATTCTTTTTGGCCATGAGCTTTATCCTTTATTTCAAAGTTTGTTTATATTGGACATCCATTAGAAGGGTTTGTTTTTGAGATCTAACAGAGGGATGTGTTTTTATTCTTGGTATTATATTTGTGGCAAATAGGAATATGACCCCTATACAAGATTTGAGACAGGAATCCGGACTTTGGGCATATGTGGCAGCATTTGTTTTGGGGCAGGAGACTGTTGAACCATTGCAAGTTCTCAACTGCAAAAAGATTAGCTTTACAGAAGTCTTTAAAGGTGTTTGGGTTGTTTTGTGACCTACTGGACTGTATACTGAACAAGAGAGAGACAACAGTGCTCTGATATGAACAGTGAGGGTATGAAAAATGGTGATGAGTAGACAGGGCTGTGTTGGTGAGCAAAAGATCAACTATGGCTGACAGAACTTGCAAAGATAAAATCAAGGGAGTATTGCATGCATTTATAGTGGTATAGGTGTGCCAGTTTATGGAGGGGTAGTTAAAGTCCCTTAGAAAGATTGCATTTGCGTTAATGGACAGAAACTCTAGTTTATTAAAATATGTTTCATGGTTTGTTGGTGTCACGTACTTGGTTCTATAGTTGGGCAGAATGTGTTTTGAAGTCTTTTTTACTGATATTAAAATCTGAAGGAGTTCATGGTTATTGTGTCCATCAATTAGGGTCATAGGTTCATAGGCGTATTCTAGGCTGATAACCACTAGGGTCCTTATAGGCATAGCTGTGCAACCTAAATGTGACCCACAAATGTGAGTTATATTATATAGGGGTGATTTATTGGCTGCCTCTGCCCATCAGAGACATAGGTCCCTGACCAGGGATGCATTTCCAATTCCCCATCCATTGGTCCAAGTTACATTTAAATATGAATAGGGATGAACTGTGCTGGAATTTATATTTGGTAGGATGGAAGCCTTGGTTGGGGGAGTAGGCTAACAATGTCTTTAAAAAGTCACAGTGCAGGTAGAGCATGCTTTCTTCAAAATACCCTTAGTTCTTTTAAGTCTGTGTTCACATGGGGTTGCTGTCTTAGTGTTTGGTTTATCGATCCACTGTTTGCAGGTGCAGATGGCTATTTTTCTATGTCTCAGTTATTTCAGTCAGTTTCTCCTACTCATTGTATTGCTTTCATATATAATTTGCTATAACATGCATGTATTGCTTCTGGCTCAGGGTGTAGATGAAAAGGGCCCTTGAAACAGTCTACCCACTTGGCTATTTGGCTATTACCTGTATATATAAATACATACATGTATTACACATTTTTAAAACAATGTTCTATGTGTGGATTTTAGCTGCTAATTTAATTATGGTCTGCAATATAACGTGTAGAAGATGAATATGATCAGAGTTAATGAAGTAATCTGCAGGTAGGTGTAGTGCTGATAACAATTCCAGTTTTGTCAGGGTGAACAGCATGTAGGCCAACCAACCTGCATGTAGCTATAATAGCTCATTGATGCATAATAAATTAAGGTATCATGAGGGTGATTTGTAACTTCTGAAGGATTTAATAACTATCTTCTTTCAGGATATTAGAGGCACTGCAACAACAGTTCTCAGTGTTTAATGCTATAAACAAACATGCTACTAGTGAGGAAGACTAGCTATTGACAATAACATTCACCCCTTTGTTTTGACTTGTTACAGTTTCTGCTACAATTCAATTTTCAGTGTTATTTTTTTTTCTGTTAGCATTAAAGGAAGCATTTGACTGATATTATAGTGCTTTAAATGCTTTGCTGTCTATATAAATAAAAACAGATGCCAGTTGTGTTGATTTTATTTTGTGACAAGTTAGAACAGTCTACTCAGCCTTGAAGCCTCCCATAATAGTTCAATGGCTATTGCTGTGTGAAATTTTCATTCGCAGGTCTAAGAAGGTGTTTTGGGAGGTTATAATACTTGTGGTGAGTCATGTATATTGAGGAAGAATTACTACAGCCTGTTTCTGGGGCAACATTCTGATACTTATCACACTGTAAGAGTATGCAAATTTTCAGAATTCAGGATTTCATTGTGAGTGAACATGGTGGTACATTTTGTACTGGTGCAGGACACGAGTGAATGCAGGTAACAGAAGTAAGATCAAAGAAGATTAGAAAGGAATCCCATAAGTAATATTTACCCGCAACACGACAATGAATATTTTGGGTATTGAAAGCATGATGGCCCATTGACAGACTACAACTGATACAAAATGCTATATATGATCTCTATTGTATACTATTTATACATTTTGTGTTGTGTTGACTACCCTATCTGTTATATGGCAATATCAGATAACATTTGTTATTTGCAGTAGTAAATGTTTCTGTATTTACAGATATATTGCCTTGCTGCTTCATTGAATACATCTGTGCCTTTTTCAGTCTTAGCTGGTCATTATACATTTGCATTTATATTCCATGTAGCTTTCATAACTTGTCTTCTTATTCCTGAAAATCATCTGCACTCTGACAATAAGCTTACTCAGAACTTTACCAGCTGATATCACTGACAACAAACTAAGGCAATAACAGCAAAAGCAAGCACATTTGATTAATTACTGGCTGAATGTTTAATAAAACCTATTGTGCTTGTTCTAAAATTGCTAATTTATTTATTTTATTTATTTATTGCAGTTGGTTTACCAGGATAGTCCATTGGGCCACAAGGAACCCGTTTTCAATGGAGTCCTGGGGAGAAAAGCTCCAAAAATACATTTAACATTCTTACAAACATATATTCACACAAACATTTCAAGTTTAACCATAGGTAAAAAGAAAGAAAGCAAAAAATTGTAACAGCTAAATACAATGTGCAGAATGTACATAGTAATTATATTTATTAGCTCAGAAATATCCATTTAATACAGAGTAGTTTGGAAAAATTAGTTACTGGAAAGGAAGAGGAGGTTCAGTGACATGATGAAGTGGAGGAAGAGGAGAACCTAGGGGCTTATCTAATAACTTCTGTAGAATCTGGGTAGAATAAGATGAGGCAGAGCAATGGCGGATGAGAGAAGGAGAAGAGTAGGTTATGTAGGGTGGGAGCAGGAGCATTCCCACTGAGATGCTAGGTGTGTATAGAGAGATTTTTTGAAAGCTGAGTGATTAGAGGTGGTGCGGATGAGTGAAGGAAGGGAGTTCCAGATGCGAGCTAGGTTGAAGGATAGAAGGTTTTTGCCTGGGGGATATGTAGGTTTATGGACTTTGAGTAGGTTTTGATTGTTTGATCTCAATACTCTATTGGGAAGATGCATGTCAAATGTGGAAGAAAGGGAAGGACAGAGGGAGGGGTTGAGAATAAGTTTGTGGGCTAGAGTTAGCTGAGTATAAGTGAGTTGATTGGGAAGTTCTATCCATTTTAGTATCTGGAGGGAGAAACAGTGGTGGGTGGAAGACTTGTGGCTGGTGGCAAATTTTGCAATTTTGTTGTAACAAGAGGAAAGTTGTATTAGGAGGATTGCAGATTAGTTAGGAGTGGGGCACCATAGAGAAGGGAGGGGATAAGGAAGGATGAAGCGAGTGTTATTTTAGTAGCAGAGGTAAGGTACGCTTTTTGTCTATAAAGCATACCAAGTTTTTGGTGGGTTTTTTTGATGTTTTTTTGTAGATGAGAGGTAAATTTAAGTTGGTTGTCTATTTGTACCCCAATTAGCTTGGTCTCTGTCACCAATTCTAGGGGAGAGTTATTTTGGCTAGTGATAGAAAAAGTGTTCAGATTGAGATGAGTAGCTTTAGAAGGAGTAAAAATCATTAGCTTGGTCTTGGAGGCGTTAAGAGCTAGGTGGTTTTGTAACATCCATTGCTCTGTTGTAGAAAAGGCATCTTGAGTTAGTTTTTGAAGTGTAGAGATAGAGGTGGCTGAGCAGATGATAGTTGAATCATCAGCATATTGGATGATGTTAGAGAATGGGATTGATTTATGGAAGTCATTTATAAATATGTTGAAGAGAACAGGACCTAGAATGGAGCCTTGTGGAACACCTGTGGGGGTACTAAGGAATGAGGAGGTAGTTTTTTTCCATCTTACTGCTTGCTTCCGGTTGGATAGGTAACTAGAGAACCATTGCAAGGAAGAGGAAGAGAGGTTAAGTTCTGAGAGTTTAGTTATGAGCAGGCTATGTGAGATGGTATCGAAGGCTTTGGAGAGGTCTAGTAATAAGGTAGAGACAATTAGGCCAGAATCACAAGCTCTGTTTACTGTTTCAAGGAAGGAGAGGAGGGCTGTCATTGTGCTGTGGTTAGGTCTAAAGCCGTGCTGTGTAGGAGTTATAAGGTGATTTTCTAGGAGATGAGGGAGGAGTTGAAGATGGACACATTTTTCTAGGATTTTTGAAATGGGGGACAGGATGGCTATGGGACGAAAGTTGTTGATGTTGTTATTGTTGCCCCCTTTGTGGAGAGGAATAATATATGCTTGTTTCCATATTTGGGGAACTGTGCATTCTTTTAGGGAGCGGTTAATTAGGATGCTGATGGGATATGCAAGTGTTTCAGCAGCTACACTAAGAAAGTAGGAAGGTATATTGTCAGGGGCGTTGGTACATGGTTTCAATTTTAGAAGCAGTTTCTTTATAGAGGATGTAGACATGGGATTGAATGAGAGGAAAGTGGAGTTGGGGGAGGGAGAGTTGGAGGGTAGAGGTGTTTGGAGTACATGTTTAGTAGTGGAAGTGGTAGAGGAGTTAGAAGATGGGGAACAGGAAGTAGAAGTGATGAAGGATAGGGTTTGAGGTGGAAGGGGTAGGGGGGTGTTAGAGGGCATAGTGGGGCTGGAGAAAGAAGAGGTGAGTTTTGCAATTGAATCAATAAAAAATGAGTTAAATTGGGTGGCCAGATCTAGTTCAGAGGCATTTGAGTCAGGGGTGGGAGTATCTGGTGTACTAGGATGAAGGAGACTGGAGATCCCTTTCCAGAATTTCTGAGGGTTATTTTTATTTTGGTTTTGGAGTGAAGAAAAATAGTTTCTTCGATCAGAGGTGGTGAGTTTCTTTGCTTTATTTCGAAGCATTTTATATTTATTAAGGAGCAGACTTGTTTTGAGTTTCTGGTAGCGTGCCCAGACTTTATCCCTATGTCTCATGGTAGCAAGAGTGTGTGTAGAGAGCCAAGGGGCTGATTTAGTCTTAATTCTCTTTGTCCTTAGGGGAGCTTGAGAGTCAAGTAATGTCAAGAAAGTTGTATTAAAGTGTGTCACTGCTATGTCTAGAGGAAGGGTTTTTAGACAGTTCCAGTTAATTGCTTTTAAGGAGTTTACAAAGGTAGTTGGGTTGAAATGTTTTCGGTCACGGATAGTTATATAGTTGTGGGTTTGTTGAAGAACAGTGGGAAGTCGGTTGGTGAAAGTGGGTGTGTGATCACTAAGGGAGTCTGGAAGGGTGCCACTGTTGGAGAAATAGTGAGGGTGGGAGACAAGGATCCAATCCAGTGTACTTCCAGTGGAGAGGTTTTTTGCAGGGCGAGTTACAGAATTGATTAGTTGAGAGAAATTGTATAGGTTAATGTTTGAGGAGTTTGTTGGAGATTGAATGCAGGCCCAGTTGATGTTTACATCTCCCATGATTATGGTTTCATTGGTAATGTTACTAGAAATCCAAGAAAGGATAAGTTCAAGTGTGGAGATGTTGTCCCCTGGGGGTATATAAATGGATGCTAGACAAATGTGTTTGTGGTTATTGATTTGTAGTAGAGTAAGGAGAAGTTCAGCATTGTTAAAGTGTGGAGTAGGTTTATTGTAGGGAGTGACTGCTAGGGAGGATGAATATATGAGGGCCACCCCACCACCTTTTTTGAGAGGTCTGTCTTTCCTAATGATGGAGTAGTTTGGGGGAATAATTTCAGAGTCTTTTATATGTGGTTTTAACCAGGTTTCAGATATAGACAGGATGTCAGGTTTATTGTGTATGAGCCAAGCATGGAGGTTTGGGACTTTATTTACTATACTTTGGGAATTGAATGCAGTAAAAAGTAAGGATTTATTTGTAGTTGTTGTAGAGGAGGGGCCTGGGTTTGGGTGGATATCACCAGACAAGAGAGTACTAATATGATATAGTACCGAACAGTGTATGTGGGCAGATAGTAAGGTAAAGATATTGGCTTCTGTTGTAGATTGGAGGGATTTGCTAGTAGCTATAAAGATGGGAAGTGTATGGTAGGAGAAGAGTTTGTATTGGAATAAAAGGAGATAGTTGGAGGGATAAAGATAAGGGGAAATAATAGAGTATGATTGAGGGAGAGGTAAGTTCTGATATTTAGTTATGTGGAAGTGTTGGAAGTGTAGGGAAAAAGTGGGTTGGGAGAGATGGATGTAGTGGAGTGAAAAGAGGAGAAAGAAAAGAGAAAGGGAGATGAGACAGAGTTTTACAAGCATAATTGGAGGAAATAGACAGAATAATAGTTGTGAGTAGAGTTGGATGGTATATAGAGGACACTAATTATAGAGCAACAGGTGAATTTCTTATGTAGTATTAAGTAGTGGGGAGTAGTACTATATGTGGGGGGTGTGGTGTGGTGTGGGTGTGGAAGAGGAGTGTTTAGGCCAGGATAGGAGATGATAGGGGTTTGTAAGAGGGCTAGTTTTGGCGGGAAAAAAGGGGTGTGTGTCTAGATGTAAGTTGCTGATTGGAATAGACTAGCAGTGGGTGTGGTGTATGGAGGTATATAGGTAGATGTGCTGGAGGCAGGGTAGGGGAGCGGAGTGAGCCCGTACGGCGAACGGAGCGGGTAGAGCCCAGTGGAGCAGAAGAGGAGCGAAAAACTATCAGTAGAGCAGTGTTCTAGAAGGGTAAGTAATATATGGGTGAGGGAGAGGGCCTAGATATGGTGGGGAAGTGGACTAAAAGCATCAGGGGAAAGAGTGAGTGACTGAGATGTGAGAACTAAGAGTCAGAAAGAGAGAATGTCAAGATCAGAAACAAGTCTTATGTCAAGGGGAAGGGATATCCTCTAGTAGATAGAAGTTATTTACTCACTAGGGAAAAAGGGCTAAGAAAAATAAGGGGAGTAGGGAGCAACACTAATAGAAACAGAGTGGCACTATGTGCCTAAGATTTTACCATTCATCATATCTACCATAAAATTAGTATAACCATAAACATGAGCTTGGGAACAAGCTGCTGTGTCCTTTACAACCCCTATAATGATGAGTTGCCAGCATGTTGTGGGAATTCAGATGCCTGCATATCTCACATAGTATGCTACAATCTGCACCAGAGATGCACTGGTGTTTCTAGCCTGTGCTTTGCTACATAATATGTGAAACATCTCAAAGCATTGTTAATGTGGCACAGCAGGCCACATTACATTGTGCATAGCATGATGCTGAAGAATTCTGCAGAAGCATACCATTGGCACAAGTCGCATGTCCGACTATTTATACCAATGCAGTAGCTTGTAGGCAGAAACTGGTGGAAATGTATATAATGTAACATATGCCTGATGTGTATGTGCTATGTGTGATAGGCATTTCTACCATGTGACCAGCTGTACTGTGCATAAGATATGATATTGCAGCTATGTCACTTCCATAGGCAATCTGCAGCACACTGCACATACTGTAGATCGGAGACTACATCCATTTACACAACTGTTGTGTATTCATAACATCACCATTTGTACAGAATACAGATGACACAGATGACACAGCTGAAGTAGACTATTCTCTATCTGTAAAGCCTAGCACTTGCTCCTAAAGTATTTTTTTACTTTGATATAGCACTTTTATTATACATAGTACCCCACCAGCCTAAAACCCCTTTTCGATCACCCACATCCCCCGGAGTCTTTTTAAAGTTTTTTTTCTATTCCTTCTAGCATGTCGAGGGATCAGTTGCTAGTGTCCTCTCCTGCTCAGCTGGTGAATCTGGGAATATTGAGGCAATGTTACAATTGTCTCATGTACACAGACAACCCTCTCCTTCTCCCACAAAACACAAATACATGCGAGAGATGCAACTATATAGCCAAACTGGAGGCTGAGCTCTCTCAACATAGGACTGGCAAGACCAGACAGGAGGAGAAGGTAACCACACACACCACAAACCCAGTCTCACATAGTACTATCACAACTTCAAATCATACACATAAATACACAAAGACATACTCGGAGGCTCTGATCAAAAATCTACCAAAACAGCAGAGGCCACCAAAGCAGACACCCAAACAACTGCCACCTCAGGACACAACACATGCAACACATAGACCACATAGTCAGTGTGCCAAACAGTCACAGCCCTTAAGGCCAAACACAATGCCAGACACACTCGTCATTGGTGACTCCATAGTCAGACACACTGACGTCCCGCTCACCAGATTGAGTAAGGAGAAGGTCACAGTAAGCTGCCTGTCGGGCTAGAATCCACCACATAACGCAAGCACTCAGGTCTCTCAACAGCAGGTACAAGTACGACTCTGTCATTGTCCACGCTGGTTTGAACGACCTGAGACGTACCTCCTTGGACTACATGAAAAGAGACATAGAGGAGCTCTCTGATTATGTAGCCCAGGCAGGTATGACCCTGACCTTGAGCAGTATCCTACCTTCACCAAGAATGATGCCACAATACAGAGACAAGATGATCAGCTTTAATAATTGGCTTAAACTCTGGTGTCATTCAAAGGGGATCCAATGTCTGTCTGCCTGGGATGACATGCTGGACAAGCCACGCTGCTCAAGGGATGGCTTGCACCTGTCACCCTGGGCTTCCGGATATTGGCAAAGGCTCTTGCCACCCCATAGTGCCTTTTAGGCAAGGCTCAAATTCTAAACCTACCACCCTAGAACACAAAAAGGAAAAAACTAAGGGTAATGCTGCTCAATGCCAGAAGTCTCAACCTCAAGATGCACACACTCGAGGCCCTTCTCAGTATGGAGAACATCGATGTCTGTGCTGTGACTGAAACCTGGTTCAAGGCTCTCGAGAGCACCCCGGCACTATCAGGTTTTACCTCATATCATGCGTTCCGGCCCCAAAATCCAGAAAACACCAAGAAAGGAGGGGGGGGTGTCTATATTCATCAAGGACACCCACACCTCAAGGTTGGTGGCAACGCACGATGCATCGGAGACCATCCAGGTGCAATTAACCATAGGCAAGACTGCTCTGCAATTTGTAGCATGTTACAGGCCACCCTCTCAATCTCAGGAACCTCACATAGCTTTCCTGAAAACACTGGAGGGGATAAATGTATCTCCAAACACCATCATACTAGGTGACTTCAACTACCCGAATATAGACTGGGATCACTACTCAAGCCCCAACACTCTAGCCAAAAGGTTCCTAGAGTTCATAAACTCAAATGCCATGGAACAACTAGTCACCATCCCCAGAAGAGGAGAAAACATACTAGATCTCATCATCACGAACATGGGGTCACAATGTTCAACACCGGAAGTATACCCCTCACTGGTGAGATCAGACCATAAACTAATCTCACTGGAAGTCCACATCCCGCCCCCACCTGAGATAAAAAAGACCACAGTGAAGAACTTCTCAAAAGCCGACTTCACACTTCTAAAGACTAGTTTGGTCTCTTTTAAGGCCCCCGAGCCTGCGGAAACCATTACTCAAGCTGCTGAATCACTTACAAATGCCTTCTACCAGCACCTACAGGACTGCATGGATCAGGCAATCCCAAACAAAACAAAGACTCTTTGTACCAAAGGCAAGCGTCCAGTCTGGTGGACCCCAGCCATAAACAAGCTCTACAACAAAAGGAGGAAGCTACTACAAGATAGAGCAAAATCCTTAAAAGGGAAGACACCTTTGATCATTATAAGTAAAAAACTAAGATCTCTCATAAAATCACCCAAGGCAAATTTTGAGAGAAAAGTCCTTAAGGACTCAAAAGACAATCATAAGGCCTTCTTTAGCTATGTTAGAAACCTGGGAGGAAACTCCCAGATATGCTCAGAATTAGTTCAAAATGATGTAAAATTACTGAACCTACAGACATTGCCAACATACTGGCTGCCAGGTTCACTGCAAACTCTCCCTCCCCCAAAAGGTGAGATATCTATACCAGAGGATTGTAGCCCCCTAAACATCTCTAACGCTCAGGTGAGAACTGCTCTCTCCAAGGCAAAAAACACAGCATCCATGGGACCAGATGGTGTCCCCGGTTGTGTGCTCCACGAACTCAATGAGGAATTAAACCCACAGTTAGGGCAGCTGTTTAATCTTAGCCTCACCTCAGGATACGTACCCAAGGAGTGGCGTACAGCAACTGTGGTCCCACTTCACAAAGGGCGGTGCCTCCACCGACCCTGGAAATTACCGTCCCATCAGCTTGACAAGCCTGATCTGCAAAGCTATGGAGAGGATCATAATGGAACTCATAAATAAAGACATAGGGGACTTGCAGACTTTGGATCCAACCCAGTTTGGCTTTGTCAAAGGCAGATCATGCCTTTTAAACTTGGTTGACTTTTTCGAAACAGTCACCAAGGCCATTGATGAGGGAAAGGCAGTCCACACAGCCTACCTTGACCTGGCAAAGGCTTTTGACACAATACCCCACTCAGGTATCATTGAAAAACTCATCAGCTTAAATGTAAACCCATACGTCACAAGATGGGTTGCAAACTGGCTAAGTGACAGAAACCACAGGGTCAGAGTTGCTGGCACCATGTCAGACTCAAAGCCTGTCACAAGTGGTGTCCCACAGGGCTCAGTCCTGGGCCCACTCTTGTTCGGCATCTACTTTTCAGAAGTACAAGCAAACACAGGAGGGTTATGGCTGACAAAATTTGCAGATGACTGCAAACTGGGCGCCATAGTTGAGAACACATCTGACACAGATATCCTTCAGAAGGGTCTTATAGAAATGGATAACTGGTGCCAGAGCCATGGCCTAAAGTTAAACACCAAAAAATGCATAGTCATACCCTTCAGGAAAAACAAGGTTACCCCTAGCTACCATATAGGCAGCAATCCACTAAGCACAGAAGAGGTTATCAGGGATCTGGGTACCCAGGTTGACAGTAACCTTTCGTTTGACACTCACGTTGCCAAAGTAGTTAAGAAGACCTTCTACATTGCCCACCTGATCATGAAGGGATTCACATCTAGATCAAGGGAGGTCATCGTCCCCCTGTACTCATCACTCATCAGACCAATGATTGAGTACAATGCCCCATTCGGAATGTATCTGACACGACATCTGCAACAACTGGAAAGGCCCCAAAAGTTCCTCACCAAAAGGATAAAGGGTCTCAAAAATATGTCTTATGCTGCCCGACTGAAGGAACTCCAGCTCTATTCAGTCGCTTACCGTCTGCTCAGAGGTGACCTGTGCCTGACATACAAGGCCATGTCCAACCCGGAATTGATGAACATGCTTCACCTCAAAAAATCTAGATCCCTCAGAACTACAAGGGCGGGAGACTTAAACCTTGACACGGTTATTAATAGGACGTGCTGGAGGGACAGATTCATCACCCAGAGACTACCTATGCTGTGGAACAAAATCCCGGTACATGTGAGGCAGAGCACCTCGCTGGCTTTGTTCAAGAGAAATCTTGACCAATGGATGGGAGATCGCAGATATACCTCAGGGATTATCTCAGTGTCACTGCTTGACAGAGGCACAGCAAAATAATGGGCATAGTATCCTTCAAACTAAAGGGGTGGCGAAAGCCACAAAACTCTGGGCTAGGCTTATAAATGCCCTTGGGCAGATAGCCTAGTATGAACCTATGAACCTATGGTAGAACCATATAGTCACTGCCACATGAAGATATGTAGCAGATCATGCACGTCATGAATTATATTTTGTTCCTTGTCACAACCATAGCAATTGGGTACAGAGGTATCAGCAATGAAACGTACTGCACTACGACAACAACATGAAGACGTAAACCTGCTGACATGCAAATCTCTGGTCAACATTAAGTTGGGCCTCGGGAAAAGCTTCCTCTAAGTCAAGCACAGATCACAGGTGCAGTCATTAACTGCTTCTGTGATGGCACGTGTCTACTGAACACAGGATCCATATATAATCTGTAGAATCCTACAGTGACCACACAGCCTCTGTGTGAGCAATGAAATTATGAATGGCAAGTGTAGATCCCTGCAATGTTTGTATACCTGTGTGAGGCTCAGTGCAGTGTTCCATACTTGAGCCCTATCAGTGTATGCAGTGTGATACTATAGCCCTAAAGACCTATCAAAGCAGGGTGGCAGCAAGCCAACACAGATGACAGAAACCTGTAGCAGGAGAGACCAGCAACGAAGTACAGCAGGATTCAGGAGTTGTATGTATGCAGGTCATACATCCTCATGGCTCACCTTGTGGTGATCAGAAATATATGCCTTGGATAGTAGCACAGACTGATCTTTAGTGGTGGATGTGCTGGCTATGACACTGGGCGGGATTTATAGACATAAAAATAGAAATAGAAAACTGGCAGGTAGAGTCCCAAAAAGCACCAAACACAAAGTATAATGTAGAAAACTGTAGTTTAATATAAATAAAAACAATAAAGGTAAAATCCGTAAGCGCTTTCATTAAGACTGTTTTAACTTCATCAGACAAAGTTAAAAATACAAAGCAACCATAATACATGCGGAATCTATCTGATTGGGCATAGGGAAAATAAACTAGCTAATTGTCAATAAGAGAAAAACACATATAGCGAAAGCGCTTATGGATTTTACCTTTATTGTTTTTATTTATATTAAACTACAGTTTTCTACATTACACTTCATGTTTGGTTCTTTTTGGGACTCTACCTGCCAATTTTCTGATTTTATTTGGTTTGTTTCAGCATTTACTTTTTCCAGTTTGTTTATTGTCTTGGCTTCTGGCAGTACTGAGGTCCCATCTTTACTAACAATGGATCAAACCCAAGAAGAAACTGAAATGGAGATCGGGAATTTGACTGCTTTAATTTTGCAGTTAACTCAATGTATGGATCATCTGTATAAGCATGTTAGTCTTGCCAGTAGAACCAACATCAACGAGCATTCAGACTCGCAACAGGGAAGCTAGTGAGCAACTTACTAATTTCAATATTACTCCCCAATGCCTTTCTTCTGGTCCACTTTTAGAAGCAGAGACTAGACAGGGGAATGAGGCTTGTTTGCGCACGTCAGAAGTGAGAAAAACTGAAAGCAGGAGCTTTTAGTAAGGAGTTACACCAAACGGATGTGCACAAGGTTTCAACAATGATATTCCACAGCTTCAGGAGTGGCTACAAATTGGAATATCTTTTAATAACAACACTGGACATAATGCTCCTTCTTTAGAAGGTAAGCTAAATGATTTTGACTTAAAACTATCACATTGTAAAAGATTACAGCTTGAGAATGCCTACCTGAGGGAATGCACAAGGCTCAAAGTAGTTCCCAAAGGTTTAAGAGTGTGGCGTATTCCTACAGGGTTAGAGCATAATTCAGCCCTTTGTTTGGACTTGCTAAACCTCCTTGACAAATGTGGGCTTGAATTGTTAGAACTCTTGATAAAGTACAACAATTGTGACATAGAAATGTTGTTTAAAGAACTTGCAAATTTAGATAAAGCTATTCGTAAGGATAAAGAATACAATGCCATGAAATTTGAACACTACAGAAGTTATACCAGTATAGACCAGCATATAACTGAGTTAAAGGATGGAAAACTAAGCAAACTAGATAGGGATGTCAATGACTATGCAAACAGCACTGCCTATCTGAACCCCCCTGGCTCTTACAAAAGGTTTAAGGGCCCTGTTGTGGAGGCTAGGAATCCCCCTCCCCCTAATTTGATGGAAAATGATGAACCTAGGTTTGAAAGAACTGAGGATGTATCTTTGAATTATGACAAGGAATATCCAGAGCTCAGGAGAAGCGAAAGAATTAGAAATAAAGGCTACTATAACAGCAGACAACACCCCCAGGTGGGGTTTCATCCTTTGAGGTTTCAAGGGGCTAGGTCAAAGAGCAAAAACTGGAGGACTTTAGCATTTCAATGGATTTTTCTTAAAGAACAAAAACTGGAGGACTTAAGCATTTCAATGGATTTTTCTTGTGCCAGTGATAATTGTACTGAGCTTTTTACTAATGTTTTTTTTTAGAAACAAGTAATGATTTAGAACAGGGCATAAACACTTATACTGTGGTCTTTAATCATCAAAAGGACTTTGCAGTTTACAATTATTCTAACTTATGCATAGATGAGACCACAACTGACTTACTTTTGAAGGGAATGACTTTTGTACCTACCGGGAAGTTTAATGTCATAGACACAATGATAGATCTTAAAATTTACTTAAGAAAGTTGAATTTGTGTTTATTGCATGAGACCACTTCACAGACTAATGTAAGTAGTGGCAGTATCTTTAGAATTAGTTCTACCTACAACTCCCCTCTATATCTTAAGCTTGCAATATATGAAAAAGTGTGTGAGCTAGACCTATACAATTTAAATAGTTTAAATAAGAGTAATTACAGGACAACTCACAATTTGGTTAACATGAACCAGGGAGAGAGTGATAGTTTATCAATATTGCAAGAACATGATGTGAGATTCATAAAACCTGACAAGGTGGAGGTGTGGTAATTATGGATTTTGCTACATATACTGCTAAGATGTTAACTATCCTTGACACTACGAACTACATAGAGGTTTCTCTTAATGAGTTAAACACTGCATATAGAAAAATCTATGGTTCATAGGTTCATAGGTAGGTACTAGGCTATCTGCCCGAAGGCATTTATAAGCCTAGCTAGAATATGTTGGCTTTCGTCGCCCCCTTAGAGTAGTTCCCTGTGCCTTTGTCCAGCAGAGCCACTGAAGTGATCCCCGGGGTAAACTTTCTGTTTCCCATCCACTCATCAAGGTTTCTTTTGAAGAGTGCTAGTGAGGAGCTCTGCCTAATGTAGATTGGAATCTTGTTCCAAAGCATGGGAAGTCTCTGTGACAGGAATCTATCCCTCTAGCACATCCTGTTTATTGTTGTGGTGAGGTTTAGATCCCTAGAGCATGTGGCTTGAGGGGATAAGGTTTTCTTTATGTGGAGCATGTCCATCAATTCTGGGTTGGACATGGCCTTGTATGTCAGGGAGAAATCACCTCTGAGCAGGCGGTATGCAACAGAGTACAGCTGAAGTTTCTTCAGTCAAGCTGCATAGGGCATCTGTTTGAGGCCAGTGATCCTCTTGGTGAGGTACTTCTGTGGTCTTTCCAGCTGTTGCAGGTGTCTTGTAAGGTACATCCCAAATGTGACGTTGTACTCTATGATGGGTCTGATCAGTGATGAGTAGAGGGGCACAATGACCTCTTTTGATCTGGATGCAAACTCTTTTGTGATTAGGTGGGCCAAATAGAAGGATTTTCTAACCACTTTGGCAATGTGATTATCAAAGGAGAGATTACTATTTACTTGGGTCCCCAGATCCCTTATTACGTTTTCCGTATTTAGGGGACTACCACCTATGTGGTAGTTTGTGGGTACTTTTTTATTTCCAAAGGGAATAACTATGCACTTTTTGGCATTTAGCTTGAGGCCATGATTTTGACAGCAGGTATCCGTCTCAGTGAGACCCTTTTGGAGGATGTCTGTGTCAGCTGGTGAGTCAATTATAGCCCCTAGTTTGCAGTCATCTGCGAACTTGGTCAGCCATAGTCCTCCTGTCCTTGTCTGTACCTCTGAGAAGTATATGCCGAACAGGAGGGGTCCTAGGACTGAGCCCTGGGGAGTGCCACTTGTAACTGGTTTAGGGTCAGACCTAGCTCCCACTACTCTCACCATGTGGGTTCTGTCCGTGAGCCAATTGGCAACCCATCTTGTGACCTAGGGGTTTATGTTCAGGCTGGTGA
Organism: Protopterus annectens; assembly: GCF_019279795.1. Taxonomy (NCBI): domain Eukaryota; kingdom Metazoa; phylum Chordata; order Ceratodontiformes; family Protopteridae; genus Protopterus; species Protopterus annectens. Next base: position 1,625,675,791 of record NC_056733.1, on the reverse strand, counting down.
GCTTGTCTATAATACCAGAATGGGGAATGGTGTCGAAGGCCTTTGCGAGGTCTAGGTAGGCTGTGTGTACCACCTTTCCCTCATCTATAGCCTTGGTAACTGTCTCAAAGAAGTCCACCAGGTTTAGGAGGCATGATCTGCCCTTAACAAAGCCGAACTGGGTAGGGTCCAGTGTTTGGAGGTTCCCAATATCTCTGTTAATGAGTTCCATGATGATGCGCTCCATAGCCTTGTAGACCAAGCTAGTCAGGCTTATAGGGTGATAGTTCCTGGGGTCTGTTGTGGCTCCACCTTTGTGGAGTGGAATAATCATTGCTGTGCACCACTCTATGGGTATGTAGCCTGTGGAGAGGCTGAGTTTGAACAGTGTGTTTAAGTGAGGGGTTAGTTCGTCTTTGAGCTTGTGTAGGACTCAGCCTGGGACACCGTCCGGTCCCATTGATACTGCGTTTTTGGCTTTGGAGAGGGCTATTTTAACCTGAGTGTCTGTGATTTCAGGGGCTCTACATTCTTCTGGTATGGTTATGGGCCCTTTTGGGGGTGAGAGGGGGGTGAAGTTTGCACTGAACCTGTCTGCCAGGATGTTGGCAATATGAATTGGTTCAGTGTATTTTGTGCCATTCTGCACTAACTCTGAGCAGATCTGAGCATTGCCACTTAGATTCTTGACATAGCTAAAGAATGCCTTGTGGTTATCTTTTGAGTCCTTGGCAAGTTTCCTTTCAAAGCTCGCCTTGGATGATTTTATAAGGGATCGTAGTTTCTTGCTGATACTGATCAGGGATGTCTTCCCTCTTGGGATTTTACTCTTTTCTGTACTAGTTCCTCCTTCTATTGTATAGCTTGTTTATGGCAGGAGTCCACCAGACTGGTTTCCTTTTCTTGGAGGAGTGAGTCTTGGTTTTGCTTGGGATAGCATGATCCATGCATTCTTGTAGGTGCCCGTAGAATACATTAGTAAAGGATTTAGCAGCTTGGGCAGCGGTATCCTTTAGCATGGGGGCTTTGAAACTTTCCACCTCAGTCTTAAGTAACATGAAGTTTGCTTTTGAAAAGTTTTTCATGGTGGTTTCCTTGTTCGGGGGTCGGGGTGGAATGTGGATATCCAAAGTGATTTGTTTATGGTCAGATCTAACTAGCGAGGGTTTGACCTCTGATGTGGAACACCGGTCACCCATGTTGGTGATGACCAGGTCCAATATGTTGTCACCTCTGGTGAGAGCATTGACCAGTTGTTCCAGGGCATTTGAGTTTATAAATTCTAGGAAATGTTGGGCAAGGGAGTTAGTAATTGAGTAGTTCTCCCAGTTAATGTTTGGGTAGTTGAAATCACCCAATATTAGGATGTTTGGTAGGACCTTTATGTTACCCAGTGTTTCCAGAAATGCGGAATGGGGGTCCTGGGACATGGTGGGTGATCTGTAGCAAGCTACAATTTGAATTGCAGTTTTGCCCGTTGTTAGTTGAACGTGGATAATCTCTGAAGCATCGTGCTGTGCCACTAACCTGGAGGTGTGGTTATCCTTGATGAATATGGATACTCCCCCACCTTTTGTATTTCGGTCTGAGTTCTGTGGCTGAAATATATGGTATGAGTTGTAGCCTGGTAGTGCTAGGGTGCTCTCTGGGGCCTTAAACCAGGTTTCTCTAACTGCACATATATTGATTTTTTCCATACTGAGGAGTGCCTTGAGTGCATGCATTTTGAGGTTTAGACTTCTGGCATTGAGTAGGATTACCCTCAGATTTTTGTTACTTGTGCTATTTATGGTGGTGGGTTTGTCTTTTGAGCCTTGCCTAAAAAAGGCACTATGGGGGTGGCAAGAGCCTTGGCCAGTATTCAAAAGCCTAAGGGTGACAGGTGCAAGCTGTCTCTAGCGAAGCAGCATGGCTTGTCGAGCATGTCATCCCAGGCAGACAGACACTGGATCTGGATCCCCTTTGAATGACACCAGAAACTTAGCCAATTGTTGAAATTGATAATTTTTTCTTGATACCATGGTATCATTCTTGGTGAGGGCAGGATCCTACTCAGAGTCAGTGTCATACTGGCCTGGGCTACGTGATCAGAGAGCTCTTCCATGTCTCTTTTCATGTAATCTAGGGAGGTACAGCTCAGGTCATTCACAGCAACATGGACAATGACAGAGTTGTATTTGTACTTGTTCTGGAGTGACCTGAGTGCTTGTGTTATGTGGTGGATCCTGGCACCCAACAGGCAGCTAACAGTAACCTTCTCTTTATTCAGCCTAGTGAGTGGGATGTCAGTGTGCCTGACTATAGAGTTACCTATTACTAGTATGTTGGGTATGTTATTTTGCCTTGAGGGCTGTGATTGCGTGGCACACTGGTTTTGTGAAGTATGTGTTTCATGGTTTGTGTTGTGGGGTGGAGGTTGCTTGGATGTCTGCTTTGGAGGGCTCTGTTGCTTTTGCAGATTTTTATTTAGAGCCTCCAAGTATGTTTTCGTGTATGTAAGACTGATGGTGTGATGCCAGTATTTCCCTTCTCCTCTTGACTGTCTGATCCAGTCTTGGTTTGAGAGAGCTTAGCCTCCAGATTGGCTGTATAATTGCATCTCTCACATGTGTTAGTGTTTGGTGGACGGAGGAGAGGGTTGTCTGTGTACATGAGGCAGTTGTAACATTGCCTCAAAATGCCCAGATTCACCAGTTGGACTGGAGGGTACACCTGAAACTGCCCTTTGGACATGCCTGGATGGGTACAGTAAACTGTTTTACTGAATGGCTGGTAAGGTCGACTAGAGAGCCTTGTCCTTCTGTAGTGCTAGGGTTTATAAGTGCTTGCTATGAGTTTTGAGCAAGTGCCGGCTGAAAAATGAATGGCTTGAGTGCTTAAGTTGAAAGTTTGTCTAGTTCCAAGGGAAAAATTGAAGAGGAGACTTTGTGGAGCTGGGAATAGATATGCCCTACCTAACCGGCACTGCCTGGTGCGCAAAACCAGGCAAATGCATTTTTTATAGCAGGGAAATGAAAGAGATAGCAATTAGCCCAAAATGGCCAATAAACTACTACTTTCTGGGCTGAAATCACTCCTCCAGGGACAGATAGGCTGCTCAAAGCTCCCCTCTCTCACAGGTGAACAGAGAAACTTCCTTCTATTCAAGTAAGGTATGGGTAAACACAGAGATTTGTAACACAGCCCTGAATTCAGCAATAACCTGAAAACTGGACTATACTAGCTTAGAAAGGCAGGAAACAAGTATATATATATTTTTTTTCAGAAAATAAAGCAGATACAATCAAAAAAACTGACAGATATATTTTTCAAGAGAAGGATTGATCTTTCCTTATAAAACTATCTGAACATTATTAGTCCAAGAGTTCCAGTGTTTTTCGGTATCCCCAAAATCCACAAGGGTCTCTCAGATCCCCCATGAGACCCTTAGTGGATGGAAGGGATTGCATTACCAATGCTTGTGCCCAATATTTAGATCATGAGCTCAAGAAAATATTGCAGAAGGAAACCCAAATATGCAGGGATTCCTGGACCTTTTTGGAACAGGTTAACAAAATTGATTACAACATGAATAACATATTGGTCACAATAGATGGCAAAGATTTGTATGCTGTCATTCCACAAAGTATCGGCCTAGAATGGGTTGGTGATTTGTTGTTAGAACATAAAGTGGACCAAGAGAAGATAAATTTAATTCTAGAATTGTTGGAGATTATTTCTCCTTTAATGACAGATATTTTTTGCAAACAACTGAATTGGCCATGGGTTCAGCTTGTGGTGGGGCATTTGCAAACATGGTCATGGCACACTGGGAGAGGAGCTTTGTATTTCGGTCCCAACACCATTCTTGTATTAAATTGTATTACAGGTGCCAAGATGATATCAGTTTAATTTGGAAGGGATCCTCTTTGGAGTTAGACGAGTTTCTGGAATATCTTAATACCACTACTACGTTTTTACAATTTACTTGGGTTATTAATTTAGATTATATGGATTATCTTGATGTCCATTTGTATAAAGACACACACAATGGAAGGTATGCCACCAGAATCCACAGAAAAGAAACCTATTCAAATTCGTTTGTGCACTACACTAGCTCCCATCCTAAATATCAAAAGAGGTCAGCGGTAAAAGGGCAACTTGTTCGAGCTGCCCGCATGATCTCTGGGGAGGAGGATTTTATTTCAGAGTGTAGGAATTTGAAATCCATGTTCTTAAAGAGGGCTTATCCAGCTGTGTTGCTCAATGAGCTTACAAATGAAGTCATAGAGAAAAGAAGAGTAGGTCACTTTAAGCCCATAGTTGGCATTCAAATCTTAGATAATATCTCACCCAACATGGAGACGAGTAGACCAGATGAGAATAGGAGCCCCTTCCTTAGATCTTTGATAGTCACATACAGTTCTGATTCACATAGCCTGATGTCAATTTTTTACAAAAATTGGGACATTTTAATGGAGGATGTAGACATCAGAACTCACCTAGGGACAAACCAGTAGTAACATACAGGATAGGTTTTAACTTGAAAGACTTTCTTAGAAAAGGGACATACCCACACCACAGCAGGCCATCTGGTCATGTACAAATGTGGGTCTTGTAACTGGTGTCTCAAAGTTAAAACTGGTACTATGTTTACAACAACCAACATGGATTTTAATATAAAAGTGAAATATAATTGCTCTTCGAAGGCAGTTGTCTATGTGGCCACATGCGACCAGTGCCTGGTGTTTTATACAGGCAAAACGGAAAGAAAATTTAGTGCTAGAATTTATGAACATGATTATGCTATAAGGAAAAACAATTTGAACAATGCACTAGCCAGGCACACTCATGATAACATCAACCATAACTTTAGGTTATGGCTATTAACCACATGTATATTAGTGACAGGAAACCTTGGGGACTCATTTTAGAGTTAAAGGAACTCAGGTGGCAGATTTTATTGCATGCAGACACATGGTCTGGTATTAATGACAGGATGTCCATCACTCCTGTTTTAAAACTGAAGGCCCTTGAAAGGAATAAAATAGTAAAGCAAAGGATTTGGCAAAAACACTTTATTTGGTTATGATTTACAACAACTTTCTTTTAAGTCTGAGTCTCAAGATATTAATGTAAGGTTTTGAACTGCCTTGTTCCAACTTTTGACTTAGATATAATGATCTATATGTGTGTATTCTTTAGATACATATATTTTTTACACTGTCTTTAATATACATTTAGGATGAAATATAGTCACTAAAGGGTTAATTATGTGTTTTTCCCTTATTAACAATTAGCTAGTTTTTTCCCCTGTGCCCAATCAGATTGATTCCACATGTATTTAAATGGCTGCTTTGAATTTTTAACTTTGTCTGATGAAGTTAACACAGTCTTAACAAAAACGCTTACGGAATTTACCTTTATTGTTTTACTTATATTAAACCATAGTTTTCTGCATTATACTTCATGTTTGGTGCTTTTTGGGACTCTACCTGCCAGTTTTCTATTTTTATTTGGATTGTTTCAGCGTTTACTTTTTCCAGGGATTTATAGACAAGTTGCTTAGTACACAGCTATGCATCTTACACTGGTGCTAGAAAATGAAATTCATATACAGGATCAGGTTAATAACAATTTATACCCCTGTGCTGTGTATCAGTGAAGTGAACCCAAATGTTCAATAGAAGACAAATGCAAATGACTACATAAATCATACTAATGAAACTGGATAGCAAAATGAAGTTCTAATGATAATAAAATGTATGCAATGTGAACATACTCATGATTCATAAACAGCTGCAGAGGAAGTGACAAAGCATGCCAAAAATATTGTTACATCTAGCAAGAATGCTTGGAGGCAGGAGAGCTGTCACACATTGGCATACCATAGTCTTTAGTGTCACCAGTTAATGCCATATGTGAATGCTGCCATCTGATGCCAGTGTGGTTCACTTATTATAAGTTCACTGACCAAGAGATTATGGATCAGTTTAGAGGTGGATGGGATACTGTACGGTTCTTTTTTTCATATATATTGCTCACACAAAGATACAGTAGAAATGCATGGTTTTCTTATACCTCTAAACATCAAGCTATGTATAGCTTATGCCATGCTAACTACATTGACCTTTCAGACGTCAAATGAGTATATGTTTGGTATTTCACAGGTCTCAGCTTCTAGGCCACTCATCAGGTTAAGTGATATAATGCTTTTACATGTGGAGGATCATACATGGCTTCCTAATGCACAACATGGAATAGCTAATACCTTCCATGTTTTCTATGACATTACTCAGCTGCCCAAGGTACTGGGTGCCATAGATTGCATACCGATAGCAATAAAGGCTCCATCTTTGTGAGAGCCACAAATATATGTGAACACTAAGGGCTACCCTTTTGTGTGGTATGAGTAGGATCATAACCAATGTGTCCACACAACACCCAGACAGTTTGCATAATTCACATATCCAGCACTTGCCACACCTATGTCACTATTTCCTTCATATTGAAATTCTACTGGAGCATCTAGTCTTGTGGTTAATGTGCATATACAGTTGCAGGTGACATTGGATACTCATTGGAGCCCTGGCTTATGACACTTGTACAGAACTCACAGAATGTGGCTGTGCACCATTATAAAACTGTTCACTCAGAAACCTCTAATATCCTCGATCATGTGTTCAGCCTACTCAAAGCTTTATTCTGTTGCCTTGAGATGTTTGAGGTAGGCATTCCAGTATTAACCTGCACAGCCTTCAGGAAGTTCCTAGCATACTGAATATGTCATAATTTATTTATTTATTTATTTTACATTTGTTGACTGGGTTTGTCCGACTGAGCTGATAGCCCTTTTTCACCAGAGGTCCAGTGAGAAAAGCTTCACAATTTTACAAAAAGATTAATGGAAAGTTTAACACAAGCAGTAGACAAAAAGCTTCACAATTTTACAATATAAGTATAAATAGAAGTAATAAACTATAACAATACAATTTTAACAAAGGACCAAAAATTTCAAAATATCAGTTGATAATTGACGTAAGTTTTGATTGAGGAGAGAAATCAGAATAAACAAGTAGAATGGTAGTCTATAAAGATAATAGTTTTTAAGACTGAAATGTCAGCTTATAGCCTAGATAAGGGGGCTAATAAGGACTTACAGATAGGTTCATAGGTTCATAATTTAGGACTTACAGATAAAATAAAAGTAGAGGTCTATAAAGGGCAGGTAGAGGACCGTCTTTGGAATAGTAAGGTAGATTATGGAGGATAAGTACAGTAGCAGGACCAGTGACTTTTTAGGTATTCTCTGGTGACTGATTTGAATTGATTAAGCTGTTTGAGGGACCTAATTTCTAATGGCAGTTTGTTCCATGAAATAGTAGGATGGTAGCCATAGAGGTTGCATCCGATTTTTGTCTTGGGCTTGTAGATTTGTAGTAAGTCTTGGTCAGAGCTACAAAGAGACCTGATGGGATAATATTGGTTCTATAAAGAAGGCCAAGTTTTTGGTGTGTCTTCCTAATACAGTTGTTTACATGCAAGTCAAACTTAAATTGGTCATCTATGACACCTAGAAGTTTTGTGCTAGATTCAACAATGATGAAAGTGTTAGTATTAAGCACTTTCATCTCCTGTAAGAGACTTCATCAGAATACAACTTCCTACTAAAAATGAACCATTTAAATACTTTCAATAAATGACATAATTGAACCTCATTAATTCCAAAAAGTTTTATACATAACATTAAATAAACCATGTTATAAAAATGTGGAATGCATTCAAAAACCCTACTAAAATTCACATATAAACATATAGTATCTACTCACTTATAGTAATGTAAAACCCAAATTCAGATACATAAATATATCATGTTTAAAATTATATATATATATATATATATATATATATATATATATATATATATATATATATAGATATATTTCTAAAATCTATTAGCCCTTTCCCCGGGTGGAAACATTACAACTAACTTAAGCTGCCACTGAGTTTCTCTTTTCTTTAATAAGTTCTTCCAATATCCACCCCTAGGGTTCATTTTGACAATGTCCAATATTCCAAACATAAATTTCACAAACCCTGTACTAGTGAGGGAATGCTTGTACAAAGCACTGGATAATTTATGATTTTTTATATCATTGTTGTGTTCATACACTCTGTTTTTTTAACATATGTTCTGTTTTTCCCACATAATAGTGAGTATATGACACGCATAACTGCCAAATAAACTAATCTAGTGGTATAACAATTTTCCTTCTTGAATTAAATTTTTCAGAGTTTGTGAAATTTATGTTTGGAATATTGGACATTGTCAAAATGAACACTAGGGGTGGAGATTGGAAAAACTTATTAAAGAAAAGAGAAACTCAGTGGCAGCTTAAGTTAGCTGCAGTGTTTCCACCCGGTCTGAATGAGACTGTTTCCATTGCTCCCATGTTGCTGGAAAGGGCTAATAGATTTTAGTAATATATATATAATTTTAAACATGATATATTTATGTATGTGAATTTGGGTTTTGCATTACTATAAGTAAGTAGATACTATATGTTTATATATGAATTTTAGTAGGGTTTTTGAATGTATTCAACATTTTTATGACATGGTTTCTTTAATGTTATGTATAAAACGTTTTGGAATTAATGAGGTTCACTTATGATGTCATTAATTGAAAGTATTTAAATGGTTCATTTTTAGTAGGAAGTTGTATTCTGATGAAGTTTCTTACATAAGATGAAAGCACTTAATACTAATAAATTACTGGATTTTTATTTTTACTTCCTGATTGCATTTTCTACAAGGATGGTATTTCAGTTATTTTAGTGACATTTGTGTGTTTTTTGCTTGGTGTGGTGTTCCTTGGTGTTTTGTAAACGAAGGAAGTGTTATTGAGAATCAGTATAGAGAATGTGGATTTAAGGTGGGAGATGTTTTTGGGAAGAAAGAGTAAGAGTCTGTTTTTTAGGGTTTAGAATAAGCTGGTTGTTAGAGAAACAGGTTTTGACTGAGTTAAAAGATGACTGAGTAGCTGAGATAAGGTCAGAAGGGGTGTCAGTGATGGTGATGACTGCAGAGTTATCTGCATATTGTACAAGGGATGACTGAGGACAGGAGGTATGGAGTAGATTAGTAAAGATAATGAAAAGTAACGGGCCAAGGATAGATCCGTGAGGACACCCATTTTAACTGGGAGAGGAGGGGAGATAGCAGAGAGCCATCTCACTAATTGCAGTTGGCCAGTGAGATAGCTGGAAGAGAGAGACCAGATGGCTTAATGGTTAAAGTCTTCACCCCCCCCATGCACAAGGTACAAGGTTCAATCCTGACCTCTGACCAATGCCTGTTTGGAGTTTGCATGTTCTCCCTGTGTCTCAGTGGGGTTTGTCCCATGTCCAAAAAACATGCTGAGTGTTTCCATCTCAAAGTCACCAGTGAATGGAGTTTTGGGAAGCAGCACAGACTCTACATGGCCCTCCTATAGGGGGAAGTGTTGTACAGACTAACCACTTTGGGCATCTACTGTGGTGCACAGTATCCTCAAGATAGGAGAAAATGTATCACAGACTGTGCGCTGTAGCAGGGGCAGCCACTTGGTATAAAAATATGGCTTTAGGTAATTTGGTCATGTTGACTAATTTTGCTAAAAATGGGCATGGGTAGTTACCGGTGATACGTGGGTTGAGGACACGGCCTACTCTGACCCACGCCGGGGTCCCTTGCTAATGGTGGGAGGGGTATATGTTCCCCTATTGGCCAGTGTATGCTCGCCATAAAGCCCAGCAGCATCAATAAGCTACTGGCTGGCCAGTGCCTAGTTGCCCAGCCTGGGTTACCTGGGATAGCTCTGTTGAGTGAAAGCTGGATGTAAAACCAACCAACCTGCCAAACATGAACTGAGAATTGCTACGCTTAATGCAGGTTCACTGACAGGATGCAGCTTGGAAGTGGATGACATGATGATACGAAGGAGACTGGACATTCTATGTATTCAAGAGATGAGATGGAATGGCAGTGCAGCAAAACCACTTAGCTTGGGATCCAGACTCTACTACTCAGGTGGGGGACAGGCTAGAAATGGTGTAGGAATTGTGGTGAGAGAGATGCTTCAGAAGGCAGTGAGGGATATCATCAGAATTAATGACAGACTCATGGCAATCAGACTCCAATGTAATGATAGGACAGTATTCATAATATCTGCCTATGCCCCACAGCAGGGTTGTGATAGTGAGGAAAAGAGTGTTTTCAGACAGCAGTTTCAGGCCCTACTAGATAAAGCAGGACAACATGAATTGGTGTTGATAATGGGTGACTTGAATGCACATATCGGGACAGAGAAAATATGAGGACTGCCTTGGTCCACATGGATGGGGCAACAGGAATAAAGAATGAGAGGCTATTCTAGACTTCTCTCTGGCAAATGGCTTGATAGTAGCCAACACATGGTTCAGAAAGAGAGATAGTCGCAAGATAACATACAAGAGTAGCCAACATGCAACTCAGGTAGACTTCCTCCTAGTAAGGAAAAGGCACTGGGATAGAATCCATGATTGCAAAGTCATCCCCAGTGAAACAGTCGGCCCAGAGCATAAACCACTAGTTGCCACAATCAGCTGCAATCAGTGGTCAGAGAAGGCTCTAAGGTCAACAGAGACCAGGCTGAAGACCTGGAAGTTGACTGGAGAGAAAGTACAGCAGTTCAAGGAATTACTCAGGGCTCTAGCACCCCAAGAAGAGGAGGAAATAGATGGAGTTGAAGAAGAGTGGCAGTGCCTAAAAACAGCATATGTTAGGACTACAGAAACGATATGTGGCTAAGCCAGGTATGGAAATAAGGTACATAAGGAAAGCTGGTGGTGGAATGCAGAAGTCCAGGAAGTCATCAAAAAAAAGGAGTGCAGGAAGAAGTAGGCAACAGAAAAGACTGACCAGGCTAGGAAGGACTACTGGTTGGCTAACAAAGAAGTTAAGAAAGAAGTTGCAATAGCAAAGAATAGGGCATCAGAGTCACTCTACCAACTTCTGGAAAGTGAGTCAGTAAGGAGCACAAAGAAACTATATCAGGTTGCAAAGCAAAGACAGAAAGATAAAGAAGATAGACTCCCTTCATAAGGGATGCCAGTAACAACCTGCTCACCAGTCCACAGGGCATCAAAGGCAGATGGAAGGAGTATTTCCAGCAGCTTCTGAATGAAGAAAAGCCCACAGAAGCTGTACTGCCCCGGAAACAGCCTACGATGAGAGAAGAAGAGGGAGCCACCTTAGAAGAAGTAAGAACAGCACTATGGAAGATGAAATCAGGGAAAGCAGCAAGCTCAGATGAGGATAAAAATGCTGGGTGAGTTAGGGGAGAAATGGCTTCTGAGGGTACTAATAGCAGTGTGGAGAGAAAGGCATATCCCAGATGACTGGAGAATAAGCATACTTGTGTGGTGTACAACAACAAAGGGAACATCCACACAACTGTGGGCAGTACAGAGACATCAAACTCCTACCACATTGCATGAAAGTTCTGGAGATGGTGATAAACGGATACGCAGAGGAGTAGAATGTAAGATGGGAAATGAGCAGTTTGGATTCAGATCAGGATGCAGCACAACTGACCTGATGTTTGCATTGAGACAGATACTTGAGAAGAAGCTAGAGATGAGGAGAGAGTCCAACTGGGCATTCCTAGACTTGGAGAAAGCATATGACAAGGTCCCAAGAAAGTTGATCAGGGCAGTACTGAGGTGGTTTGAAGTCCCAGAAACACTGGTAGCATTAGGCTATGTACAAGGACCCAGTGTCTCAATACAAACAGTGTTCAGCCTCACAGAGGGGTTCCCAGTGGGAGTGGGTGTACACCAGGGTTCAGCTCTGAGCCCACTGCTGTTCATACTAGTGATGGAGTACATTAGCAAACAGGTAAACAGCTTCAAGTATCTGGGAGGGGTGGTTGAGGAGAAGGATAGTCTGAATGAAGAAGTCAGAGCTAGAATCAGAGGGGCTGAAGCCAACTGACATAGAATATCAGGTGTAGTCTATGACAGAAGAATGCCAAAGAAGCTGAAAAGTAAGGTGTACAAGATAGTGGTGCAACCAGAAACATGGGCAGTGCAGGCAGAACAGTTGAAGAAGCAAGAAGTGATGGAAATGAAGTGCCTGAGAAAGGTGGTAGGATGCACACTATGGGACAGACGAAGAAATGAGGACATAAGAGCAGAATCCAAAGTAGCTCCAATTGCAGAAAAGATCAAAGAGAACAGATTACGGTGGTTTGGGGACAAGTGTAGAAAAGCAGAAGACAATCTGGTGAGGAAGATTTGGGACAGACAGGAAGAAGGTAAGAGGAAGCGTGGGCATCCAGCAAAGAGGTGGATGGATTGTGTGAAAGAAGATCTGCAACGGTCAGGTATGAATGTTGAAGAAGGCAGGAGTGTAGCACTGAATTGAGAGAGTTGGTGACAGTTAACATGATGCCCCGACCCCATGTAGAAAAAATAGGAAAAAGGGGGCTGTTGATGAGTGAGCTAGCTGGAAAACCAAGTGACAGTAGTAGTAGAGAAGTTAAGGTTAACCAGTTTGGTCAATAAACTAGAGTGGGAGACAGTATCAAAGGCTTTTGAAAGGTCAATAAATAAGGAAGAGACAAGTTTGTTGTTGTCTCTGGCAAGAGAAATAGTGTTAATGAAGGATATAAGGGCAGTGGTATGTTTTGGGCGAAAGTTGTGTTGTGTGGGTGTGAGCAAGGTTTCCTGTAGTAGGTATTGCTTGACTTGTTTATGTATGCATTTTTAAATATTTTAGAGAGCGGTGAGAGGATAGCAATAGGTCTGAAATTAGAGATTTCAGTGAAGTTACCTCCTTTATGTATAGGTTGTTGTTTGTCTTTTTGGCTTTTCCTGGTAAGGGGTCACCACAGCGGAACTCTGGTCCACTAATGATTGGCAGTAGATGCTTATGGTGCCGAGTTGCCAGCCTGACGCCCAACCTTCAGCGAAGGCACGCCCATTCATGCATGTCTTTCGGAGGCCACTCGACCACGGGGAGGATATGCAGACTCCACACAGAAGGCACTCCCTGCACACTAGCTGAGAATTGAACGGGAGAACCTCTTGCTGCGAGGCAGCAATGCAACCACTGTACCACTGCGGCTTCCTCTATAGGTAGAGTGTAGAATTCTTTCCAGATAGCAGGGACTTTTGATTCAGAGATGGAGCAGTTTATCAGGATAGACACAGGAATAGCATGTCAGCTGCTGCTTGAAAGAAATAGGGAGGAACATTGTCAGCTGATATAGAACAAGTTTTTACTTTGGAGAGTAAGGATTTAATATAGTGAGTAGGTACACATTTAATGGAAAAGGTGTTAGAAAAATTTAGAGAAGGAGAGGATTCAGAGGAGTTTTTAGTGTTAGTAGTAGACGGGACAACGTTTATTATCTTTGAAATGGATTCAATAAAATAGGTGTTGAAAATGGCAGCAGTTTCTTCTGGTGTGTTGTTTGGGCAAGAGTTGGGAGAAGAAGGGTTACCAGGATGCAGTATTTGATTAATTGAGTTCCAACATTTTTTGGGATTTGATCTTTGCTCAGTGGAGGTAGGGGGTTAAATAGAAGTCTTTTTTGTCTTTATTGATATGTTTTTTTGTCAGATTTCTGAGTTCTTTATATTTTTGCAAATGAGTTGGGAGCTTGGTTTTTACCCATATTTTCCACATCCTTACTCTAGTTTTTATTAAGTTGCAGGTACCCTTGGTCATCCATGCAGATATATTTGATTTGATATGAACTGTGCAGAGAGGAGCAAGTGAGTTAAGGATGTTTAGGTAGGTAGAGCTGAATGAGTGGACAGTTTTATCTATGGGGAGTTGGGTTAGATGTGTTCAGTTAATTCTGGAGAGGTGGGTGTTACAAGTCTTTGGGCAGAAGTTAGATAGTTTGTGACAGGTTATGCATCTATGTGGCCTAGTGAAGTGAGGAGTAAATCTAAGAACATTTACTGGGGAGTGATCGCTTAGGGAGTTGGGTAGGGTTTCAGGGTTATGATATTTGCAGGGATCTGAGACTAATATCCAGTCAATTAGAGAGGTAGGGTTGTGCGATTTGTGGGTATGGGTGGGTGCAGATATTAGTTGTGTAAAACCATGTAAGTTAATGCATGAAGTAGAGTTTGGTGAGTGGAGACTTAGCCAGTTTATGTTTACATCCATGAGGAGGATGGTTTCATTAAGAATATGTTGAGAAAGGTAGGGGAGAATGTTTTTCGAAGGGGAATGTTGTCCCATGGAGGAATGTAGATAGCTGAAACAGTGATAGTGGTATAATTAGTATGCTTAAAGTTAGCCATCAGAAGTTCAGCAGGTGGAAAGGATGGGATAGGTTTGTTAAGACTTGTAGAGTAAGATGGTTAGAGTAGATAATGACAACTCTATCCCCTTTATTCTTTTGGTGATCTAGTCAAACTATATTGTATCCAGGAGGGAGAATATCTCTGTCAGGGTTTTGAGGTTTCAGTCAAGTTTCTGCTAGGTTGATTATATCTGGGGTGTGATTGGCAATCCAGGCATGGAATTCACTGACTTTATTTAGGACACTTCTAGAATTCATTGAGTAAAATTATATATATTTTTTGGAAGAGTAGGGGCTACTAGGTTTGAAAAAGTAACATTATCGGTGTGGGGGGGGGGGTTGGGACATGGGTTTGGATGAATGTCACCTGATAGAAGTAGAGTTTTAGGGGAAGAAGTATAGTTTTCAGTTAGACGGGTAATAGAAGAGATACTTTATTTTAGTTTTTATAAAGATAGTGGGGGAAGGAGGAATTTTGATTTTGGGAAGGAGAGTATTCAAAGGAAAGATAGATGAGCAGATAGAGAAGGATTGCAGTTGGTATGAGAAGACATTAGCATGAGCATTTGTGGGATAAAAGTTTACTGGTGTTAGGTGGGTATTATAGGATGTAATAATGTAAAGAAAAGTTAAGGGAGGCAAGTAGAAAAAGTTTGGGTTGAGAAAGCCATTGTTAGGGGGAAAGTCAGTTGTAGATAACGAGTGGTAATGGTAGATTTTTAAGAAAGGTAAGGTTTAAGACCTGCAAAAGGTCACCAGTAGGAGGAGTCAGGATAGGGGAAGTAATAGGGGCTACAGGAGTCCAATTTGTTATGTGTGTGTGTGTGTGTGTGTATGGGGGGGGCAAGTTATGATTGTGCCAGGAACAGGAAGGGGTAGTTCTGGAGTGAGGGGAAATATTGACAGCTGGGTAAAAAGAAAATGATATGGGGGAGTATTGGAATGGGGGTGGGTAGGGGAGTGGAGTGAGCCTGAGCATATCAAAGGTGAATAGAGTGGGGCTACCCCTAGGTCGCGAGTCCTCACGGAAAACAATCAATCAGCAAGTAAAAAAAAGCACTTGAATGGCAGGTAATTCAGAGAAAGCTGTAAAGTCTGTGAAACACTAGTCTGTTCTGGGGACAAGCTTGTTGGTAGCCGTAGGGCTTAGAGATATAGGGGAAGTCATAAAAAAGACAGGGATGTCTTTTGTGATGTAGTTAACAGCAACCTGAACTAAGTTAACAAAGCTAGGAGTGGATAGCTGGTGTTCCTGGTAACGTGCTGTCCTAAGGAAGTAAGTACAATATAAATAAGTTTAACTGCAATTGTAGGCTAGTCACTTAGTTATACTTTGTCACTGAAATTGGTTAGAGGTCCTTGTATGATTTGGGGGGGACTCAGTCATTGGCAGGACTGTTTTATCAATGTCTCACTCTAGGTTTACAGCTGGGAAGGGGCTGGGCAAAACTAGGAATGGAAAATTGAAAAGAGAAGAATAAAAGATAATCAGAAGCACATATACTTGGAGAAATGCAGCAGACACACTCACACACACACACGCACACGCACACGCACACACACACACACACACACATATATATATATATATATATATATATATATATATATATATATATATATATATATATATATATATATATATATATATACTAAGAAAATAGCTTGTACATTTAAGTCTACAGCCTGGTATCCACACTTATGTATAGCAGCTTATTGCCTGCCTAACATATCATCATACACAGGTATAATATATGAAGCAATTATTATACAGACACTAAACAGTGGTAGCAGTGTTATATGATACAAACAAAGTTAGTAAGATATGTCTATCCATGATACACTAAGCAAATAGCATTATGCAAGATCAGCTCTATTCCATGAAGTGAAGACAATATATGCAGTTACATTTTAGGTTTACAGTGTACCATCAACGACAGTAACCCATGCCACAGTTACAAGTCACACTAGTAGTTCTAGGTAATCAGCATACCAAAACAGATTAAGCCACCATAATTTAACTGTACAAATCAAGTGGTCATATCTAGCCTTATTGTGCTAGTAGGTATACATTGAACTACCATCAAGATCTTAATAGAAGTTTTACAGTTTGGCCTGGTATAGAAAGAAACAGTAGATTGCAAGCCGGGTAGACTTACCTGAAGAGCAAGCTACCTTGGGAGAATGTTCAGCAAGGGGGGATAGTTTAAAAATGGCACCCGTTGTTACAGAGCTGAGATATAACTTAGCACAGAATAATATAGTTCTGAAGAGAGATGCTGGGCAGTCCCTGATTACTGTTATGGTCAGACTACCCACAGACATGGCCAGCAGAAAAAGCACCTTAACACCATCACTTGATGAAAGTCTGATGGAAAAGCAACAACCAGCATCGATATTCCACTCCCCATACAGCAACAGGTGTAGTATATGACATCACTGGCAACAAGGTGATATCTAATTCAGATGTGTGGGCCCCACTGACAACATAGTAACAATACAGTGTCACAAGAAGCAAACATGATATATGCAATATAAATATCAGATTATGCTGGTTAGCATGTGGTCAAGCCCCACTATGCATTAGATAATCCCACATTTTCCACACAATAGGGAGGATGGAGTGAGTCACTGTTGTCATCATGTGCTTAGGTAGCTAGGAATACAATGCCACATGTTCTTGTACACACACATTGGGTCAGAGGGATATCTCTGGAGTTTTAGACAGAGTCTCGGTGATGGATATTCTGCATCATATACAATTTACTCATGCAGTGGGGGGTGTGTGTGGTTCCACTAAGTGATCAAGGACTGATCCAGAGGTAGGTGTCCTGAGGTGATGGTATTTTGCCTCATAGATAATTTCCTATTGTGATTTATTTGGTGTTCCACTACACAATTATTATCTGTGGCCACTACATTGGCTTTTTGCACTAGGGCCTGTGACCTGTATGAGGTCAATTCATGAGATGTCCTATCAGTGAAGCGGAAGAGTCATGGCAACCCATGATGAGAAGTGATGTAACATGGTTCATGTAAAAGTGTTGGTGAGAACTGTATGCTATGTCACAGCCTTCCTACAAGGTCACCCATGGAACATTTTATCTCCTAACTCTAGACAACACTACATAAGAGTGTAGCGGTTGTTGTTTTGGAAATCCTTCATGTGGATATTGATATGGCAGTGGTATGTCTCATCACAAGCTTCATCAATCCAATTACTGCTGCACCCTCAGCCTGCATCTGTTCACAGATACCACACAATACAGCAGTAATGCCCATGCCAGACTAGGATGCAGTATATTGTTCTTTGATGAAATTGTGGCTTATCTGTTGATTGGTCAAAGTACCACCTATATACCAGAGGCAACTTGTGAGATGTGATGACATTGACCACCATTGCTATTCTGTGAAATGGTGTGTATATCCACTTTAGATCAACTGTGCTCGTCTCCTACTGCAACTATAGCAGGAACATCAGTTGTGGTTGGAGCCATGGTGGATGGTGATCACTCATACTGTTCAGGCTCATATACTTGTGAGGCCCCACCTTCAGCTTGTAATGAAGGTGAATGCACACACAAGTTGGAGACAGCGTACTGTGCAATCAGAGTGCACCCAGGTATCTGTGCTTCATCCTCATAATCTGGTCTGACACAGGTGCAAACATCATCCTGCCACTGTGTGCAGCAGCCTTTAGAGGTGTCACTATAGCACATTTTGTGAATACACAGAAAAGAATCACACGAGAGTGAGTATAGACACTACCCTTGTGGCAGGCAGGCTAAGGAAGTCCATGCAAGATGTTCCATACAAATCCAGCCTACCTCTGCTGTTATCCTGATATGATTATTTACCTGATGTACCTAAAACAAGACATAGCCAGCAGTTGCTGTGGTCAGCCTATGGTGTCTCTGTACAGTGCAACTTTATGAAACTCAGATGTAAGAAGTACGAACCTGGGGCATCATCCATGGAAACATAATGACTGGTTTCATCCTTATGTCAGTGTCGACTTCTCCATCTTTTGCACTACAATTAGTGACCCTCTGCAGGGACACAATAAACTCATCTGTCTCTGTCAACTTGTTCCCATGTGGCTCCACCATGGCTGACTTATCAGGTTCAATGAAATGTGCCTTTGCCTTGGCATAGAATGTTAGTAAGATGCTTATGACACTGATGAAAAGTATGATTGTTTCCCTTCATGACATAACTGGCTGCCATGCTAGGTCATGTAAAGATTGGCCAGCACCTCATATCCCCAGTAGAAGCCCTCCATGTGTCCTAAGTGTCCTTGTTTCAGGTCTTCATTGGACTGAAATCATCAAGTCTCTGCCATCCACCTCATCTTTCAGACTTGCAGACATCTGTGAATGAATGACACACAGCTGTAGACAATATGGTCTTGAGGCTGGTAGAATGACAGCTACAGACAAAGGGGTCACCTATTTGTATCATATTATAATCAAAGGGGCAGCTGTCAGAACATGCCACATGAAAACTGCAGGAGAAAGCTGTGTCAATACATACAGTTGGTGTGCATGCCAGCAGGTAAATATAGGGTACTACAAACATCCCTGCTTCTGATAACTGGGGTTGCCTTGGTATCCACTGGTAATACAACCTTACTATACAACATGTTGAGGGAAATGTGTATAGGCTTATGATTGCTGTCATTACCAACAGAAGCCAATATATACATTAGACAGGCCATGATAGTATTGTATCAGGAATGTACAGGGTCACGCTTTCCTGATCTTGTGTGCTACATTGTTGTCAGTAACTTCTACAAACATGAGACAGAGGTGACCACATTTATTCCTGTTGCTACCCTTTTGGAATTTAAAGGTAAGTGGAACAGAACACATTCTGATGAAGGTAGACAAAACACAACTTACTGCATACTTTCTGAGTACTGAGTGCCTACTCAGACTGCCTACAGATCCAGATCATGTTATTATTCATCCTAGTAATGCTGCCAAAATATGCAGCAAAGTGTCCCATATCTATGTGTTTTAATCTAGGAGATGGCAGAATACTTCCAAAACTATGCAAATGTATACCTATTTGCTCAGTACATGAGTAAATTAGGTCTGGAGGCATGAATGTACACGAATCACTTATTTTGCTGTGGCACATCTGTGGTATACGGTGTAGCCTATTGCCTATGTGCACCTCTAACAGCTTGTGGCCAAGAGCTTGTGCTACAGACCTGCAAGAGTATGGGCAGTGAACCACTTTGCATGTTGCTGCACTGTAATAATGAAGGTGTAGACAGGATTTATAGGCCACTATCTTACTCTTCAGGAAACTAACACCACTTCCAGAGAATTGTGAGAAACACACCTTCTGCTAGTGCCCACAGACAGTACTGTGTATGGCACATAAAGGACAGCAAAGTAATGCTTTTTATCTTTCATTGTGATTTCATGGAGAAATTTCTGGGCTCCTATCATGCTGCATCTTGGATGCTTGCTATAAACTGGTTGAGGAGTTGTCCAAAGTCATAGCTAACAGCAGCAGGATGGGAGACGAGTGCAGGCATCACTTTGATGTGGAGCAGGAACACTGTTGATCTCCATACTTGTGAATTGGAAGTTAGGCTGTTGGAGCTGCTGGTGGCACTAACTCTAATAAGCCTACTACAATTCATGAAGGGTTCTGCATTGCCCATGCTTGGGGTCATGCCAGAGCATATCATGGTGACTGCTACTTGGAGTGACCTCATATACACTTGTGCCATATTCTGTTTATATATCTTAAAATACACATAGGGAGTGTACACTGACCCACAATCACACTGCTAATGAGAAATGTTTTTGAGAATGTATCTGTTGTTTTAACATCTCACCTTATAGATATGGTTCTCTAATATACCCTTTCTCTTTCTGCATGAGCTGAGTATGATGGAAATTGGGGTAGGAGGTAGGGGAGAAGGTTTCGGTCAGTCATGTTCCCCTCACAAATACTGACATGTCTGTTAAATTATTCAGTCCAGTGCCAATTTAGATTTATGTATGACTACTTTCACATTTTATTCCTTTTGCAGGACTGGATGACAGATTTGTTCCACAGTTACTGCCACTGTATCTCTCCCTGTTGAGGTAGTAACTAAGGTACATGAAGGTGATAAGGCCTGGAGTGCCTTGTTGTAGGGGTTGTTCAAGTCCCCAATAGAAGGTAGCCTGTCTGCTTTGCATGAGGTGGCCCAGACACAGCTGGATTTAGCTGTGGAGGTTGTGGTGGCAAGGATAGTGGGGAGATATATGTCCTGAGTGGAAAGCCTTGTACAGTGAATTGCACAGTTATTCAACTTAGCAATCCCTACCGTCATGCCAGCAGTTGTGAATATGTTCCATACCACCAGCCACCTTGATCCATCAGGTGGTGACAGATTCCTGTAATGTGTCTGAGGGCTGAGAGGGGGCATTGCATGTCAGGAGCTCATACTCTACTCTACCTTCTACACGTGCTCCCTTCCTCTTGTGACATGTCATATACCCACTGCATTATCCAACCTTACACATCTTCATTTGTCTACCATCTGTCTGCCACATTTCATCACAGGTATCCTCAACTTATTGTGTGCACTTCAACCCCTGTTTGCCTCTACATTTCTGTGTTTGCATATCAGTCTGAACTCACTGTCCTATCCATGTTTCCTACCCTACTTTTTCTCTTTCTTTTTTTTCTATAAAAAAGTGGCCTCACTCCTGCAAAAAAGTTGCCCTCTCCCCATGGTACACATTCCTATATATTGCCTTTTCGTGTGACCCTCTTCTTGTTCTTCTCCCTTTTCCTACTTATCTGTATACCTATTTATTTGCCTTTCTATGAATCGAGCAGTGCAGCTGCAAACAAAATGTGGCTACTTAGCTGTCCATTCTGCTTGGTGCCATCATGCTGAGGGACTTGGTAACCAATATATGTAGCATAACTGCTGCCATCAGTGCATTGTATTGAGATATATTGGTATAGGTTCCTAGGTTCATAGGGCAATACTAGGCTATTGGCCTGGAGGCTCTTATAAGCCTAGCCAAGAATTTCACTCATGTTCCTACAAAGTCAGCACCAGTTTTCACTGTCCAGTAGGGACACAGGTGAGATCTCAGGGGTATATTTTCTGTTTTCCATCTGGTATTATTTCACATTTTCTGTTCTCAAGATGTCATGCTGTGTTGTGCACAGTCTCTTGATGGGTTATATTTTACACTTTTGTGTATATATTTCACTGCAGTGCTGCGCCTAGCTGAACCATTTCACTACCCAGCTAAGTCTACTTGCAGAGCAGCTTTATAGGGACCCCTACTGTTTATAGTAGGTTGATAGGTGAATACTAGGCTAACTGCCCTGAAGGGCCATTTTAAGCCTAGCCAATAAACCAAGGTCAGGATCAAACTCTGTACCTTGTCTATGAGGTGAAGACCTTAACTATTTGTGCGAAACCCACCCCACCTGCCAAATTCACACTTCGTCACTGGGTAGCCGATTAGCACATAGACGGTTAAACCTAAAAGATTTCTGGTGTACACTGTGGCATTGTACATTTGTGTGTGGGGTTTGCTGTCACATCAGGGATGAAGGGAGGCTTGCCCCTGGAAAAAAGTTTTTTTGTGTGTTTAGTGACCTTTGGAGTTTCACAGCTTTGATTGGTGACTACCCAAGGTTTTAGACTTTTAAGGTTTGAATAATTGTGTCTCAGTTACATAAGATGCAGTTATGCACAGCGGACTCCTCTACATGGTTTATTTACATACCCTCTACAGCATGTCTCTCTGAATCCCAGCCAATGTCTGTCACAAGACAGTGTAGTACAGCACATAAACATTACCTTACACAACATACAATATATGTAGTGATCCCAGTAGCACTTCCATCAAGTTTCTTGTGCCCTCAGCTTCCAAAGAAAATGGAATAATACCAGTTTGTGGTACAGGAAGATCCAAGTGATCCCAACTGCAGACATCAATTTTTGTTTATATGTTATATATCATAGCTGGCACTAAATATATCCTCACATACTAAGGTGATCTGATGTTCTTCCATGGCTTTAGATGCTACCTGTGTGCTATGTGCAGATTTCCAGGACTAGATCACTAATGTTGTCACATACTTATGACAATGGATTGATGTCATACTCATTCATGGTGGTGGCTGTCACCAAGGTCAACATATCAAGGGTCCCTAGATATGTGACAACAGAATTAAAGAAACAGGTATAGGTAAGCAAATACTAATAGTGTACACAGCACAGAACAAAGTATGCATTAGACATCTCAGAATACACACACACACACACACACACACACACACACACACACACACACACACACACACACACACACACACACACACAAACACATATACCTTACTTGTGGAAATGGACAATTCACTCAAAGGGTGGTATGGCCTTTGAGACAAAACCTTAAAAAGCTCTTCTTGCTAATTGTATCTGCTCAGGCATGCATTGCTGAAGTAGAATGCCAAATAACCAGGTGGAAGTAATGGTAGCAGTGTAATCAAAGCCCTCTGAAATACATGCTGTGAGACAGCTTGTTATGAACTTGGAGTTGTGCTATGACCTGTGGTGTACCCCCACAGCTACTGAATAGCCCTTTACCTGATGTGGCAGTAAGAGTGACTTCTAAAATATGAAACAGCCATGTAATAACTTCCCAGTTTGTACCCACAAATACCTATCTGCCAGCAGCACATGCAATTTCTGGTACTGGCACCTACAATTCCTTATAGCTGGCCACTAAGTTGTTTAAACCAGCACATGTATAATGTCTCTATCCATTCATAGCTGGTCTTGTATCTGCTGATCTGTCAGTCAGTGAGAGGGCCCCTGCTGGTATTAATTTTTGCTGTGCATGTGGACAGGTTGCAATCCTAGGCATCTGCATGTTAAGGCAATTTATTAGTTTATTTACATTTATTTATTCTTTGTTGACCAGGTTAATGTCACTGCATCAGTGGTCTCTTCAGGGGAGCCATGTGGTTGCATTTATACTGACTAGAGGAAATTTGGCCACAGTACCAGGGAAATTTCACTCCACTCTTTTTTTAAGCACCATGGGATCATTTACATTTATGTGAGCTATCATCCATTCACGTAGATGGGACTTTGGTTTAATGTCTCATCCAAAGAACAGAGATGCTGTTCAATGAAAAGCTACTATTGCCAACATATCTGTTTGCAATACCACAATGTTTGGTGGGCTGTTGGCATGTATATTCAGCCACAACTGCCAAGGCCATTTTGTGCTTGATGACTGTGAATCATGTACTGTTTTTCTCCATCCTCATTTATACGTATTATGTACTCAGTAGACTACACTTTTTCATTTACTTATCTTTATGCACTAATTTGCATACCTTTTTCTGCACATTGCAATCCATTGCACAATAGCACACACAATAGCACTACATGCATCTATAAACTGCAGCCTAGCTTTGAGTTCTGTTTTTCAGCAAAATAAAACACTGAGAACTTTGCTAATTGCCTGTGATGATTTCTCATTGTTAGAAATGTTAGATAACTTTCCCGCTTTGGACATAATAATTGTATAACTGTGACATTCCAAAGACATGCAATAGGTGGACTGGACACTCTAAATTAGCCATAGGTATGAGTGTGCATATGAGTATGTGGTATGGAAGAACCACTGTGCCAGGGCTGGCTACCTGCGTTGGATTCTTTGTCCTATCTGTCCTTTACATGCTTTCCCCAGTTATATATTAGAAGTAATAGGTTCATAGGTAGGTAGGTACTAGGCTATCTGCCCGAAGGCATTTATAAGTCTAGCCAGAATCTGTTGACTTATGCCAGCCCCTTAGATTAGGTCCCTGTGTCTCTGTCCAGCAGAGCCATTGAAGTGATCCCGCGGTATACTTTCTGTTTCCCATCCACTCGTCAAGGTTTCTCTTGAAGAGGGTTAGCGAGGAGCTCCGCCTAATTTAGATTGGAATCTTGTTCCAGAGCATGGGAAGGCTCTGGGACAGGAATCTATCCCTCCAGCATGTCCTATTTATTGTTGTGGTGAGGTTTAGATCCCTAGAGCGTGTGGCTCGAGGGGATATAGTTTTCTTTAGGTGGAGGGTGTCCATCAATTCTGGGTTGGACATAGCCTTGTATGTCAGGCAGAGATCACCTCTGATTAGGCGGTATGCAACTGAGTACAGCTGGAGTTTCTTTAGTCAAGCTGCATAGGGCATCTATTTGAGGCCAGTGATCATCTTGGTGAGGTACTTCTTTGATCTTTTCAGCTGTTGCAGGTGTCTTTTAAGGTACATCCCAAATGGGGCATTGTACTCTATGATGGGTTTGATAAGTGATGCGTAGAGGGGCACAATGACCTCTTTTGATCTGGATGCAAACCCTTTTGTGATTAGGTGGGCCACATAGAAGGATTTTCTAACCACTTTGGCAATGTGATTGTCAAAGGAGAGGTTACTATCTACTTGGGTCCCCAGATCCCTTATTATGTCTTCGTATTTAGGGGGCTACCACCTATGTGGTAGTTTGTGGGTACTATGTTGTTTCCAAAGGGGATGACTATGCACTTTTTGGCATTTAGCTTGAGGCCATGATTTTGACACCAGGTATCTCTCTCAGTGAGACCCTTTTGGAGGATGTCTGTGTCAGCCAGAGAGTCAATTACAGCCCCTAGTTTGCAGTCATCTGCGAACTTGGTCAGCCATAGTCCTCCTGTGAATGTCAACCTATACTCTCTTCTTTATTTAAATTCTGTTCTGAAAACACTGAGCATGTAAAAAAATAATTTCTGTTATTTTGTTTATTAACTTACCAAGTATGATTGTCCATTTTTATGTAATTTTACACTTTTTAATAACTTGTCACCCATCTATTTAATATGTTTGGACTTCATATCTCCTTTAGGGCCCCTCTGTCATATTTAGTCCCCAAATCAACAAGTCTGTTTTGTTTCTGGACATTAAGTGACTCCTCATGAAAATGAAACTGAACATTTTCCTTGCTGGTATGAAGACATAACTAAATGACTTAAATAGAGATTATTACATAGCAGCTGTTCATTTGTGAGCTTAAATACCTTTTTACACTTTAAATTCCATTAACATGATTTGCAGGTTTAGACTGCTATCTTGGAGAAGGAAATGTATACCAGTCGATATACTGCAGGACGGCTTCTCTAAACATCGACAATGTAGTCACTGTGGACAGGAAATTGTCATATATTTTCTTAACATAAAAACAAAGGATTAATGTCATAAAATTAATACTCTGGTGAACTCAAAGATGCAATGTTTGCTAAAATTTCAAAAGAAGAATAGTTATATTTGAATTTGGAAACTTTCTAATATTTTAATAAAATCAGCTGGCTATGACACAGAACTGTAACAATGATGGTATAAAAATATAAGAAGAAAATATCTGAAATGTTAAATGATTAACTTGTTTATCATAAGCTGCCTTTTGGCTCACTCAATGTGTATTGGCAAGAGATGTTAGGAATACTCCAAATCTTTCCATCAGTGAAGAATGCTCGATGTTATAATGACAAATAGTATTTATCTTACCTCATTACTCTTTGTCTGTTTGCTCTTACTAAGTGTTTGAATACAGTAGCAGGGATTCATGAAAACCTATTTATTATGCTAAGTTCATGTGCATGAAGATTTGCAACAATTACGTAGTTTGCAGTTTAGTTATTGGAATATATTAATGACTATATAGTCAGCCATATCATATGTCAATAAAGCAAAAAATCATGGTGGAGTAATTCAGAAATATATAAACCAAAAGCGAACATGTCATGATTGCTTTAGCTCTGAATTCCAACATATGCTAGAATACAGACACAGAAAAAACTTTAAAAAATGTTAGGTGTTGGCGCAGCCATTATAAACCTATATCTGCAAGAGGATCTCATGCAAAATGCTGCTGTTCCCAGACTTTGTCCTAGAAGGCGGAGGGCATTTAGTTCACTTTTGACCTACCTGTCATAGGAATTTGTCTGGGTTTCTGCACTTACTGAACAGCCTAGATACTGTAGATTTGAGTAGGCATGTGAATGCATCCTACAGAGTGGACTAAATGAAACTGAAATAAGAAGACTGCTATAGGGTAGACAGCGACACCATTCAGGAAACTGTGCACATCTATCGGCCCCATCTGTGGCACTATGGAATTGTGAAGAACCCACCCCAGTGAATATTAAGGTATGTGTTAGGTTCTGTATTTTAGTTATAGGGTCTTTTTAGTAGCCTACAGGCCACATAGTGTGACGGGTAATTCAACCTTTTGGTAACACTCACATGGTTACAGGAATTTGGTCCCTCAAGCCCACTTTTAGGGGAGCCATATCAGTTCTAACACAATGCCCTAATCATCCCTTGAAATTTCTGCTTTTTGACACCTATTTTATGACTTCATCTGTGGCATCACCTAACACACAGGTGTATAGAATATAAACTTATATAGGCAGGTGTTTGATTCTGGGAAAGTGTAACTCCTGTGAGTGTGCAGCATTATAGTAACAGGCACAGTTGGTTTATTCAAGAGATCTGATGTGTACAGTTCCAGATAGTGGGGAAGTTATAAATAGGAAAGAGAAAGCTGAAATGTTGGACTGCCTTTTATGGCAGCCATATACATTCAAACACAATGCTCAAGTTATCTTTTAAAGTGTGGGTTTTGTGACAACTGTGATGACTTCTCCCATGGTGTCAGTGGTTAATACACAGTTCTGGAGAATGTGGACTTTGATCATCAGGTGCTCAAATCCAGTAATTTCTAACCACTGTGGGGCTGTGGTAGAATACTGACAGGCATGAGTGGATTAATCAATATAAGTGACAGGGATAATTCAACCTAGTGGAGACAGTTACCTAGCTAAATGATTCTAATCCCTCAAAATCCATTTTGGGGAAAACATGTCAATTTAAACACACTTTGTGTGCTTTCTGACAGCTGTGCTATCAATTATTTTGTGGCATCAGAGGGTAATTCACACTTCTACAGAATGTGGACTGATATCAGCAGAGATTCAAATCACTTGTAAATATTTTGCTTGTGTCTGACATTAGTGATAGGCAGAACTGACTTACTGAATGTATGTGATGTGGATAATTCTACATTGCATGGACATTTACACAGCTATGGATTTTAATCTGTCACACCCCTTTCATGGAAAATATATACATTCAAATATAGTGTTAAAGTCATCTTTTCTAGTATGTGTTTTCTATATTCTAGAATTTTGAATCTAGCAATGTGTAAGTAAATACTAACAGACAAGAATGTATTACACAAGTGGTGTGATATGACTCAATCAAATTAGGGGTAACATTGCCACAAGGGATGGGTTTTCATTATCCATTAATTTTATTTCTTGAAAATTAACCTTATTTAGTCAAATACCCTGCTCAAGATGTTCCTTCTAATGTTTACTTTCTAACCACTGTGATTGGAATTATTCTGGGTTTCAGCATTTACTGAACAGCCTAGAGACTGTAGACTTAGGTACTCATGTGTTTGCATCCTACAGAGTATTAGTAGCATGACATATACTACCAAATGATAATAAGCATGTGTTTACATCTTACAGAGTATAAGTAGTGTATACTAACAAATAATAGGCATGTGTTCACATCCTACAGAGTATAAGTAGTATATACTACCAAGTGATAACAGGCATGTGTTTGCATCCTACAGAGTAAAATTAGTATGACATATACTACCAAATTATAACAGGCATGTGTTCACATCCTACAGAGTATAAGTAGCATATATAACCAAATAATAGCAGGCATGTGGTCACATCCTACAGAGTATAAGTAGTATATACTACCAAATGATAACAGGCATGTGTTCACATACTACAGAGTATACGTAGTATATACTATCAAATGATAGCAGGCATGTGTTCACATCTTACAGAGTATGAGTAGTATATATAGCCAAATGATAGCAGGCATGTGTTCACATCCTACATAGTATGAGTAGTATATACTACCAAATAATAACAAGCATGTGTTTGCTTATAACCTACAGAGTATAAGTAGTATGACATATACTACCGAATGATAATAGGCATGTGTTCACATCCTACAGAGTATACATAGTATATACTACCAAATGATAACAGGCATGTGTTCACATCCTGCAGAGTATAAGTAGTATGACATATACTACCAAATGATAATAGGCATGTGTTCACCTCCTACAGAGTATACATAGTATATACTAACAAATGATAACAGGCATGTGTTCACATCCTGCAGAGTATAAGTAGTATATACTACCAAATGATAACAAGCATGTGTTCAAATCCTATAGAGTATATTCTCTCATCTTGGTTTACAATTGAAGACAAACAGGTGGGGTAGTTCATTTATATGCTTTATTACACCGAAACACATCAGGATGTATAGCAGCAGTATAAGACATAAATGAACTGATTAACTGACAGACTACACAGACATGCATGCTTACATCTCAACATCTTACTACAAAATGGCAGTTAGGATCATATGTGCTCAGTATTTATACACTTGTGCAAGGCCATGGAAAGCTTCTTAAAGGTATGCATACATACTGATCTACAAATAGTATGACATATGCTACCAAATGATAGGTATGTATTCACATCCTACAGAGTATAAGTATTATGACATATAGTACCAAATAATAAAAGGCATGTGTTCACATCTTACAGAGTATAAGTAATATGACATATACTACCAAATGATAAGAGGCAGAAATGCTTTACTCCACAGATGTTATGTGTACAATTCACTCAGTGGTAACATTTACACACAGAGAAGGGTCTAATCCCCCAGTTTATGTGCTGTCTTTCAGGGAAGCTACATGTACTTCAACACAATGATCAAGTTGACACTTCAATTGTGTGCTTACCAACATCTGTGATATGAATAATTCTGCAGCATCATCTGTTAGTGTACAGGTATAGACAGTGTATATGTTGCAAAGACAGGTGTTCAAATCCAGCAGTGTACAGCTCCTATGTTTAAAAATAAATATTAATAGGCAGGACTGGCTTACACAGCAGATATGATTGTATACAATTCTACTTATGGGTAACATTTATGCAGATAGAGGGTGTTGCTCCCTCATGTATTTTTGTATCTTTTGAAATTCCAAGACACTGCTCAAATTATCCTTTCAAATATGTCCTTTTGACTGTGATATGATTTATTGTGTGATGTCATCCTTTACTGCTCAGTTCCAAAGAATTTTGACATAGATGGCAAATATTCAAATACAGTAGTGTGCAACTTGTATTTCTATGTTCACAATCAAGTGGTAACAGTCAAGAATGGCTTATTCAACAGATGTTGATGTGTAAAATGTTACATAGTGGTAACACTGTCACAGATGCTGTTTCCCCAGGTAATACACTATTTTAAGGCAGTCCATATGCATTCAAACACTCTGCTCAAGATATCCCTTAAGCAGTGTTACTTTACGACTGTGTCATGAATTATTCCATGGCATCAGCAGCAATGTCACAGGTCTACAGACTGCTTGACTTAAATGGGCATGTATTCACATCCAGCATTGTCTACCTTGTATAAGTGTGTAAATTAAAATTTGTGAAAAAAATAAGGACATTGGTGACAAGCTGAAATGGCTAACTCAGCACATGTGACACTTTTGTATGCTTTTTGGATGGGTCAGTGATCTTCATCCCCTAATTACTATACTGCTGTATGAGCATGCCCAGGTTAATGATGTATGTGTTACATTTTCCTTTGTATGACAGTTAACACAAAGCAGCATAATTACTCAGTGGTGTAAATAGTTATTGTCATTTCTCATTTTGTGGCAAAAACTGCTGAGAATTTGCCTTCAGCAGCATGGCTCTTCTGATTGTCGTGCAATAGAGGTTAGGGACAAAATGAGGACAGTGGGCTGACTAGAAGATCAGCTTATTCTAACCAGTATGATTTCTTGCTTAAGGAATGCAGTGTCATGGCTGCCTTATACAAATGGATTTCTCCTTTTATTTTATTTATTTAATATTTGTTAACCAGATAAGTGAACTGGTCTGAGGACCCTTTTCAACCACAACCTAGGCCTATTAGGCAAATACACAGTACAGACATAATCAGAAAACTTAGTTTAAATGATACAAGATACAACTTGTACATACATAGAGGTAACATCTAATAGTTGCATATGCATACAATAACAAGGAAATTAAAAATAGTGTATACATAAAGTGCAATGGAAATTAATCATTAGTAATGGAAATAGTCAATAATTCAGAAAAAAGCATTTTGGCATTTGAAAATATACAGAAGGTATAGGTTCATAGATTCATACTAGACTAACTGCACTTGTGGGCCATTTTGAGCCTATCCAATACCCCAAGCGAGAATCAAACATTGCATCTTGTGTCTGTAAGGTAAACACCTTAACCATTAAGCCAACCTCCCACCCCAAATAATCATCCCTTGCAAGTCTTGAACCAAGGACCCTGTACACCATAGCCACAACAATTTACCACTAAACCATAGGAATAGAAAGTAGAAAAATTAAAATGAAAGAAAGATAATTATATGCAAGTATGTTTTGGGATTGCTATGTGTTGTCTCTAAATGACTGAAATAACACTCTGCAGATGGAAAAATGCCATTCATTTCTCTGCAATGACGTTTTCATCAAGAAAACTATATGCTATTTTAAGTAAAAACTAATAAGAATGGTGCAGTGGTTTGTGTTGTTGCCTCACAGTAAGAGGGTCTCCAGTTCAATTCTTGGCAGGGGTGCCTTCTGTGCAAAGTCTGCATAGCCTCCTTGCATTCATGTGGGATTTCTCTGGGTGCTCTGGTTTTCTCCCACATTACAAAGATGCACATCTGGCGAGTTTCTCCACAGGCATCTGCTGAAAATTGACTCATTCCAATTTGGACTTTCCCGTTAAATAAATAAAACATGATAGGCAGAGGGATCCAGTGACCTGAACCATCCACTTATTTTTATTCTGAACAGTATAAAGCATGTTTAATAATATTGCTTCTTTTGAAACAAAGGCCAATTAAAAAAACAGCATTTTTGGATAAAGGTTATGATTAACAGATAGTAGTAGAATTACAGATATTGACAGATGCTTTGGAATGTTGGCAAGCCACTGAAATTTGGCATCTACTGCATTCAATGTTTAAACCCTGAAGCAAAATTTGCACATTAAATCATTTGCATTACTTAACTGTATTATGTAAAACTATATGAACATAAAAAGAAGGATAAATAAAACAAAAGAAAATATGTCTCTTTGGACTTCCCAGTAAAGAAATGTAAAAAAAAAAAAAAAATATATATATATATATATATATATATATATATATATATATATATATATAAGGCTAAAGCTTTGACAATGGCACAGACAATCCAGATCTGATTTACAGACCTGGGAACTGGAAGCTTTAGCAGCAGAAAATGGAAGTGAATGACTGACACTGGCTTGCCAACCCTGTGAGGAGAGGTGACAACTTTGGTCTGTTGCACTTGTTACCATCTAAAGCAGATTTGATGTGCTGGAAGATCAGCTAAGACTATGGCATTAGTTTTATGCTGCCAAGCCATTTAAAGTAGCCTTCAATATAGGGGTGTTTGGCTTACAGTACCCACATATGAGGACATGTGTTGTATACCCACAAAGTGACTCAATAATATAAGTCATTGTTAGCTATGGTGCTCTGGATGATTCCCCACCCTGGAGACAATTAGGTCCAATCTTAAATGCCAACAGATGAAGTCTGGGGTAAAAATAAAGCAAGATATTCAGACCATTGGGCAAAATCAAGAGCAAGTGAAACAGGAACCAAAATCACAGTAACTATTTGGAATAGGGGACTGGGGAGTCCAAAGCATACTTCATTGTTGGCTGGAAAATGGACAAATTTGAGTTGCCATCACCCCTGTCCATTACTGAACTTAAAGGTGAGTTGTTTGAAGAAAGCTTTCTCTGAAGTCAAGGTTTATCCTTGAGGTTGTTTAGTGACTAGGCAAACATATGGGAATCACAAAATATCCTGATGGTCAGTAGGTGGCAAAAAACAAAACAAACAAACAAACAAAACACAGCATATAGAAAAAAAATGACACAAATGAAGGCTGAAACTTGACATTTTCAGTTTAAGAGAGTCACAGGTTAAAAATGTAAAGACAATAAGTAGTCTTAGAAGTAAGATTATGAATAAATTAGACAGGATAATGATCTTTAATCATTAGATATAATGTTTCAATCGATACTTCAGTAATAAAAGTATAAAGAGACAGCGAGAGAGAAATAGAGAGAGAGAGGCAGAAACAGTGAGGAGGAATCACAGCTGTATAATATAAACATTCCAATTTGGTACTTGTTTAAGTACTTGAAATTTGAGAACAGGAGATGATAACTGTATGTCAGTGGCCCGATCTTTGCCAGTTGACAAGAAATGTTTTACTTGACAAGATGGAAGAAATTCAGCTCATGTAAGGCACAGAAAACATTAAAAGCATCATGCTATAGATAAAACCTTTATATTAGCTCACATGACTATCTAGAACAGATACCCAGGTAAGGTTTAAGTAATTAAATCTGGGTTATCAGAGTATACCATCCAAGGCAATGAAAGTGTATCTTTGTCACTTCTTAGTCTACCTTAGTGCTGGAGAGACTGGAGATCTGCTGCACAATATTTTTCCTCCCTTGACTCCTTCTGTAGATTCTCAGTCTGAGAATATACCTTTATGTTGAAAAACATAGACTGAGTCCAGGGTTTTGAAAATATTAAAGGCATTATTGGATGAAGAAGTCATTTGATAGACATTATAGTGGACTTTTAAGAGTTTTTAACAAAATTCTGCTTTTAATTGTTTGGTTAGGGGCCAGTACTGTTTGCATACTTTTCTCAGTTTTATTGGAGTACTCATAAGTGAATCAAACAGTCCTGATATTAAAAAGAACTAAGATATATTTCCATGCATTATATTACAAATTGTTTAAAATGCAATAATACAAACTTACATATAACCTATCATGAAGTGTTTAAAGGAGATTGTACTTGTTCTTTGGTTGCCTGTGGATCCTTAATCTAGGGAATTTAGTTTTGAGAAATTTAGAAAATTAGGGAGCTATAATGTTTGTAATAAGAAAGCATATCTAATCATTTACTATGCCCTGCAGTGCTGTATCTGCAGAAACTTGTACTGTTGGTAGTTTTCAAGCCTTTTACTTCATATAACAAAAGGGGATTTCTTCTGATTTGGAACCTATTTGGATCATAAATTCTGTGATCCTGGTTCCATAGTTTTTGTTCAGTGTTTCCATGTCCAACACATTGCTTTTTCCTCTGTATACTGAAATCATGTACTATGTTGCATGATCACTGTTTGAATATAAAATCTCTCTGTTTCAAGTACGTTAACTGAACCTGTATTGCTTTGTAGACACTATGAAATGTTTATTGCTTTCATGATGTGCCATGTATCATGAAAACCAGATTCTCCTTAAATTTGACAACAGAAGTATTTGTTCAGGACTCAGTTTTGGGTAGTAAGACTTCAGTAACAGGGAAGGTCATTTGCTAGAATTCTTCCAGATGCAATTACTGACTATAGACAATGCAATGCACATGTAGAAGAAAACCAAAAAACTTGCCACCGCAGATACATATCCTGCAGGTATATGTTCAAGATATTGATCACATTTTCTGTCCAAATTAAAGTGCTCACTACTTCTTCAGACTTACCTCAAACCTCATGGCTATGCTTGATAAACATGGCCTGCTAAGAAGACGCCAGGTGTGTGGTAAATCTTCAGCCTGGATCTCACCAAAGAGATCCTTTTTGTCCTGGTAGAAAGAGACAAAACAGAAATACTCACTGGGTGGAGTTAATGTCACATTGAATAATAGCACTAGGCTTAGAAATAAGTACAAAAAAGATATTCATAGCTCAAGGAATAAAAAATCCACAAGAACTGCAGCCATAGTCTCTGTCATCACTCACATCATTTTGCAAGAAACCACAAAAAAATGGCACCAAAAAAACAGTCCACTCGGGTTTATTAAAAGACAAAGAAACACATAAATTCCTTTTCATCAAGCTAAATGGCTAGACTTCTTCAGATATTAAAACCTAAATTTTCTCTTGTTAAATATGTACTCCAAATGAGTCACATGACAAATCATTTGCATACTTAAATAAAATACAAGTGTTTTACTCTTAAATTACTTATGTTCTACAAAAAGTAAGAAAAAAACAATTATCCCAAACTATAACTAAATATTCTTAAAAGTTCATACAAAATGTAAATTACTGACAGTGTCTAAAAACTATTAAAACACATATTGTCTCCTACTTCCAATTATCTTGTCAAGCTCTTAAGTTTGAAATAACATGAACTAGAACATATTTCATTTAAACCTGGATTTTAGCAGGCATTTAGCCTAAGTTGCCAAAATAACTTCAGTTGTTCAAATAGAATACTACTTGGACCCCCTCTAATGTCTGAAACTATTTGGTCTATTATTTTAAATTTAAATTGGTGAAGTGGGAAGTTTTTAATATGTCTGGCCAATGGGTTTTCTGTTAATAGCATATAAATGCTCGTAAACCCGTTCTCTAAATTTCCTATCAGTTTTTCCGATATAGAAAATGGGGCATGAATCACATCGAGCCAGGTAAACTACCACTCTAGTATTGCAGTTGAATCTATTTCTTACTAAGTACTCAGTATTCCTAACCTGAATGAATGTACAATAATTACGTAACTCACACTTATACATGCCTAGGTTCCTGGTTGTCTTTACTACAATTTCCTCCATTATGTTTTTAAGGCTGTTCCCTCTCCTGTAAATTATAATAGGAAGGTCCCCAACTTTATTACCTATTTCTCTAAGCAAGTTTCAATTTTTTACAATTATTTTCTTCAAGTCTTTTGCATCTGTGCTAAATATGCCTATAAAACTCAGGTTATAACTCTTGTTTGAATCAATCACAGATGTCTCCACTATTTCCCCAGTGTTGTCTCTTGTAGTGACTATAGGGTCACCTGTTAATGGTGATGTTCTTTCTTTTAGTATTGGTTTATAAAAAATGATTTCTCTTTTAGTTCTTACTACTATTTTCAGTTCATCAACCAATAAGTCCGGGTAACCCCTTTTCAAAAACATTGTTTTAAGGTATTCACATTCTTCATTAAAGTCACTATCAAGTGTCACCATTCTGGCAGCTTTTACTAATTGACTTTTTACTACAGATCTTTTTTGGCTATACGGACGTGAACTAGTGAAGTGTAAAAATGTGTTTGAATATGTCGGCTTCCTGTATATTGTTGCTGTGTAACTAGACTGATTCCAGTTTTTTTTTAATGAAACATCTAAATAGGATATTTTCTCTTCATCAAAGTTACTGGTAAATCTCAAAAAATTAGTAGAGTTATTGAAATGGTGTAAGACTTGTTGGGCTACTAGTTTATTTCCCTTTAATATAATATAGATGTCGTCCAGGAATCTAGTGTAATAGTGTAGATATGTCATGATGTCACTGTTATTAAACATGAATTGTTCTTCCCAGTGGGCCATAACTAAATTTGCTACACTTGCCCCACATGGTGAGCCCATCACTACCCCTACAGCTTATAGATAAATCTCTTGATTGAACACTATATACTTGTTGCTTAAGATAAGCCCCAGGATTCACTAATCTTCCATGTAAGGCTAAATTAGTCTTACACAGAAGAGCCAGTCTAAGATTAAGACGGCAACACGCCATGCATATTAATGAGGGCATGCTGCCTCAACTCTAAAACTAACACAGCGCATGGACGAGTGTAGGGGGCGTGTCGGACTGCCAATCAGTCCAAAAATCCACTCCCCTGCAAGTTTGAAACTCAGGAAATGTTTAGTTACATGAGCGAGTCCGCTCATATGTGTACATTCTAACACTAAACTCCCCGATATAGTAAACCCCGTACAAATATAAAAAGTAAAAGAAATGTTTTTTTTTTTTCATTTCCGATATAGCTGCCCGTATTTGCACGTGTTTGCGCGGGTTTGCCCATTGCTTATCTACAGTTAGCAGTTTAGACACCGAAGAGGATAATAAGAAAAATATATTCAAATTAAGCAAAATAGCGATAGAGTAGTGGTTAGAGCATTCGCACAAAGAGGAGTTATTCCCGGTTCGAATCCCACCACTACACTTTTTATTTTCTGCTGGAAATATGTATACAAAAATATTCCCTGACATGTATTATTTAAAGTTTTGTAAAAAGCATTGAAATGTTATATGTTGTGCATATTTTACCAGTATTGAGCATATTTATATTTAATTGCTCGTAGCTGAGCACTGCATTAACTAGTGCAATGTCTTTGTGCGGAGCTGCGCATCGTGCATACTAGTGCAAATAGAACATATTTGTGCGTAGATGTGCACCACGCTAACCAGCGCAACATCGAGCAATGTCAGGCAATGTCAGGAGCAACGCTGAGCAAAGTCGGGCAAAGTTGAGTAACATCAGCTAAACACAGCCACACCTCCTTTACTGTACCTTAAACATTCAGGTCTGGCCAGTAGGAAAATAAAAAACAATGACAGGGCTTGAACTCGGGATACTGTGCACTATAGCCACAGTACACAACCACTAAGCCATGACAGCATTTCATAACCATGCACTTTCAACAGACACATATCTATCAAAGGAATATTAAACATTGCTAACATCAGCTAAGCAGGTGTGCCTCCAGCTGAGTTTTTCAAAACTGGCCAATCACAAATAAGTGCAGGAAGTGAGGCATATTTAAGCTCCACAGGTGGGAATACTTGCCATAACTGGTTGTAGCTTCCTTCTGCAGTCAGCATGGCCGGTGTTGGAGAAGGCACTCAATTTTGAGTGCAACGTTGGGGCATTGAGGAGACCAAAGTAATGGTTTGGCTCCTTGTCCACAATCATGAGGAAATACTCCTGTGGGGCCAGTACCAGGGCACCCAATACAAAATGGAGGTCTGGAACTATCTAGCTTGTGATCTCACCAGTGCCACTGGCATTCCTCAGACTGGTGAGCAGGTCAGGCACCATTACTCTGACCTGAAACGACGTAAGGAGGATCAACTGGACCAGTGGATCCAGGAGGCCCGTGGGATGGCAAATGCCCCAGTACTGAGTAAGTAGCCATTGTATTAAGTATTTAAGACTTGCTATTCTTGTCTATACTATGGATAGGTATGTCTCATTATCAGTGCATTTACTTCACAGCTGTAGGTGTCTGGGCTATGAATCAGAAAGCCCATGAAGATAGGCTGCAAAGGCTGGGTCATCAGGCAGGTTAGTAATTATTCTGCATGTCCTGTTATATAAAATAAATGAGAGAGCCTTCAAAAATGTGTTTTAACCCAATAAATAAAGGTATAATAATTCTTTAATAATTATTCTGCATGTACTGTTACATAAAATAAACGAGAGAGCCTTCAAAAAAGTGTTTTAACCCAATAAATAAAGGTGTAATAAATCTTTAATAAAGGTATAATTCCTGGAGTGCGTCTGTGTGATTTTCTTTGATATGTTGCTGTACTTGTTGCATTTTAGAAATAGTACTGTTGTATGAAGCAGTGTTAGTTAACCCACACTTGGGTAGGCCCATATAAAGTAGATGAAGGGAGTGCCAGTAGCTTTTATGCATATTTACAGCCCTTAACTGTTGGTTCATGCCCAGCATGTACAGGTTAATCTGGCACATGAGTAGCTTGGTATTGTGTTCCCCAGAAATGTCAGTGTGCTGCCAGAAATGTAGGGAGCTGTTAACATATAACTGATAATTTCACCTGAACATATCTAGATAATTATATGAAAGTAGAGCTGTCAGTGTACCATCTCAGAAGTAGTGTGTGTGAGCAACTCTCAAAATATGTAGCAGTAACATCTGCATCCTGGACAGTTTGTATGTCAGATACAGCTCATGTATATAATGATCTAGCAAAATCCAATTGCACAATAGAAGGACATTGGGTAGTGTAATAATACATGTAAGGGACATATAACTGCAGTTAATAGGAATGTAATGTAAACTAGAATGATATATAAGTTGTTAAATGAGCTATCTTTTCCACAATACTGTATGTGCATAAAAATGCAATTCCACACCTCAATGGGTATGTCTAATCTCAAAACATTTCTTGGGACATATGTCCTATTGGTTTATAAATATTTGCATTCATTTCTATGCATGTGCCCTGTTCAAATACCACAATATTGGTGGCCTGTTGCCATCAATTAAACCAGCATGCTGTTGTAATGTCCACTATTGTTCTATATATGCATGTGTTATGCTTTCTTTTCAACTGTTGAAACTCTGGTGTGTTGGGTTAATGGGAATACTTCTGCATGCTGTTATAACTAACAGGGAATGCTGTTGACTGTTACTAACCCATATCTTTATTAAATTCTCCAAAACATAGTTCGTATGGGAAGGCCGGTCTCGGTGGACCCACTTGTCCCACCTCAGCTGGCCATAGCACCTGGCACCAGCAGGTCCGGTGCCCAGCCTGGGACCTCCTCCTCCATTAGCCCTGTGCCACCTTTGGGTGGAAGCACTGCAGGGGATGGGGCTTGGCCCCCCCATGCAAGCGTGGGCAGATGACGGCCACCTATCACCCTTTGAATGGTCCGGGCTGTGGTGCATAGAGAGATCGAGTCTTCTGTTGCAGAACCTCTATGCCAGCTTGAGGCATGAGTGGCACAACTCCCAGGTTAGCCTGCCCCTCCTACACAGCTCCCAGCACAGCCACCCTCTGAGCTGTGAAGGTGCAATGGTAACTGCCCATGGGTGGGGATCTCAATTCCACTGTTGCCATCTATGGGCTCAAGGGCTTATGATTTCCAAACATCCCTCCCCGTCAATGGTGTTCACCCACCACATGTGTCATATTCTGCCCCTGTATGCGTCTTGTTTGTCTTGTCTGTTTACCTCCCCAACCTACCTCCCCAAATATACCTACTTCCCCTACCCCACATTCCACTCTCACCTGAAAAAAAAAGGGCAATCTGCTCCCAAAAAAGATTTATGCCCCATACATAGCTGCCCATTTTGCACACATGTCCCCTGGACACATAAAATGTAATTTAATTGACATTACAACATACTTTGTTGTCCTCACCCCTCTCTCAGGGGTTGAAGGTTTCATATTTACCTCCAAATTTATTCCATATGCACAGCTGTTGCTGTTAAAGAAATGGGCAGCTATGGATCTTCCCTACACTTGTCCTGCACATCCCGAGCTATTTTCCCTACTGTCTTTCCCTCTTTGTGCCTCTTTTTCACCACTTTCCTATCTCCCCATTTTCTTTTCTTTCAAAGAAATGAGCATGGGGGTTAGCGGGAGTAAGCACTATTAAGCAGTAGTTAGCGGGTTTGCGCGAGTGTGTGCATATTTGCACTTAGCTAAGCATTGCTAACATCAGGCAAACCCATGCAAACCCGCTTACAACTGCTTAAAAGTGCCTTAGTCACTCTGTATGTGAGGGCCCTTGTTCTGCTCAGCAGCAAAATAAAACACCTCTGTCAGTCTCGAACCTGGGACCTTGTACACACTACACTGCATGAAGTACCACTAAGCCATGGCAGATATACAAGTTGGTGCTGAAATAAATATATCATGCATCAGAATGAGTGAATGTAAAGGAAAAATAGGAATGCCATACCACACAACTTGTTCTGTGGATCTTTACCAGCAGTTGCTGTGGGATTACATTACATGACTGTGATAAGAGAAGCAGCCATTCTAGCAGGAAATAATGTTACACCATCACTTTACAACCTCCACACAGTATCACAGTAGGACAAACACTGGCATATCTGTTTAGGGCAGAGGCCATACCTCCCAACTGTCCCTAATTTTCAGGGATGTCCCTGATTTTGAAATAAAATTTAGCTCTGTCCCTCTGAATCCCTCCGATAACTACTGACTTTGGCCAGAAAGGTGGTAAATCACACGTAATGAGTAATGACAATAATTAACAGTTAGATACTGCTTGTACTTCAGAAAAGGTGTATTAATCCATATGCTCTGGTTCTCTCAAAGTCTCAACTTAATGGCATTAATATTTTAAAGGTGTACCTGACTTTTTCTCTACTTTTCCCTGAGTCTGTTCAAATATGTACCTGAGTGTTTGAGAGGTCTGGCAGAGGCAGAAACACAAAGGCATAGCAGCCTTTCTGCTGTTACACACTGTGCAAATAGCTTTGGAAGGAGTTCCGGAAGCATACCCTTATGTAAGAATGCAACACTGAAATACAAAAGGATGTAGCCATGTACTGGTAGCAACCGACTGTAACAATGCCATTGCTCTAGTGCTGAAAAGACCTGTGTGGTGCACTGACAAAGAATAATAGGCTAATCTCTGGCTACCATGTGGATAGGTCCACAGTTGGGAGTTACGCAGACAGACTACTTGCCTTGATAAACTAACATGTACACAGCAACCCTGTAAGTCCAGCAAGATAAAATTCACACAATAATACTTATGCTCTCTGTACTTATGCACCCCTACCCAAATGTAGAATATACCTGTTTGTGCAGGGTCTACCAAGGATGTAGGTAAGCATATTCACAGTACTGAAATGTGTCCACTTTTCTTGAGCAGCTTGTGCTGATGTCAACACTAAAAAAGCACAAACTGTTTAGAACTGAGTAAATTATTATTCACAGTATAGCAGTTCACAAACAATTCTTGTGCCAAAGGAATACATCTCAATAACTAGCTTTGTATGGCAGTTAATTATAAAATTTGAAAAGAAAGTACATCCTCCCATGTATCTTGGGTTAGCATTTTGAGGGGTGAGTACATTTCTACACTGACAAGTGTGTACTGGAAGCAGCAACATTTAGGGCTGAATACAAAATGTAAATCACTGGCTACACCCCTGGCTTCTGATATAAGAACTATACCAACCTTCTGTCTTAAACAATGATGTCCACAGCAAACAAGGATTATCTCCATCTT
Source organism: Protopterus annectens (assembly GCF_019279795.1). Lineage (NCBI taxonomy): Eukaryota > Metazoa > Chordata > Ceratodontiformes > Protopteridae > Protopterus > Protopterus annectens. The sequence goes on along the minus strand of NC_056733.1, from coordinate 1,625,634,484 downwards.
GGAAAGCTGAAAGGGTCACGCCTACCTGAGTTAGCAATTTATAGTACTGGATTGCTATGACAGTGATTACTGCAATTACTACACAGCAGGCTGCATGCAATTAGCAAATGGTGGCTACTAATTGGTGCAGAGGCCATCACATGCTCATGTGCAAATACCTGCAAAAGCAGGCTGCAATCTCTGCCAACAAACTCAATCACTCTATTGCAGAGACTGACAGCAAGAGAGACAGAGAGAGAGAGAGAGAGAGAGAGAAGGAAAAAGAAAAATAAATAATACCAAATCATACAAAGGAAAGGTATGTGACACATATGTATTTACTGGCATGTAGTAGATGTTTTTGAAGAGTTGTCTACATAATGTGAACCATTCATATGTGGCAGCAGTACTTATCTATGCACAGATGTCCTGCTTAACTACTGCTATGGACAATACAGTGTTTACCTGTGGGCAGTAGGACATACCTGTGAAATGTGTAGCTTAGCATTAAATGTAAAAAATCTGATCCATGTTATCTGTGTTCTGTACAGTAGTGTGGCCAATGGCTGTTGGGAGGATTAATGCTGCCATTATATAAACATGGGTGTGACAGAGCAACACATGCATGATAGTCATATTAAAGTGTAGCTTAGCATTGACAACTGCTGTAGCAGTCTAGTATGCTTATCTGGCATTTGTAGCTATATATACCCCCTCTAATGTTAGTGTGTGTTCACATTTGACACCTATTTGTGTTGCAGCAAGGCCCAACAGTTCAGCTGTGAGGTCCAGGGACTTACAACAGTGTGGACCTTGTGTGTGTATGCCACACACATACGGAGAAATATATATGTGTCATATATATTCACATCTGTATATGTGCATAGAACAGGGGACATATTGCAACTGTTTGTGAAGGGTGGAAATATATATGTTGGTGAAGGTTAGTAAACGCATATTTGTATGTAGGTTTTAGTGTGTGTTACGACAGCATAGAGTAATGGTATATGACATGTGGTGGTTAAACAGTGTGGGTGGTTTGTTCAGTTTACAATGTTGAAGCCAGTGAGGCCTGCTAAAGCTACCTGGGCTGTGAACACTTTCAATGCATTTATCACAAGACTGTGCGATATTATTACATTACTGTATACCTCACATCCTTTGTATAATTGATATTCCCACAATGAAAGGTGATATGTATAAGTGCCTGCATATATATGTATATGTGCACCAATGGATGTGTATATGTATATACACACACACACACACACACACACACACACACACACACACACACACACACACACACACACATATATATATATATATATATATATAGAGAGAGAGAGAGAGAGTCATATATACTCATACACACCTACATCTACTTGTTGCAATAGATTCTCTGTACTGTTGACTGACTGTGATGGTCAATGTGTTTGTGAATACGTCAAAGATATGTATTTGTTGGATAGCTTAGTGAGAAACTGTTTATGTCATGGTATTATGGGTCCTTGCTTTGATCCCAGCAAAAGCTTTGTATTCTGTTGCTAGGCAGAAAAAGTGCTATGGTATACAATGTGATTATGTCCCTTGGTTTTAACTGGGGTGTGTCATTGGAGGCTAAAGCACTACATCTATGATTATTGATTGGTACTGATATTGAATCCAAATTCTGTGTGTACTGTAGTACTACTTGAAGCTCTGGGCCTGTACAGCAAAGTATGGTGTATGTCCACATTGCTTGCATCCACTGTTTTGTGTGGTCCCTGTATTCATCACAGATTACATTCCTCAAGATTAAGGTTTTGTAAGTACTGACACACAGTACTGTATAGTACACAAGTAAAGCTTATCTGGGTTGCCATACCTTTGTGTCCTGTAATTATGTCTGATGTGAGTGTGGGTATGTCTGTAACATGTCCTCTGTCATATGTGTGGTAAAACATATAACTGCATATCTAGCAACATTAATAGTGGATAACAGCAGTGTGCAACATATATTCCCAATTGTGCACATATTTTGGCCATGGATTTACCATTAACAAGTTGTGTGGTATAACAATAATACATTTACTGGACCTTACACTCATTGGGATGGATGACATATTTCTTTACATATCAGCTTGATGTATATCTGCTGTGGCTAGGTGGTGCATTGTGTTGCATACAATGTGCCAGGTACTCTTGTATAGTCTTATATAGTGATTTTATTTTGTTGCTGTGCAGAACATGGTTCATTAGATAGAGTGAGCTGGGCACTTTCAGGCAGTTGTGGGGTGAGCAGTGATAAGTGGTAGTTAAAGTGTTTCACTCTCAGTTTGCTAATAGGTTGCTATATATGGCAGTTCAATGATATCTGCACTGCATAATGTTAAATGTGCCATATGACTTGCTCAGACATATTTTTTCTTTATGTCTTCCAGGGATCATGGCACATCACAGAAATCCCAGCTATAGTAGTGCTGAAGATGAGATCATTACTAGCTGTATGATTCAGCACTTCAGTCTAATGTTCTCACGAACCAGCCAAAACCAGCAGGAGCGTACTTCAATGTGGCAAGATGTTGTCTGGAGGGTAAATGAGGTAGGCCTGCATAACCGAACATATGAGCAGGTATGCCACCATTGCAGTGATCTACTCAGACATGTCCATCAGCATGCTTCTGATGTGAGGAGACAACAGCTTGCAACAGGAGGTGGTGTTAATATCCATCCCCCCCTCACCAGAGTGGAGGAGCTGATCCTGAACATCATGGCACCTGCCCAACAACAACATCAGCAGACATACACCATGATGGAGGTTGGAGCCACCCAGAAAGCACACATGGAGCATGCAGGTAACATGGCATATCTGTAGACTACTGTTATCTGTATTGGTAGATCATGCATATGTGAGATGTGGAGTGTGTAGTTAGAAGATGTGGAGCCTGTTGTTGTGCAATACTGATAATTTGGAACATAATCTGTAGGCCTGTGAATGTAAACTGTTATTCTACTGTAAGATTGCAAACACACAGTAGCAATGCCACAGTTGTGCCCACTGACAAACTGTGTCATCTCTATGTAGGTCCCTCTGGGGTGACATCAAGGCAGTGGACAGATGCTGGTGAGTGTGTTCTACATTTATTATTGCAAATAAAAAGTGCATTTCATAGTTAAGGTGTAGGCCATGTACACATGTAACACACCTACCCATAATGCATGCTGTGCATGTTTAGTGTAAGACCACGCACATCTCAATAATGTGATTAGCTGCCTCAAACACATGCAATACCCAGATCATCTCAAACAAATGTGGCTACACTGTAGTGACTATTGGATAGGCAAAGTTGATACTCAACATGCACATAACATACACAGCTATGTCATACACAGAGCATTTTAACATGCTACACATAAAGGAGTCACAAACCCTCTGTAAAGACACACTCCAGTATCCAAACACATACACAGCTATGTCATACACAGAGCATTTTAACATGCTACACATAAAGGAGTCACAAACCCTCTGTAAAGACACACTCCAGTATCCAAAATCTCATCCACACATTACACATAATATACCTGAGGAGTAGAGGCCTATCATGGGGCATTTAAACACTCTGCAACACACTACACATTCATGTCAGGAAATGCTCCTTATTGGCCTCCTTACAAACCCATGTAGCAACTGGTTGTGAAATGGTAAATGTAGCCAAGGTAGAACAGCTCCAGTACAGCATGATTAGTGCTGGTTTGGAAAACATTTGTAGCCTTGAGTGACCACATAATGCTTCATGATGATGGCCTATGGTACTATACACCATCCAGTTATTGTAACCATAGTACTATACATACCTTTCATTGCTATACACCTCAATGTTGTGTGTGTGCAAACATATGCACCTCTAAACAATATGCATACCGATCACCATTTGCACAACTGACACATATATGTCTTGTGATGCTATTGAGTGGCTAGGTCATATGACACACATTGGGTATGTGTAATGTTTACATATGCAGTTGTGTTTTAGCATGCCATGTCATGGATGACACTGGCATGTCCACAATATGATCTACACTCACCATAACTACTGTACATTGGGTATGTGGACGAGTGGTATTCCATCAATTATGCATGCACCACTGATGATGTTGTGTGAAAACTCATTATGCATGTGCTAAAACTGTGTCCACAATTATTTGCTAAAGACACAGAGGCTGTAATCAGCATTGAATACCTATCTGACATACAGATACACATCCAGCCATGGTATATAGACCTGTGAGTTATGGTGCACAGTATATTACAGAGTTTTGAATACTTGCACAGCAATGTTGTGTCCATGTATGCATTGCGATCCAGGGGGAGGCCAATCACCTAATAACAAAACACATGCATTAAAGCCATGTATACTGTTAGTAACAAGGACTGTCTACACTTGCATTGCATGCTATTGAGCAACACATGTCCTGCATGCTGACATGTGTAATATGACTGTTTTGCTTGTGATACTGTACCCCACAATCATCTGCTATTGTGTATGTTCTGAGATTGCTGGTGTGTGTGTGTGTGTGTGTGTGTGTGTGTGTGTGTGTGTGTGTGTCTGCTTTAGGGAGGAGAGTATTTGTGCATGGGCATGTGTGCATGTGTGCATGTGCATGCGCACATGTGTGCATATGCATGTGTGCATGTGTGCACGTGTGCATGTGCATGTGTGCATGTGTGCATATGCACATGTGCGCATGTGTGCATGTGCATGTGTGCATGTGCGCATGTGTGAATGTGTGCATGAGTGCATGTGCATGGGTGCATGTGCGCATGTGTGCATGTGTGCATGTGGTCTGACATCATGTTCAGGTCTTAAAGTGTGTTTCCTGTTTTCCTCTCACAGGTGCTGAGGTGGGGCTGGTTCAGTACAGCAGGGAACCTGATGTCACTGAGACAGACAGTGATCATGAAGATAGGTGTGTTGAGGCACAGGCAGGTTTGTCAGGGTCTGTTGTTGGGCCACCAATTGACAGTACACAAGTCTCCACCCCATCCATGCACACAGTCATACAGTCATACTGCCTGTACATCCATCATCACCATTGCCCTTAGCTGAGGGACAGTGTTCGGTTGGCACTGGCCAGGACAGTGTGATATCTATGGCACATGTATCAGGACACAGCAGCCATAGCCAGATATCTGGAATGGTACCACATAGGCAGATGCCCAGGGGTTCTCGTCAGAGCATTGTTGGTCATCATGCCCCTGGCAGACGTGCCACAACTCTTTCAACCACACGCATGTTCCAGGTTGTCATGGAGGCACAGGCATGAATGGGGCGGTACACCAGACAGGGACTAAGGGCACAGAGGGCTCATAACACCTCTGTAAATGACAGTATCCATGTTCTAGCAGGTGCCATATGTAATTACAGTGAGGTCATTGATAGACATTGGGGTGAGATATTGGATGTCCTCCACAATGTCATGTCCATGTGTCAGGACAGTGCAGGATGGTTGAGATGTTGACGTGGATGTATGCCAGCAACATCAGCAGCTGGAGGTCACTGTGGACATCCAGCAAGTCACAGCTGCTCCCGTAGTGCCAGTACCAGCCCCAGCAATGTTGGGGGGCTGTCCATAGACTGTCCTAGAAGACCACGTGCACATGGCTCTGGCCAGTCCAGCAGGGACCTGGATCCAGTGGACATGTCAACCTCTGAGGATAGTACCCAGTCTGGATTAGTACCTGATACTGTCTGTAGCACCCCTGCCAGGCACTGATTCCATATCCGTGGACAGAGACGGTGATCTGTAAAGCCTGACAGGTACAGTCTGTAGCTGTCCCACAAATCCCCGTATATGGCAGCCAGATGGTGGAACTGTGTGCATGCAGACACACACACATAAACCAGAAATGTAGGGCAAACACATACCCGCACACACTACATCAACATTGGCCCATAACAGTACTCATGGCTCTCACACACACACTCACACACACATGTTGATTGTATGGCTCAGTGTAGGCCTCTGGCAAACCAACAACACACCCAGTGCATATGATGAAACCTGTGGCACCTCCTGTCATCTGTAACATTGATGCAGGAACAGGCTAACATGATGCTGATGCACAGGGTGACTTTGATAAAGTATAGCAATGGTTGAATGTGTAGCATGTTGTCAGCAGTAAAGTATAAAGATATCCTTGAAGGTGTAGCTGAGCAGGCATGATGCATTAAAGCTGTAATTAGCAATGTTGTATTGTTTCCACCAGTGTTTATTCCAATTGTGTTTTATTTGCCCATGTGCCACTTGGCTGATGTGTGTAGTTGTGTCAGCATGTGTTATACAGTGGACAGTAAGTGTGGGGTGTGTGCAGCACAGGTTTGCAGGTGTACATTTGTGAACATGGTGGAGGTGCACTGTCTGCATGTACATGCATATTGGACACATGGGCAGGTGACATGCCCTGTATTGGCCAGTGTTAACACTCCATAGTTTCTATTGGTGGCCAGTATGCATTGTACTACACACGTTTTGGAACTTTAGTATGCATGTGTGTGTATGACACAGGTTAACACTGTGCTGTGGGTGATGCTGTTGTTACTATCTGTCATTAGTTTGCATTACTAAGGTTAACACTGTCCCAGCTGCATAATCCTGTATTAATGCACACTGTTCACCTACAGGGTTGCATGGACTGTGCTATCACAAACACAAGAAATTCTCACTTATACAGTAAAAGTGCATTAGTCTCATGGACCCCTGCCATAAACTAAATATATAATAGAAGGTGTGATGATATACCAAAAAAAGAGTTACATACCAAGAAGGGATAACCTCTCTGGTCAGTATCATTGGGAAAATTCAATCCCTCAATAAACATACAAGGCAAGCTTCAAAATACAAAATGGCAACGATTCCAAAGACAACACTAAAGCTTTCTTTACTGTTGTTCATAATCTACAGGGGAAATCTCAGATTGGGTCACAGTTAATGTAAATGGTCACAAAGTACACTTATCTGACTGACATTACCAATTCCTTGTCAGACAGTTTGAATGCAGATTTCGCCACCCTGTCGCTATACAAGGGCCACATTTCCAGACCTGCAGAACGTAATACCCGATGATTCACAGACACTCTAGTTAAAACATCTCTTTAACCACAGTGGCAATGGTACTGGACAGTGTCCCTGGCTGTGTCATACACAAGCTGACATATGAAGTCACCACTCACCTAAATGCTCTGTCCAGATGGAGCATCTATACAGGTTACATACATGTGGAATGACGTACGGTAATGGTGTTCACAGTCCACAAGGGTTGAGCTACAACATCTTCTTCTCCTTTCGGATGCTCCCATTAGGGGTTGCCACAGTACATCATCTGTTTTCATGTCTTCCTGTCCTCTGCATCTTGTGCTGTCACACCATCCACCTGCATGTCCTCTCTGACCAAAGCCATAAACCTCATCTTAGGCATTCCTCTTTTCCTGTTACCTGGCGGCTTCATCCTTAGCATCTATTTCACAATATACTCTGCATCCCTCCTCAGAACATGTACAAACCAACTTAATCCTGCCTATCTGGCATGGTCTACTAACCTTCAAACCTGGCCTGACCCTTTAATATACTTATTCTTAAACCTGTCCACCCTCGTCACACCCAGTGCAAATGTTAACATAAATTGATTAAGGGTAGAATTACAACAGATCCTGGAAACTCTCACCCTATAAGCCAGACCAATGTTATCTGGAAGGCTATGGAGCACAGCATTATGGAACTCATTAACAGAGACATTATGAACCTGGAAACACTGCACCCGCTTAGGTTCTCTAAAGGCCAGATCATGGCTCCTACACCTAGTAGACTTCAAGCCAGTCAACAAGGCTATAGGTGAGGGAGGGGAGGTCAACACAGCCAAGCTATAGCTCACCAGCAAATCATACCCATCCCACATACTGGTATTAGACATAACCTCAACAGACTGACCATAAATGATTGTTAGATGATGGCTTGACAACTGACATTCAGATGTAGGACACACAGTAACATTTACAGCCTTCATATACTATTCTATGCCAGTAACAAGTGGTATTCACTTGCACTTAGTCCTGGGGCCACTCCTGTTTGACATATAGCTTTCTTAGGTACAAGCAAACATAGTAGGGATATGTCTGCCCACGTTTGATGAAAATGCATACTGTGGGCTATACTTTATTCTCCAGATGACACACACATTCTCCAAAAGGGTATCATACAGATAGATACCTGGTGTCAAACTCATGCTGTAAAGCTATAAGCCTAAGAAAGCATAGTTATCCACTTTTAGAAAACAAAGTATCCCCAGAGTACGACATAGGTAGTAGCCCCCAAAATGTGGATCAGGTACTAATGCATACATAGAGCCATGTGTTAAGTCATCTCTCCTTTGATAATCACATTACCAAAGGGTTTTGGAAATCCCTCTGTGGAGCACATAAGCAATAAAGGGTTTGCATGCAGATCCACAGAGGTTGTTGCACACCTATAATAATTAGTCATCTTTGCCAGACTTTGCTTGCTTTGGAACAGGTTTCAAATATACCTCAAGCATAAACCCTCACTCACACTCTTCAATAGAAACCGCGATGAGTGGATGTGAAATGGAAGCCATAGCCCAGGGATCACTGCAGTGGCTAAGCTTGTCACAAGCATACAGAAGTGACCTAAGGTCTGGAAAGTGCCAGCACGCTCTGGCAAAGATAACACATGCGTTCATGGAGAAAGCAGAGCACCCACCTATGAAATACTTGAGGTCACATATATGTATATGGATTTGCCCCACAGCTACCTTACATGTGTAATGCACATACAGTTGTCATTGTAGTATGTCATACACTATAAAAATCAAAACCCACTCCACATTGGCCAACAGTGTCACACACCTGGAGCATAGACACACACAGTCAGCAAGCGCAAGATTCAAACTCTTTCTTAACTAGATTATGATACTACAGCAGTATGCATTCACACAACACACTATACACATTACTGGGATTTCACTTTTCCACAGGTATATTTGTAGGATGGTGACATCATCGGACTTGACAAAGATGAGTATACCACTTTTAAGGTGTTTGAGTAGTCTCCAAAAAGGTTGCACCTTCTCAGGGAGACACACACAGTTGGCAAGTGCAGGATTTAAATCCCTACCTAACTACATTATGATACTACAGCAGTATGCATTTATACAACGTGCTATACACACTATTGGGATTTCACTTTTCCACAGGTATATTTGTAGGATAGTGACATCATCGGACTTGACAAAGATGAGTATACCACTTTTAAGGTGTTTGAGTAGTCTCCAAAAATGTTGCTCCTATCCCTCCAGCATGTCCTGTTTATTGTTTTGCTGAGGTTTAATTCACTGGAGCGTGTGTCTCAAAGAGATTTGTTTTTCTTGAGGTGGAGCATGTCCATTAATTCCGGGTTTGACATGGCCTTATACATCAGGCATAGATCACCTCTGAGCAGGCAGTAAGCAACCGATTAGAGCTGGAGTTTCTCTAGTCGAGCTGCATAGGGCATCTCTCTGAGGCCCATGATCCTCTTGGTGAAGTACTACTGTGGTCTTATCAGCTGTTGTATGTGCCAGTTAAGGTACATACCAAATGGGACATTGTACTCTATTATGGGCCTAATGAGTGATGAGTAGAGGGGCACAATGACCTCTCTTGATCTAGAGGTGAACCCTTTCATGATTAGGTGGGCTGCATAGAAGGAATAACTAACCACTTTGCCAATGTGATTATCAAAGGAGAGGTTACTATCTACCTGGGTCACCAGGTCCCTAATACATTTTCCGTACCTAGTGGATTACCACCTATGTGGTAATTTGTGGACACTTTGTTTTTTCCAAAGGGGATGACTATGCATTTTTTGCCATTCAGCTTGAGGCCATGGTTTTGAAACCAGGTATCTGTCTCTGTAAGACCCTTCTGGAGGATGTTTGTGTCAGCCAGAGAGTCGATTATGGCCCCCAGTCTACAGTCATCTGGGAACTTGGTCAGCCATAGTCCTCCCATGCTTGCCTGTACCTCAGCGAAGTATATACTGAACAGGAGGGGTCCCAGGACCAAAACCTGTGGGATGCCACTTGTGACTGGTTTAGAGTCGGACATGGCACCTGCAACTCTGACCATGTGTGTTCTATCCGTGAGCCAGTAGGCCACCCATCTCATGACATAAGAGTTAATGTTCAAGCTGGTAAGCTTGTTTATGATGCCAGAGTGGGGAATGGTGTCAAAGGCCTTAGTGAGGTCCAGGTAGGCTGTGCTGGCTACCTTCCCTTCATCTATGGCCTTGGTAACTGTTTCAAAGAAGTCAACTAGGTTTAGGAGGCAAGATCTGCCTTTAACAAAGCCAAATTGGGTAGGGTCCAGTATTTGGAGGTTCCCAATGTCTCTGTTTATGAGTTCCATGATAATTCGCTCCATAGCTTTGCAGACCAGGCTGGTCAGGCTTATAGGGCGATAGTTCCCAGGTTCTGTTGTGGCACCACCTTTGTGGAGCGGGATGACTGTCGCTGTATGCCATTCTTTGGGTACTTAGCCTGTGGTAAGGTTGAGTGTGAACAGTGAATGTAGGTGAGGATTTAGTTCCTTTTGGAGCTCATGTAAGATGCAGCCTGGGACACCATCTAGTCCCATTGATACTGTGTTCTTAGCTTGGAGAGGGCTGTTTTTACTTGCATGTCCATGAAGTCTGGGGTTCTGCATTCTTCTGGGATGGACACGGGCCCTTTTGGGGGTGAACTTTGCACTGAACTTGTCCACCAGAATGTTGGCAATGTCAGTTGGTTCAGTGTGTTTTTTGCCATTTTGCAGTAGCTGAAAGCATATCTGACAGCTGCCACCTAAATGTTTGATATAGCTAAAGAAGGCTTTGTGGTTATCTTTAGATTCCTTGGCAATTTTTCTTTAGAAACTGGACTTGGATTATTTTATGAGTGATCATAGTTTCTTGCTAATAATGATCAGTGATGCCTTTCCTTTTTGGAATTATCATGTGTTAGTTTCTTCCTTCTGTTGTATAGCTTATTTATGGGCAAGGACCACCAGATGGTTTCTTCATTTTGGAGGAGTGAGTCTTGGTTTTTATTGGGATGGCTTGATCCATGCATCCCTGTAGATGCTCATAGAATGCACTTGTAAAGGATTCTGCAGATTGGATAGCATTATCCTGTAGCAAGGGGGCTTTGAAACTTTCCACTTCAGTCTTGAGAAGTGTGTAGTTTCCTTTTGAAAAGTTTTTCACAGTGGTTTTATTGACTGGGGGGGGGGGTCAGGATGTGGATGTCCAGTGTGATTACTTCATGATCTGATATTACCAGTGAGTTGTTTACCTCTGGTGTGAAACACTGATCTCCCATGTTAGTGATGATCAGGTCCAGTATGTTGTCAACTCTAGTGGGTGTGGTGACCAGCTGTTCCAGGCCGTTTGAGTTTATAACTCTAGGATGCATTGGGCAAAGGGCTTTGTACTCGAGTAATTCTCCCAGTCAATGTTTGGGTAGTTGAAATCTCCTCATATCATGGTGTTTGGTAGGACCTTTATATTTCCTAGTGTTCTCAGGAATACTGAGTAAGGGTCCTGAGACAAGGTATGTGACCTGTAGCAGGCTACGATCTGATAAGCAGCTTTGCCCAATGTTAGTTGCACTTGCATGGTCTCCAAGGCCTCGTGCTGCACCACTAACCTGGAGGTGTGGGTATCCTTTATGAAAATGGATACACCCCCTCCTTTTGTATTTCAGTCTGGTTTTTGGGGCTGACGCTCAGAGGGATTGGGATTTCTTTAAGTGGAGCATGTCCAACAGCTCTGTGTTTGACATAACCTTGTATGTTAGGCAGAGATCACCTCTGAGTAGGCGATATGTGACAGAGTAAAGCTGTGGTGTTTTGAGACTGTCTTTGTATGGCATGTATTTGAGGCCACTAATCCTCTTTGTGAGGTATTTCTGCAGGCTTTCCCATTGTACGCTATAATGGATCTAATGAGTGATGAGCAGAGGGGAACAATGACCTTTTTTATTCTGCATGAGACACCTTTTGTGATGAGGTGTGCAATGTAGAAGGATTTCCTGACTACTGTGGTGATGATTATCAAAGGAGAGTCTACTGTCCACCTGTGTCCCAAGGTATCTTATCACACTTTCGGTGTTAAGTATACTACCACCTATGTTGTAGTTCATGGGTACAGTGTTTTTACCAAAGAGGATGACAATGCACTTTTTGGCTTTGAGCTTGAGGCCATGGCTTTGACACCAGGCATCTGTCTCAGTGAGGCCCTTTTGTAGGATGTCCACATCATTAGTAGTCTTGATTATGGCTCCTAGTTTGCAGTCATCTGGGAACTTCATTAGCCAGAGACCTTCCATGTTAACCTGTACTTCAGGGAAGTAGATAACAAACAGGACAGGACCCAGGACTGAACCCTGTGGTACTCCACTTGTCACTGTTCCGAAGTCGAACTTGGAGTCTGCTACTTTCACAGTGTGGGTTGTGTCAGTGAGCCAGTTGGCAACCCATCTTGTGACATAGGGATTTATACCTAGTTTAGTGGGTTTGATGGTGTCAAAAGCCGTGGCAAGATCTAGATAGGCTGCATGAACCACCTTACCCTTGTTTACAGCTTTGGTGACTGCTTCAAATAAGTCTATCAGGTTTAGGAGACATGATCTGCCTTTTACAAACCCAAAATGGTTGTGTTCCAGAGTTTGGAGATTACCAATGTCTTTGTTTATAAGTTCCATGATGATATGTTCCATGGCCTTGCAGACCAGGCTCATCAGGCTAATGGGGCGCTAGTTTCTGGGGTCCGTGGTGGCTACCCCCTTGTGTAGTGGAATAACCATCACTGTGCGCCATTCAGCAGGCACAAAGCCTGAGGTGAGGCTATGATTGAACATGGTATGTAGGTGTGGTGCCAGTTTGTTCTATAGTTCATGTAGAACACAGCCTGGGATGTAATTTGGTCCCATGGATGCTGTGTTCCTGGCTTTGGAGAGTGGTTTTTACCTGTGCAGCCATGATGACAGCAACTTTGCATTCTTCTGGTATAGAGATATGCTCTTTCATGGGTGAGAGGGGGGTAAAGTTAGCACTGATCCTATCTGCCAGGCTGTTGGCAATATCAGTTGGGTCTGTATATTTAGTGCCATTGTGCTGTAACTCAGAGCAGATCTGAGTGCTGCCACTGAGATTTTTGACATAGCTATAGAATGCTTTGTGGTTGTCTTTAGAATCAGTGTTGACTTTGTTTTCGTAACTAGCTTTGGAGGATTTTATCAGGGATCGCAGCTTCTTCCTGAGGCTGACCAGGGAGCTCCTCCACTCATGGGATTTTACCCTCTTTTGCAACAGTTTCTTCCTTCTGTTGTGCAGTTTGTTTATGGCAGGGGACCACCAGATTGGCTTCCTTTTCTTGAAGGATAGCGTCTTGGTTCTGTTTGGGATAGCACAATGCATACACTCATGTAAGTGCTTATAAAGTGCAATTGTGAAGGATTCAGTAGTCGTAACAGTATTGTCCATCTGCATGGGTGTCCTGAAGTTCAGCACTTCTGTCTTAAGAAGCATGAAGTTGGCTTTGGAGACATTTTTAACATGGTTTCCTTAATGGGGGGTGGGTCCAGAATGTGGATATGTAGGGTAATTAGCTTATGGTCAGATGGGACCAATGCGGCGTTGACTTCAGGTGTGGAACACTGGTCACTCAGGACAAACCAAACCCCATAACCAACACAAATAACCACAAAGTTAGCTAAATGCTGCTCATTGCCAGAAGTCTCAGCCTCCAGATGCACACACTTGAGGCGCATCTCAGTATGGAGAATAGTGATATCTCTGCAGTAACAGAAACCTAGTTCAAGGCTTCAGAGAGAACACCAGCACGACCAGGATACTACTCATTCCATACCTTCCAGCATCAGGACCTGGACCATAGCACATAGGGTGGAGATGTATCCATATTCATCAAGGATACCTACACCTCTCTCTACATGCTCTGTACAGGATATGTACACATAGAATGTTGCACAGCAACATTTTTCATATACCACAGGGGTGGAGCAACAAAAACCCCTTGGCATTCATGCTCTATGAGCCTGATGAGTCTGCTCTTTAAAGCAATGGAGCCAATCATAATGGAAGTCAACAATAAAGAAATTGTGAAACTTCACACAGTTGAGCACACCCAGTTTGGCTTCATCATATGCAGATCACGCCTCCTGAACTGGGTGGATTTCTTTGAGACTGTTACCCAGGCTACAGATGATTGAAATGAGCTCAACACAGCCTACCTATACCTCACTACAACCTTTGACACCATTCCTCAGTCAGGTATCATAGATGAACTCACCAACCTGGGCATGAATCCATACATCACAAGATGGATTGCAAACTGGCTCACAGATAGATTCCACAAATTAAGAGTTGCTGGCTACATGTCAGACTCTACACCGGTAACAACTGGTGGCCCCCAGGGTTCAGTCCTGGGGTCCCTCCGGTTTGGTATAGACTTCTCAAAGTTACATGCCAACACAGGAGGGTTGTGGTTGACTAAGTTTGCTGAGAACTGTAAAATGTTTGCCATAATAGATTCCCTAGATGACACAAATATTCTCCAGAAGGGACTCTATGAGACAGATGTGTGGTGTCAGAATCATGGCCTCAAGCTCAATGTGGAGGAATGCATAGTGATCCCCTTTGGTGAAAACAAAGTACACACAAACTACCACATAGGTGTTACCCCCTTAAAACTGACAAGGTAATAAGGGATCTGGGGACACAAGTAGATAGTCATCTTTCCTTACAACCATGTTGCCAAAGTGATTGGGAAATCCTATGTGGCCCACCTAATCAACAAAGGGTTTGCATCAGGATCCGAAGAGGTAGTGGTGGCCCTCTACTCTTAAGTCATCAGACCCATCATTGACTACAATGCAACATTTTGGATGTACTTGACTATGCATATCCAGCAGCCGTAGATGTTTACTTCATTGTACCGTCATGTTGTACAGCAGGCACATGGACCACATACACTGTAATGCTTACAGATACTGGTGGCTGTTATGTTCACTGGGTGAGATGTGCACCTCATGTCTTTTGTGCCATTGGGATGTGTGCTGGGTGGGACAGTCTTGGATGGCTCCCTGTCATGGTCACCCTCTTACACGCATCTCTGCCCATCCATCTTTGGCTTATTATACTGTGTTCCCCATATATATATATATATATATATATATATATATATATATATATATATATATATATATATATATATATATATATATATATATATATATAGGTACATAGGTAGGTAATAGGCTATCTGCCTGAAGGCATATATTAGTATGGCCAGAGTGTGCAGCTATCACCACACATGGAGTTAGTTCCCTAGGCCTCTGTGTAGTAGAGCTGATGAAGTGATCCATGGTGTGACAGTTCAGTTTCACATACACTCATCAAGGCTCCTCTGGAAGAGTGTCAGTGAGGGACTCAGCTTAATGTAGGTTGGGAGGGAGCCTGTTTCAAAGAAAGGGAAGTCTGCGAGTTATTAATGTATCCCTCCAACATGTTCTATTTATTGTTGTGATGATGATATCCCTAGAGCATGTAGTACAGTGAGCTTGCGGTTACTTCAGATAGCACATGTACATCCGTTCTGCATTGGACATGGACCTGTCTGTTGGGCAGAGATCACCTGAGTAGACAGTATGCAACAGAGTACAGATTGAGTTAAATTCAGTCTTGTTGCATGGGGAAACTGTATGAGGCCAGTAATGCTCTCGTTGAGGTACATCAGTGGTCTTTCCAGCTGCTGAAGGTGCCTAGTCAGATTCATCGCAAGTGTGTTGTGGTATTCTATGATGGGTCTGATGACTGATGAATAGAGGGAACCTTCTTTCACCTACATGCAAAGACCTTGGCAGTTTGTGGGAACATATAGCATGATTTTTTAACCACTTTGTGAATGTGTTTCTGGAAGTAGTGATGAATATCCACATGTGTCCATAGATCCCTTATTATAACCTCCATATTTAGGGTGTTGGCACCTGTGTGGCATTTGTATGACTGTAGCTCGAGCCCATAAGTTTGACACCACATCTGTTTGACTGAGACCCTTTTTAAGGATGTCCGTGTTGTCCCAAACATCGATTATGACAACCTTTTTGCAGTCATCCACTAACCTTGCTAAACATAGCCCTCATGTTTGACTGTATTTCTGAAAAGTATACACCAGACAGGAGGGGTCCCAGGACTGAGCCATGGGGGACAGCAGTTGTTACCAGCTTGAACAGGAGACCACAATTCTTACCTTGTGGGATCTATCTGTGCCCCAGTTGGCAATCCATCAGATTACATACGTGTTTATGCACAGGTTGTTGATTTTGTGGATACGACATGTGTGTGGGATGTTGGAAAAGGGCTTTTCAAGGTCTATGTAGGCCATGTGTAGCTCATTTCAGTGATGCATGTCCTGGGTAACTACCTTCAAAACTGTCTAGCAGGTTTAGGAACCATGATCTGCCCCTGACCAATCCAAAATGGGTAGGGTTGGGTGTTTGTAGGCTCTCAATAGCTCTGTTTATGAGTTCCATAATGATGGACTCCATGGCCTTGCACATCAGGCTTATTAGGCTTATAAGACAATAGTTCCCATAGTCTGTTATGCACCAACACTCATGGAGTGTGCCAAACGTTGCTGTAACCCATTCAACAGTTTCATATTCTGTACAGACGGTGAGTTTCCACAGACTGTTCAGGTGCAGGGTCTGTTGAAACCATGTTATCCCATACACGCCGTGTTTTTAGGTTTGGAAAGAGCTGTTTAACCATTGTATATGTGATTTCTGGGTTTTCACAATCTCTAGGTATGATAATGGGCCCTTTTGTCAGTGAGAAGGGGTAAATATGTATGAACATGTCTGGCAAGATCTTGTCAATGTCAGTCATGTACATGTATTCATTTACAGTTTGCAGTGACTCAGAACATATATGAGTTTACATTGATATTTATGACATAGCGAAAGAAAGCTTCATGGTTCTCTATGGACTCTTTGACCATGGCTTAGATAATGTTAGGACTGCTCATTGTTTCTTGATGATACCGATCGGAGAATTATTGATCTTCTTTGGTCTTTCACTTTCTTTGAACAACTTAAGTACTTGGAGTACATAGTTTGATTATGACAGGTATCCAATATATTATATGGGTCTGTTTTCATATCAGTGTGTGCACAAGGCAGGATTGGTGAATAGTGACACGTGTCCGGAGTAAGAACTGCAACTGCCAGATATGTGTGGCCCACTGCTCTACTCAGACATGGCCTAAGTGTGTGAGCATGCCCAGTATGACCTTTCAGTATGTTGCTGACTGAAATTTGCTAAATTTTTGTGTGTGAGCATGCCCAGTATGAGCATATATACTATATGTGTGTGTGTGTGCGTGTGAAAATCAAGTTGGTTTTTACTTCAGGGCTCACCTTTGTGTTGTACATCGACAGGAAGCACAGTGTGCCTGTAGGGCTTCCATGAGTCATTCTACATACAATGGGGACAGCTATTATTTGTACATTTCTACCCGGGGGGGGCACACCTGATTGTTACTGTGGGTGTACATAGGATGAAGGGTTCACCTGACACTTATACACATTTGCTAAGCCTGCACTGCTATGTCAGGTACTCCATTTCAGTCTGTACTGTTGCCTATCATACTGGCTTGAGGCATACCACTGCACTACAGACCTTAGTTTCCAATTACATGCATATTAGTTTGTGACTTCATAGCCTACCCAACCCAGATCACACTGCCTGGCCTGCTGTTATCTGTCTGCATAGGCCTGGGGGGAGGTTACTCATATGCCTCTTCATAGGGCATGATACAGCATTTGTTTGTGTTTGCGTTTGTCTACATTTGTCCTGCTGGCTGTGACTGTTAGGTATGTGACCCCCCCCCCCCAACTGGTATGTGAGAGTGAGGTAAGTTGTGTCTGTTCCAGTGAAATGCTGTCATAGCTTAGTGGTTCAGTACTGTGACTATAGTGCACAGTATCCTGAGTTTGAGCCTTGTCACTGCTTTTTATTTTCCTGCTGGGCAGACCAGACTGCTTAAGGAACAGTAAAGCAGGTGTGAGTGTGTTTACCCGAATTTGCTCAGATTTACCCCACTTTGCCCAACTTTGCCCGACTTTGCCCAACATTGCTCAGCGTTGCCTGAAGTTTCCCGATGTTGTGCTGGTTAGCACGGTGCGCAGCTATGTGCAATTAAATTTAAATATGCTAAATACTGGCAAAATGTGCTTAGCAGTGCTTTATATTGTTTAAAATAGGGCACTCATGCCTCAGGTGGTGCTGCAGGGCTGCCTATGTTGGATGCACATAGTGCACTCCCTATACATGTTTGAAAACAGGTAGTGTCAAGTTAGGCATCCCTTTTACTGTATGTGTGAGTCAGAGAGAGGTATAATTTCTAGGGCTCCTACTGAGTCAGTGTATGTGCTATGCGTTGCCTCTTTGCCAAGGCCAGGGCATACTGGGCATGCCTCCTTCTGCCTACTGGGGCAGGCTCAGGTTGTTCTTCCTCTGAGTCACGCTGTGCCTGTGCAGGCCTTGGCAATGGTGGGGGGCTGTTTAGCCCTGCCCCATGCTGTTCCTGCTGCAGCTGTTTTCGCAGGATCATATTGTGTAGCATGACACATACCATGACAATTTGGGTACAGATGTGTCCAGGCACCAGAACCGTGACTTGAGCATCCGAAACACTCTCAATAATGTTTCTTGTTTGTGCATGTGCCTCATTATGGAGTTCTTGTTCGGGTGTGTGTGCATTTCTGATGGGTGTCATCAGCCACGGCTCCAGTGCGTATCCAGCATCCCCCACTAGGTGACTGTCAGGGATGTCCCCATTGGCAAATCTCTGGTTCAGCTGCGTCAGATGCCAGTTGTGGGAATCATGATAGCTTCCAGGGCTGCCAGCGCACACATTCATTATTATGCCTTGGGCATCGCACATGACCTGGCAGTTGATGGAGGGGAAGCCCTTCTGGTTGATGTAGACCCTAACCCGCTCACCGGGTGGTGCTTTGATGTGTATGTGCGTGCACTCTATTGCATCCACTACTTCAGGTTATTCTGCTATTTGGTGGAAAAGACACATATTGCTGGCCAATGCCTCATGGGAATTGGGGAAATATATGTGCTCACCGACATGTGCTGACATGGCATCCAGGAACTGGTGCAGTACCCTGGATGCTGATGCCCGTGAAATCCCCATCATATCACCAGTTGGTCTCTGGAAGGTACCTGTAGCTAGTATTCTTTGGCCAACACATACCTTGGTATCCGCTGGGATGGGTTCCCCTCTGTTGGTTCTGTGTGTGAGGTGTGGCTGGCACAGCTCAACAATTTACTGCAGGAAGTCTCTGTCCACCCAATAGCGCTCCACTATCTCCAGCTCATGTAGCCCCTGGTAGGTTACTCTGGGTCTGTACACTCTTCTCCGTCTCCTCACTGTGGGTTGCTCAGCAGCATTCACAACATCACCACCCTCAGCACATTGCACATGTTGGTTTATGATAGCAAGAGCAGCCCCTAACATTTTGTCTGACTTTAACGTTTTTAAACTTTCCCTCTTTGTATACTGCCGTGTTGCAGTGTTCTTGGGAAAAAACAGGGAAGAATGCTGTTTGCAGAGTTTAAAGTGCTGGGCTGGGCTGGGCTAGTCTGCTGCCTGTGTAATTGGCTGATATATTTCACATGGCAGCTATGCTAGTTCTCCTTGGTTAACTTCCTACTACTTTTTTTCCTTCCTTTTCTCTTTCTGTTTCTGCCCAGGACAGCACCGTGCAAATGAGCGCACACAAGTGCACACGCGTGCACATGCTGTGTGCACATTTGCAAGAAATTTCAGATATATTCACGGCGTACGCCTTTGGTTTCTGGTTTTCAAAAAGGATAACTGTAGACACGCCTCTTGCAATCTTGAGCAACTCAGGGCAAACACAATACACTGTGCTCCAATAAGCATACAGCCTTTTTGACATACCCCCTCATGATGTCACCTATCTTCTACTCTACTACTCACCTACTCCTACACTTACACTCTTGGGACATGGCTCACATGCTGGGGAAAATTGGGATTCACTATCCTTATCCTCATTTGCATAGGATTGCCTACTAATGCTTGGTTACATCTCTCACACTGAGCTTCCCCCCTTAGCAACCAGTACTCAGTGGCCATGTTGTCTTCAGCCTGCCATTCACCTGCATGGCAGGATAAGCTTTTTAGGGAAAATGCCTACTTTTGGCTATTTTGAAATTATTTTCTTGTTTTTTTAAGTGCCGCACGTTTGCGCGGCGCTATGCTTAAACATCGGAGATCGGGAAAAAAATTAGATTTTAATAGTTTTAAACATTTAGAAATGTCAATGGCCTTATATTTGGCCATTGGCATGCTTCCTCAACTGGATGCTTCCTTTATTTGGAGCTGTCATAGCTCCATTTAGCTATTTGCAGAATGGTACTCCGCTACCAACGGAGTACATTTCTGCAGATAACACTACTCTTCCACTGACAGGTTAGTATTTCCTGGATTTCAAATTTACCTCATTTGCATAGCTTTCAGCAGCAGATGAGGTAATTTGCATACCGTGATGCTGTCCGTGCAAGAGTAGCTTTAGAAGCTCTCATGCATGCCCCTGCCGGCTGTTGCTTTTCGCTCGGCAGACAAATTGGCTGTCTGACGTCTTACTCTACTCTACAACTCAGTGCAAGCTTTCGTAAATCTGGCCCAATGTCTAAAAGTTCTTCTACCAGTCTAATTTCTGATAATGGGACCCCATTATTCCGCATTTTAGTTGTAACCCATTCCATACCTTCTACATGGGGGATTGAACTGTATAGGTCACAGACCTCAACTGTAAGGAAATTGTATTCTTCCCTAAATCCAAGCATATTTATGTCAGACAAAAAAAAAAAACAGGAGTCTCTGCAAATGTGTTTTTCTTTACTCACATACTTCTTTAAAATTAGGTCCACTAATTTAGCACTTGAATAAGTAATAGAGTGTCTTGCATCGACCAAAGCTCGCATAGGTGGGTCAGAGACACTCTTGTGTATTTTTGGTATGCCAAACATCATTGGAATTTCCGGAAAAGTGTTGCTAAGTAATTATATGTATTCAAGTCTACAGTAGCTTCTATAAACAGGTCATTAAAATAAGAATTAATTTGTCTACATTCAATTAATTTAAACTGGCTTTTTTGTATGTCTCACTATTAAGTACTATACTCATTTTTCTATTGCATTCACTAATATCCATTATTACCAATCCACCCCCCTTATCAGGTTTCATAAATCTGACTGGAAGTTGTCTTAAGTCCTGTAAAGCTTCAAGTTCTCTCCTAGATATGTTATTATTCTCTTTCAATGAAGCTCTATTATGATAATTTAACAGATTCATAATATGTTCGCAAATGCGGTCAAATACACTTAAAGTTGGATGGGTGGGTGGATTGAAAGTACTAGGGATATACAGTTCATTACTGGCAGGTTCCCGCCCATCAAATATAGTTGCTAAATTCAATTTTCTGACAAAATACTTGAAATCAACAAAAGTTCTAGCAAGATCTACTGGATAGGCAGGTACAAATGTCAACCCTTTTGAGAATAAATCTACTACTTCATTATTAAACTCAAATGATGAGTAGTTATAAACTTTAAAGTCTTGGTTATAGTTCGTAAGAATTATACACTTGTCACATTTTGTTTTACTTGCTGTGCCGTTTACCTCTTTCTCCTTGCCTTCCCTTGTGTGTTGCAAGTATTCTGTTGTTTGTTTACTTGGGTTGAGTTTGTTTTCTGCCTCTTGTTGTTATGAAAATTTTGTCGATTGGATTGAAGTGCTTGAGCATATGTGTCTTTTAATAAATCTGAGTGGATTGTTTTTTTTGGTGACTTTTTTTGTGGTTTTAGAAGCATTCATTTTTTCTTAGTTTATCATTTTGCAAGAAAATAAATTTTCAAGAGGCCTCACAAAAAAGTGGAACTAGAACTTATTCTTTGAAGGTTCATGACTGATATGTTTTTGCTGGTAACTCCCATACCGGCTCCACTGTAATATACTGTATATCACCAGTGGTGAATGGCTACCTTGTAGTCACACCTGTGGTTCACTTTATTTCTTTCCAGCTTTTAGTTAAACATTTTAAAACATAAAATAAGCATAAACAGGAAAAGGAGTATCAAACCACAATCGGAACCAGATAAATACGTGCAGCAAAGTATGGTAAAACACGAAATCTTTAATCCATCCAACAAAGTACAGAGTAAGCGCTTTCGCGTAGGAAATCCCACGCTTCATCAGACAATTAAACAATGCAAATAACATCCCCATTTTATACTCTCCATACACAATAAGGCGGGAACATTAACTAAATAATTAATCAATTAACAAACCAAAAAAGTTTGTAACTAAATACACATTCTGACTGCAACATCGCTACTATTCTACTAGATATATTGTATATATAGATGCAAACAAATTCATTAACCAAGTTTGTAACTAAATACACATTCTGACTGCAACATCGCTACTACTCTACTAGATATATTGTATGTGTAGATGCAAACAAATTCATTAACCAAACAATAAGAACAATGATACTATAAGTAAAAATAAGTAAAAATAAAAATGAGAATAAAGATATACAAACTATATAAAAAACATATAAATATACAAATAGGTATAAATGCAGGCATAAATATAAATATAAACATCCCTAATTTCATTAAGGTCCAAA
Organism: Protopterus annectens; assembly: GCF_019279795.1. Classification (NCBI taxonomy): domain Eukaryota; kingdom Metazoa; phylum Chordata; order Ceratodontiformes; family Protopteridae; genus Protopterus; species Protopterus annectens. Next base: position 1,625,611,680 of record NC_056733.1, on the reverse strand, counting down.
ATTACCTAATTTCATTAAGGTCCAAAATTATACTATATTTTTATTTTTATTTTTACTTATAGTATCATTGTTCTTATTGTTTGGGTAATGAATTTGTTTGCATCTACACATACAATATATCTAGTAGAGTAGTAGCGATGTTGCAGTCAGAATGTGTATTTAGTTACAAACTTGGTTAATGAATTTGTTTGCATCTATATATACAATAGATCTAGTAGAATAGTAGCGATGTTGCAGTCAGAATGTGTATTTAGTTACAAACTTTTTTGGTTTGTTAATTGATTAATTATTTAGTTAATTTTCCCGCCTTATTGTGTATGGAGAGTATAAAATGGGGATGTTATTTGCATTGTTTAATTGTCTGATGAAGCGTGGGATTTCCTACGCGAAAGCGCTTACTCTGTACTTTGTTGGATGGATTAAAGATTTCGTGTTTTACCATACTTTGCTGCACATATTTATCTGGTTCCGATTGTGGTTTGATACTCCTTTTCCTGTTTATGCTTGGACTTTGTTACTTGGAAGGAGTACAATTCAGCAGTGAGGTTGCTTCCTTTTGTCTTAAAACATAAAATAAGTAAGTAAATAAATAAATAAACAAATTAATATAGAAATCATGGTTCTCACTGTGAGATACATTAGTATATACTGACATTAAAATAACATTCCAGTGTGAAATCGACATGACTAGACAGACTTCATTTCCCACCTGACTTTAAACCTGAAAGCAATGCTCTTAAAATCACCTTCTCCAGAGTTTGTTTAAAATATGGCTTAACTTAGAATTAATGTGCTGTTGCAATATATTAAATGTAATGAAACTGCAGGGGCTGAACGTTTCAGTATCTCACTATCTAAAGTTGGCTCGTACCCAGAAGACTAATGCTATATGGCTGCTAAGTGGAAAGGTTGTGACCAGGTGACAGAAAACTGGCCATATAGCTTTTATTTCCATAACACTGGAGACAATGATATATGGATAAAAGGATAGGGCTTCTAATTATTGTTTGCATTGACAGAGTACTAGAAAATGTTGTACAAGCGCACCACCCATCCTACCTAAAATATCTCAAGCTGTTATGCAGTATACAGTGAGGCTTCCACCAAGCATGTGGTGCCAGAAGTACTGCAGTATTAGAGCCATCAGCCCACATTGTAACAGCCATAAAAAAGGTAAGGGAACTGTATAAGATTCCTAGACCTCAGAAAAAAATGAGATATTTCATACTCTTTACTTTTACTAAGAGTAAAACAACTTGGTCTGAGAAACCAGTCACACATCTGACTGATTCTTTCATAGAAAATACATTTTGTGTAAGGTTACAAAGTAATGGCACAGCCACCTGAAATTGAGGACAACATTATATATAAACAACAAAGAAATAACCTTCATACATCCAGACTGGATACCATACCTCTCAACCTGGAAACATCAAAAATCTGGACAAAGGGCCATGAAAAATAGGTACAAATCTGTATGCTGATTAACATAGCATTTGCATACATAATTATGTAACCCCACCCACTCCAGTGGAATTGTGGGATGCCAACTATTAAATGCAAACTGAAGAACAGACAAACAAAATATGATCAGGAAACACAAAATAAGCAGAACAATAGTGTTTTATTTATATTAATATTTGGTTAATCTGCACAGGTCCCTTCCACTTATTAAAAGCCTGATCTGGCCCCATACTAAGACACTTTGTAATAGCTGTACAAAGAAAGCACCATTAGCTGTACAAAGAAAGCACCATAAGCTTTTTAATGCCTGACCTAAAGTAAATCAGAGTTCAAGAAAAGGAAAAAGGATGATGCAATTTCCATTACATCCATGTAAATATTCAAAGTGCCTGTCTACAATAAGGATTAATAATGATAAATATTGTAAACATCTAGAAGTTGGACAATGACTGGGTCAATGATTCCTGGATCTCCAGGTTCACACCAGTTTATTCTACCTTGTAGATTACATTACTTCTACAGTATTAAGTCATCAGTCCAAGGCTTCAGTCCCAACAGTTAAAGATGTATTATCATGATCGTCCAACAATCCTGCCTCAGGATTGAGAACAAAAGCCCTGCTTTCACTAGGACTATCTTGTTTCAGAAGTTACCATTACATTTCAACAACAAAACAAGGGAATTATTTTATTTAGATCACAGATCATGTGGGAGAAGACTAGCTGCAAGCCTTTCTGCAGAATGCTCCATGACCGTGAGCCTCCTTTTCCTACTCTACTCTTCCGCTATGGGTACTTCTGAGAATTAAATCACAATCCAGGAACCATCCAGGCACCAAATAACTAAATGTCAAAACTGTTCAGTGCATTTACAAAAATAACACTGTCCTTTGAGCAACAAAACAGTAAACCTAAGAGCAAATGATTGAGCACTTTCCACTTCTCTTACAGCATCCCGAATTTCTTAAAGAAAGCAAATGTACCAGTTTGAGTAACCTCTGTTCAAAGGGTAAACAAAGCAAGAGAAATGTTTGTTGTCTTTTACTTTTCATGGAAAACTTAATAAAATATTTTGAAAAAAAACAAAAGAAACATTTGCAAGTAAAGCCCAATTTATTATACATATTTTAAATAATCGTGCTAACTATTGTTTACATGCCACAGCAGACAATCTGTAGACCTAAAATAAGTAATACAAGTCGCACTTACAAAATACCTGCTCTCATTCCAAATAAAGACAACAAGGCAGTGCAAACTGCTGACCTAAACATAAAAGACTAGTGCTCTGCAAAACAGAAACCCCCCAAAATGTAAACATCCCTTCTACGTGTGTTTCTTTTCAATTCAACAATATACCTGGTATAATTGCAGAAATTTACAAGTCACAGCTCACCATCTTACATTCAGTTTGGCCATTTACTACCTGGTTTAATTTAATGGTGATTTTCAATAATAAAAAAGTTTTGCAGTTACAGTGAGGAAACCAAATAAAAGATCAATGATTTGTAACTTAACATCTGGGCAGTTTAATAAAAAATACTCCCCAAAAATTCTTTACTTTCAAATTTATGTCATAAAACAGCAGTAAAATGATGTCTTCATTTTAAGTAAATAAAACTTTACTAAAATATTTTAACATCCAGAAGATATCGTAAATACATAAAAGTAAAACATTACAAACTTAAAATTTCTTCGCTTACTGCAAAATATAACTAGATTTCGTGCTGTATACTTAACTTGAGTGAGTGAAATCGATCACCGCCACATGAATGCACTAGTTGTAGCACCACTGTCTGTTTAATATGCATACAACCATTACTAGGGAATGAATGAACAGCTTGGCTGCACTGCATGTGTTGTATAAAAAGCAAACACAGCAGTACACCCTCCCCTGAAGCCCTCAGCCATATTCCGATAGACTGGCAGGCTCCACACAATGCTGACATCATCACGCATGCCTCGCACTTGACGATGTCAGCAAAAATTTAGCATAAAAAAAGAAAAGACTGGGAAATTCGGAAATTAAAGGGGCCATGTGGGAATTTGTGGCACCCCATTATTTTGACCTCAAAACTGGTAAAAACCAAGTAATTCGGTATGGTTGAGATGTATGCTGGATACTCTTCAGAGCATGACTGTGCTTTGATATCCTGTCCATGAAAATCATGCACATGAAGCAAGATAGGACAACCCTTGACAAAGTCCAACACTCAGCCTGAATGCATTTGATGTAACGCTGAGAATATTAAAATAATCCACTGATCAAATATTGGGACAGAACAGCATGCAGGACTGATCTTGAGATCCTGTACTTAGGTTCATAGGTCAATAGTTGTGCTTAAATTTGTGGATTTCTGGATTTTTGTGGCAAATCAGTGAGTTTTAAAGTTACTATATAATGATAGGCATTGGAGTTTCAGACTTCATCTCTTTCAGAAAATGATGGTAACTCAAGGTCTTTTATTCTAGCAACTTTCTAAGTTTATAAGAGCGATATTAAAAAATGTCCTTATTTTTGGGGCCTTGTACCACCATTCTTTTTGGATTTGTCCAGATTTTTTGTGCCAAGAAGTTGAGAGCTATGCCACTGGAGTGTTTTTAAGGCAAGCCATGCATCCCAAATTTTTGACAAGTTGTGGTACCCTTCGTAATGTAAGCAGGACCTTGGTGTAAGAAACATTTACATGCAGAGGCCTGGGAGGTAAACCATTTACAGGTTGCCTGTGCTCATTAGATAGACAGGTGGCAACCTAGTGGTGAATTTCTGGTTCTCATCCAGTTTCTCAGTTTGCACTTGAACTGAGTTTGGGAGGAACTTTGCTTCACAGGGATGAGAAGCCGGTTCCGGAAAAGGGGTAGTCTTTGGGATACATACTTGTCTCTCCAGGTCCTATTTAGTTCACAGGTAGGGTTTAAGTCTTTAGAATGGGTAGTCCTGGTGCTCTTTGTTTTGTGGCTATGTAGGAGGCCCATCAGAGTGAGGGTCTAAAGATGCCTTGGATGCCAGGCATAAATCTCCCCTCAACAACCTGTAGGAGACAGAATACAGGGATAGGGCTTTAAAGTAGTCTGCACAGGATGTGTTATTTACATCCTGTTTTCTTTTAGTGAGGAACTTCTGGGGACATTCCAGTTGTTGGACATGCCTGGTTAGTTACATACCAAAGGGGGCACTGTACTCAATGAGAGGCCTGATGAATGCTGAATATAGAGGAACAGTGACCTCCTTGAGCCTAGTTGCTATGCTTTTAATCTGCACAACATAGAATGGTTTCCTCACTACCATAGACACA